>NC_071542.1:8403639-8714521 GCF_026979565.1 Vidua chalybeata
TGTCAGGGCTTTATTATCACTGGCTCTTTTAAAAGCTAGGAGTGGATTCTCCAATTTCATGAATGTGCAGATACCAATACTCTCCTGAGGACTGCTGTGTTCCAGACCCAAAATCTGGAGCACAGCAAGTCCAAAGACACTCTTGAAATAATATCCCTTTACACATTAACAACCTGCTCTTCTCTTGAGACTTATCCTCCCTACTCCTTTTTTCACACTAGAGAGCAATGACTTGTACCCAGACTCAACGAGCACTCACTGAGTGATCTAGAGAATCCTGTCCTGTGCATGCTAAGGGAGTTCATCCTGCCAAAACATCTCTAGCTAGGATTTTTTTACAGTACTTTATGTTTAATAGGGATTTTGTCGTTCCTGCAGTATGGCAGAAAATACCAAGCTGTCAGCATTAGTAATGGACAACATCACTACTCTCTTTTCATGAGCTGCAGGCCACTGGGCAGCTATGAGACCCTCTTCACATTTGCCAGAACCAGCTTTAAAAGTACACTCTGAAAGTGAAAACTTCAGTCTCCTGTCCATAATTACAAGCAACCTGACAGTAATTGGTGTCATTAGCTCAAGATGAAAAATCAGACTGACATATCCAATACTGGTGATTATTTTGGAAAATACAAGCTCTTTGGTCAAGAAAGTCACAGTACACACTCTGCCCCCAGATCCTCCTGGATACAACCAACAGGAGCGTGAGAGCAGCTCTGTGCAGGAAAATGGTGGCAGCCCAAGGTGATGTCCCTTAAATTTTAGAATTAGGCATCTAAAATTTTGTGGGATATCTCTCCAAATTGAGAAATGTCATGAGAGAGGAGATAAGGACAGTTTGGCAAAGGAAAGTTTGCTTTCAGGCTCATTGAATAAGCAAAAATAAACATTCTGTCTGGGCTCGCTGAATAAGCTGAATGAGCAGTTCAGCTGTCCATGCCACAGGAATTAAATGGCAGGGGTTAAAAATGGAGAAAAAACAGTGTGAAGGAGGATGAAGAAATGGCAGCTTTTACAGGCTTTGTTCTCAAAATTATTGATTTGCTAACATAAATACTGCAAAGGTAGTTGTGTATGTATTCTAGAGTTATGTATGGATATTTTAATTGTGAAGATTTTTTTAAAATCTTAAAATTAAATATTACAGTATTTGCAGTAATTCTGCTATTAAAGATACTGCTTTTCCTAAAGGTGTCTTTTGGTGAAGCCCCCCATGGCAAACCCTTTGTTTTATGTTCAGTGAAGCCAGAGGTGTTATTTCTCACAAACGAGGTAATTTCCGACTCCAAATGATATGTTCATAATCATATATATTCTAAATAAATCTTGTCAAAACCCTTGTCATTTCCCCATCTTTCTGTCATAAAATTTGTGCTTACAGCCTGAAACAGAAAATTATGCTGCAGGTACACGTCTGAGTATTTTTTCCTTAGCTGAGAAATTGAGTGTGAAGGTATCTAAACTTGTAAATTAAGGGCAAGAACCCAAAACCTAAGGCAAGTAATGTGGTAAAAGCCACTCTCCCTTTTTAAATAATTTACTATAAAACAAAATTATAATCAAGTCCTACTGATAAAATCTTTCATGTCAAATTATTTTTAGCCTTGCTGTTTGTTTCTGAAAAAATTGTTCTTTGTTCTGTTTTTTTTTTTTTTTTTACTACACTTGGAGAAAAAAAGCATTGTAATGGTTGTAGTATTTCTACATGGAATTATTTTTCCTAATATTTTTTCTGCTAAAAGGAAGCTTTATCCCAGGTTTCCAGTGCATGTTCCTCTTTTCCCACCCAGGTGGCCTCAGGTGCAAAGCTGAGAACTTGGGCTTCTTCCTGATCCTCCACTTTTCCTTCCTGTGCTTTATCTGCTTTTTTTATCGATGTACATACTGAGCACAGGCAAACCTTCAGTAATTTTATCAAGCTGTTGCAATTAAAACACCGTTTTTGTGTCATAACAGAAACAAGTGATAATGAGCAATGATGTGGGAGGTTTCCTTATTGCTATTCCTTTTGTCTAGGACAGATGAAGTGCAGAAAAGTCTCAGCTTGATTTTAAAAGACAGATATCCTGGTGTTCAACTGTAATAAAACGTGGGACTTACCCCCTGCCCCGCACTTGTAGAAGTTCCTAAACCTTGTAAAAGCCAAGCTGTGCAGACACTCACTTTGTCTCCTGTGGTGAAAGAGAGCAAACCTCACCTGAGAGGTGATACCAAGGGCACCAAGCTGCAAAGTGAATGAGAAGGAAGCCTCAATGTCATGGAAATGGGGGCTTTAACTCTTTTCTCTTGGTTCAGTCAGGTGCTTCTGTTCTTCTATTGCACCATGTTTTATTCTGAGCTTTGGCTGGCTAGGAATCTGTGGATTAAGCATCTGTCTTGTTGCAGAAAATATCAACCCAGCCTGGGAAGCTGTTTACCCTAGAATACAAACCTGGGGTCAAATTATTTGGAAAATGCAAACTTTATGATCTACCTTGATGCTTATATTGCACCCTTCTGTGGGAAAGAATAACAAGGATTTCCTTAAAAATCAGAAGAAATATATTTTAACTCCTAATTAAAAAAAAAGAAAGAAAAGAAACGAGGTTTAAATCTCCTGTTTAAAATTTATTTACAGACACTAGAAATTTCAGCCCCAAAGGATGACCTTTTGAGAAAGCTGTGGAAAAAGTTGAAAGGGAAACTGCTTTGCAGAGCTCTGCTGCTGCAGCTGCTGTTATGGGCATCCAGCAAAGTGTGTGGAATGAAATAGCACCAATAATTCTCATAAAAAATTTATCATGGATGCAGGGTTTGAAACTTTTCCATCCTGAGTGGATTTTATTTGTTTGGTCCACATTGAAATAACTCAGGCTTCATTAAATGACAATAAATATGGAAGTAAGAAAAATTACAGGTTTTCATTAGTCTGTAGATGGTTGGAATGATTTTTCTGGTTTTGTCACTATTCTCCACTGTTTTGTGTCATATTTAATTCAATTTCTATCAAAAGAAGCATACAAAAAAGGAGAATTATTAGAAAACTCATCTTGCTAAAGCTAATTTGCTGCCATCTATGGATTTTCAAGTAGAATTCAAAATGAGTGTTGCAAAGAATTAAAACAAATATTTTCCTTGTGAGAAATCTGGATGAGATGTTTGAAAATGATACTTTTAAGTGAGGCATCAGCCTTTTTTCTCCAAGACCTCCAGACATTCTGAGTACCACTTCTCCTAATACTGCCATTGGCTAGGAAATAGACTGCTGTGTGCTTTTTATGACAGATCCTTCTTTGCTCAGGATGCTGTGACAATGAAGAGAAGCTGTAAATTTTGTTTAAATATACCTGGAAATTGCCCCTTTTGAAGGAGGTAGAAGCAAAATTAAAATGAAAATAACTCGTAGAGGGACTCCCAGTCCTCTAAGCTGGGGAGAAACTGGGCAAAAGGATTGTGCCTGAGCTTTTCTGTACTGAGAAGTTAAAATATATTCAGGATTCAAAAACAAATTAAGCACATTTCATATGTGAACAAGGCTCTATTGATTTCAGCAGCTTCTGTCAAAACATAAGAGGAGTAGAAATTTACTGATATGGGAGGAGAGAGGGTGTAGGAATATATCTGGAGTGCTGCACCCACTCTGTGGGTGCTCTGCTCAGAGGGGAATGGAGGGAGCAGGACGAGAAAGTGCAAAAAGAACTTTATATTTCAATGGCAGAGAGAGGATTTAGAATACCACTGAGGTTAAAAGAGCTGGACAATTGGAGATTTTCATTAATGGAAGGGATATGGAAGGTGAAATGGAGCTATAACCTTCAGTCTGAATGTTAAGATGTAAAGATTAATCCAAAAGGATCAAAGTCCATAATACTGGAGTTCATTCAATACCCAAAGAACAGTGGGTCTGATCTGATCTAAGATCTGTTTGTCTTCATTTACATGTGCAGAACTGCACTGACTGAATGCAGCAGGTATGGTTCAAATCACTGCTGCTGAGAGAACACCACTAATACCTGTGGAGGAAATTATTCGGTGTTCAGCGTTTTCAGAGCTCCAGCATTGGGAAGACTGAACACCAACTGATCAGACACTTTGCAGGTCCCATTTTCAGCCATTTCACTCTTTGTAGGGAGGTATGACTTTGCTTTAGAAAGTGTGGGGTAGTACACAAATGGTCAAAACAGGAGGAAAAACACCAAAACACACAAGAGTAAGCAAAACCTGGAATGTATTCAAGACATCCGGTTCCAGTTCATATTTATGGAGGTACACATGTGCTATAAGTGCACATACATAAGAGATGTATTTATCTACACATGTGGCTAGTGAGGCTTTAGTTTGGAAAAAATATGTACTTTCCCTCTCTTTTTTAACCTTATCTGTGCATTCTTGGGTCATGTAGCCTTTGTGCTGACTCTGGACAAAAATCCTCCTTTGATGGAGGATACATGCTGAAAGGTAGAATTCTGAATTATGTTCTCTAAATTATCCCGTGCTCAGAGAGCAAGTATTGATTTTAAAAATGACTGAGCCAGACCTCGCATTGCAGTCCCCCCAAAGCACAACAAACAGCAGTCATGTGTTCAGCTACCAAGAGGCCACTATGCTGGCATTGTTTCAAAAAATCAGAAAGTCATCAATCAACCAAATAGTAATCGGAATAAGTACACGGTATCTAAAGACACATTTTATCCAGTTACATGCTCCAATTCAGTTAGCAACGAGGAGAATTAGAACAATATTGGACCGATTAACAAGTCTACCTTGGGAACTGTGAGCTGTTAAGTTATTTATTTGGCTGCCTTGTATAAAAGAATGAGGAGAATTTCATCTGCATAGTTAAGCATCCAGTAACTTCCCACAATAAATAACCCAGCATCTCTCCGTGCTGGAATGTTTTCCATGGAGCCTGATTGAGAACACAGAATTTTACTGTAATTGGTTTCTGTACCTTTCAAATGGTTTAGACACAATTGTGTTTCAGAGGAAGATTTTTATTTTTTTCTTCAGGCGCTGTTAGTCACCGGTGCTGCAATGAAACTTCACAAGCAATAAAATTATTAGGATCAGTGTATGCAAAACGTCATCAAGTTCTATTTTAATGACACGATTTAATGATCAATGCAAAAAGCACGGTTTAGAATTTCAGTCTTGAACAATTCAATTGAATCAATAAACTACAGTGTTTCTATGAGGATGCACTTCACAATAATACAAAATATACCATTTCTAAAGAAATACATTGCTGAAAAATGCACTGTTCAAGTGAATGCTCCAGCTCTGTATATTTATGGCTGTCTTTTGGGAGATACAAGAGAGGAACAGACAGATTACACAAAATGCTTTGTAAATTAAGGTAATAGTTCATGCAAATAAGGTTGTTGATTTTTTCTGTATTGCTATATAGCACTTCTCATAAATCTCTGGTTTTTCGGTTTAGAGCTCTCAAGTTCTGTTTGCTATTAAATACAGTATAGCATTTTCATATAAAACGGATTAATTTAGAACTATTTTACTTCAGAAAATCTGGAGTTTCCTAATGAAAGAAGGAAGTCTCCTAAGACCGAGGCTGGATTTTACATTTAAATTTTACATACATTTTAAGTATCTGGAGGAGAACAAGTTTTGCACTGTTCTTACTGTTTTGCTCTATTCTTACTGACCATAAATACAAATGAGTTAATGTTTTCTTTCCTTGGAGCACCCCATCTGTCTGGGTTGTGTAATTATGTGTGAAAGCTGCAGATTTTTTTTTACATTCATTTGTTTTGGTTTGCTGTAACTCAAATTTAGTTTGAGTTTGTATTACACAGCCACTCCCTGCTCTTTGTTTCCTTAGCTTTCAGGAGATGGCAAGGTTGAAGGAGTGGAGCTTTAATTACCTTCTCACCACAGAAAGTGGTGGCTTTTCCGAATCTGAGTTTACAGAACAGAGCTGGAAGAATCAGAATTAATCTGTGTGATACCTGACAATGTACTCACCTACTTGAGGGATATATCAACCTGCTGTCAAGCCCCCTCCCTCTCTAAAGCACTTATTTCTGTCCTTTCTCCCTGGGAAAAACAGCTTCTGGGCAGCAGTGCATTATTCAAGACAGGTGAATAAGCTGGACACAGGTGATGCTGATAGGAAATATTTGAATCATTTCCATGCAGGGGTCTGAAAAATATGCAAAGGGAACTGGTTTGTTCAGTAGGCCTATGTATTTAGGAAAAACATCCAGAAGGGAAATAGGTGATGGTCCTTCCTCACTGTTTCCAATGAAAATGTGGTTTTGGGACTCTGAAGGTGAAGCATAGGTAAGATGTTCAGGTCTGCTCAGAAAGCTTTTAATAAATCCTTCTCCAAACATTTAAGTACAGTGTAAAACCCAGGCCTGTGTGATTGAGAAGATCAATCCCTTTGTAAGCAGGACCTGTTCTTTTTAAGAACCACAGTGCTCTTCAAAGTTCTAGTTCAACTAAATGTGCATCAATAATAAAACTAAATGAGCTTTACTTTAATAGTTTTGTAAAGGTATAAATCAGTTTATGTCTTTAGCTCTTTAGGTCTCATTTCAGGGGGTTTTCCTGCTCTGATGTGGATGTCTGTCTCTACATACATTTTTCTGGCTTCACTGAGATATTGTCATAAGACTTGCCCTGTTGAAAAAAAAATCTACAGTACCTGAAGGGCACTTGAAGCATGGAAATCAGAGCTTTTCAGTTGACTCTCATTAATAGTGTCTAACTTAAGCTCATTTGGACCACATCATAGTTATCCAGACATTTTACTCTAGATTTGCTATTTGATCATATGAATAATGATTAACTGGAGGGACAGCTGTTTTTGGTGTGTGGTTTTTGGCAGCAGGAACTACCACAGGGCAGAACATGCTGCTCAGCTTACAGATATGGGAGCTAGAAATCATTACAGGCAATGTCAGCTGCAACACTGATCTCATATCACTTCTAGGGAAAAAAAAAATCATTACTTTGCAATATAAATACAGAATTTTAAAGATTTTGCTTTGCATGAAAGGAGATTTTTACAGTATGTTGCTTTTTCCTGTTTCCCCCTTCCACAATCTGAAGAGCGACCCATCAGAATAAAAAAGTTCCTACATATAGTGATTAACCTGTATGGAAAAAGGAAGTTAGGAAAGCCTTAGAAAAATCTAAATACCAGTGCAGAAGTGGTTAATCATGTGTTTGGGGGTTGTCTGAAAAAATGCAAGTTGGACATGCTTTTTAAAGGACAAATGGCTGATAGTCAGGGTTTTATTTTCCTCTCCAGTTCGCAGCAGACTTTTTTTTCTCTTCCTACAGTGTAAAGCTGACAAGTTTTTCTCTGAAGGAGTAGTTTTGTAAGAGCTTTGAGCTTTTCATGCACGGATGTTTGTAATTTGGGAGTTAGGAGGGCATGAGCAGCAGAAGAAAAAGACACAGGTGGTGTAATTCTTACCTGTTTCAAAGTCCCATATGCTACCTAAAAATAACTCTTTGTGCAAACTACCTGCATGGATGCAGTGTTGGGTTAAGTAGGTATTTTCCATTTAAGTAGAACTCATAAGGCTTCATGGAGTAAATTTAGGCCAATTGATGAGGGCAAAAGTTATTCCCTGACCACTTATCATGACCTGCAACTGCCTCATCTGCCTGGGCCTATTTGTGAGGATCAAGCAGCCACTAAACCCTCCCAGATTTGTCTGTTGGCTTGCCCAGATTTGTCAGGAGAGCAGGAGGAGGTAGGACCTGGCCATGCTCCCACACTGAGCCGTCGTTTCCTGTGGGTGGCTCTGAATGGATTCATGTGCCAGAGAAAAGGCCAAAACCCCTCAGTGCCATGTGTGTATGGTTTCTGTAAGAGATCTGATTTTTATGATGAAATTGGGACCTGAAAGGTAAAGAAAGGAGAGAAAGGAATGCAGAGAAAGAAGTCTGGATTATTTTCCCATTCTGACAATATTTTACTTCAGCCTAAAAATCATAAAAGGACTGCCTCTTCATCTGCAAAATGAAAAGCAGAGTTGCCTGCGATATTTCAAATGTATAGATGTAAAACCCTATGTCTCAAACTGTTCTTGTGTATTGCAAGGGGTCTTTCAGCTTCTACAATGTATGTGTAGCAAAATACCTTTTTTAGAAAAAAAAAAAAAAAGGGCAATTTGCCCAATCATTTGATCTTTTTTTCAGGAAAAAACCCTCAGACATTAAATTATCCTCGCTCTGTTAGCCAATTCAGTTGTTTGTTTGGTTATTGCTGAGGGCTTGTATGAATTACAAAATGTAAATGAAGCAGTGAGAAACATGTGGCTGTATCCAGCTGTGGCAACCCTCTTTTGGGAATCAAAGTTTGGTTCATGTTCACATTCCTGGTGGACTAGAATATTATTAAGTGAAATTCATATACTTCAAAAAAGGTTCCTCATTTGCAATTTATGAGATGGGAGTACATCAAAGACATAAAAGCAGCAAATGGTCAGAAGTTAAAAGTGAGGGGTAGCCAGACTTCAGAAAAATTAGTTAACTGGTGATGTCATTCTATGAATAAACTAATTTATCTTAAGAAATCTATAGTTAGACCATCTCCCTTCTGATGAAAATCTCTATTCTTAGGCAATAATTTGGTCTGCAAATTGTTTTCAGTGTAGTTTTCCCTCTACTTTAGCAAGGTGCAGGAGCCATGGGTTCGTGGAGTGGCTGAGGATGAGCCAAGTGATTCCTTCCAGGGCAGCTGAAGAGTGACTCAGGCAAGGCAGGATCTGTCCTCAGCAATCCCAGACCACTGGATTGACTCCTGGTTTTGCTTTCACCCCCTTGACATAGAAGCCAAAATCAGGGGAGTGAAAGAGTGGCCAACAGACATGATACATCCCAGATTTCCATTCCAAGGTGTTCAGTAAGATTTGACAAAATTCAAAGCTTTTTTTTCTATTTTGTTCTAAAGTTTGTGTGATAGGAATGTGTGTTGACTTTGTTTCTCTTGCTGTTCAGCATTGACTTAGGCTGTTAAGATCCTTGGTTCAACCTACTGCCTCTGCTTGTAATATAATTTAAAGTTGTTATTGTGGTTGATGAGTTCAAATTCATATTGACTTCATATTTCAGTTGTTTGGGGTTTTGTGTGAATATTGAGCAATATTTTATAGTGCAACAAAGGAAAACCCCATCTGAGGAGGTAACAGCACACACCTACCAGGGTCTCTTGCACCTTTCCATGTAGGGGTCCAGAGGCTGGGTGAGGTCTGTTTTGCTCCTACTGGGAAGTGTCTGAGGGCAGTTGGATATGTCACAAACTCTCTGAGACAGGACAGTCACTTTGACCTGAGTTTTAATGAGTTTTAAAGTTTTAAAAACTCAGCACCTGAGTTTTAAGGTGCTGACTCTGAGGTGACACAGCCCTGGTCCTAACTGGTGTCACCATTCCTGGAAGTTTGCAGCTGCAGACTTCCAGCCTGCCCGATGCTCCACTAGTCTCTCATGGAGAATATCCCATGAACCATCTATGATATTTGCCTTCTACTCTTATTTTCCTGCTTCTCAGTGTACCTGCTAAACATTCTCAGAATATGCCCAGAGGAAGAATATTTTTTCTCATTTTAAGATTCTATTAGAGAAAGAATAGGTTTGGCTCAACTACCATATCTAGAGATGTGTTTTCACCAGAATATGAAGGAAAAAAATATTACATTAACAGGTTTTACCTATTCACTAGGCTGTTTATTCAGTAGTCACTCAAGAATTACTTCTAGTACATGTTTTGCTGGTCTTTTTCAAACTTTTCTGTCCCCAAGATTAGTATTGATACCAGTGCTACTGTGTGGGCTTTATTTCTTCTAAATAAAAGCCATGTACAGAAATGGTCATCCAAGCCTCCTGGTGGCATTCCCAGTCAGTGGAGGGATTGCAGCAGGACTCCAGCAGCTGTCTGCACCCAGCTCACCTGTTTCTGCATATTTATATGAAGACTGCTACATCCTGATTCCTTCAACTCAACAGTAACTCCCTCTGCACAATAAGATGCCCTAGATTTCTCATGGTTTTCATATGTGTTTTTAGGGACTCTGCCCTTAAAATTCATGGCAGGCACTTGAGAGGTTATGTCCTTTTCATGACTCACTTCAGGGAGTTTCAGATGTCTTCAGTTTGTTCAGGCAAGATTCCTACCTCTGTCTCTCCAAGCAGAAGAGAATTGCCATTAGCCCTTTCTACCAGCCTTAATTGCCAATTAGCAGCGGGTGAACAGCCTCCTAACGCTGTGCTGCTCCAAGCCTACCATGTTTGCAAAGGAGTTCTGGGCAGGGAAATCTCTGCACAAGGAGGGATAAAGGCTGTTGAAGGACCTCTCCATTTCTGCCAAAGCTTCCAGTGGCTCCTTCTAGTTTTGAGAGCTCATGCATTTAACTGGAATATTCCTATTTTAAAATGTCATGCTTCCATCCAAAATTAAGGGCAGCAAACATTTAAAAGAATTGTCTTTCAAAAAATAAGACAAATGAATTTCAAAAATTGTACCAACACAAGAAAACATATTATTCCAATTCATTTCTGAAAAATAAGAAATTACCTATACAAAATGAAGTAAAAAAGGAGCAGCTTCTCTGTTCTATTTAATCCCATTTCTCCATATTTTAAGCAGAGCAGGTCAGAAGCACAGTCCAGTGGGGGAAGTTCAGTATATTAAATGCACCAGCAGTTTTCTCTTGCAAATTGATTATTTAAATTGAGCTACTCTCAAGTAATGGATAATACCCGTGCTTACAAGTATGAGTTTGTGTGGAGATTTGCATTCCAATCCATTCTTCTTTCTATGCTCTCAGAGACATCCAACTTAATTTCTTTGTGCTTATCTCAGCACTTACATCTTAAAATTAAAACTTATTAGGTGTTCATAAATTATTGTAAGGATTTTTTTTACTGCTTTGTTCTTTTCTGCATATGGACATATACATTTACCTGGATGCAGAACTTCTTTTTTTGCTGATGAAACTATTGCAGAAATTTGGAAAGGTTAAACAGAAAAAAATTGCTTTGACGTTATCACTCAGCTGTGATTTCTGTAATGTGGGACTGAAAAGTAGGGATTAGTCATGATTCCTCCTCCAGTACCAGCCCCAAAGTGGGAAATTACTTTTTAAGAGGAGATAAAGGAAACACTGGGATTGGGAATTAACTCAAAGATTCTTGGAAGGATACCCAGGTTCTAGTAGTTTTGGTTGTTCTGATTTTTGGAGAATTCACAACCCAAATTAAGTTGTTCTCATATTTTCTGCAGTATCCACCACTGTCAACAGCATCATCACAAAGAGAAAGTAATTTCCTCATTTTAATTAACCGCAGACTATCCTGATAGCTGTACATCCAAACCTGCCTGTTGCTGTTTCACTGAGGGGTTTGAATGTGAGTCTCCTTCACTAGGAAGAGCAGAACAATCCTGTTTGCAGCAGAGTTCCCATGTTCTTCGGGGTCAGCCCACAGGGGTTCCTCTGCAGATCTAACTAAATTTCACTGGCAGATCTTGTCTCAGTTATGCTTTGTGCTATCGAGCATGCTTGGCAACTTGGCCATATCTCATAAGCCTTTGCTTTTGGAGCTAGACTTGCCAATGCAGCTTTAAACTAAATGGGGCTGTAAATCAAAATGTCCTCATCTACAATTCTTCCGTAAGCATCTGATCACAATCATGCTGCATGCTACTTGTACAGGGATGTTTAAAACTGCCTATAAAACAACAGCTAATTGCTGATCTGCTTAATTAAAGAGAGCCTTTTGTTGTCACATATACAAAGATAAATGAAATAATCAGCTTTGGACTAATGAGAGATAATTAGATTATGCAGTCTGATAAATAAAGACAAAAATCCTGCAGATTGCCACTGTATTCTGGCCAGCTCAGATCACCATAGGATTTAGAGGTGCACTTTCCTCTCCTTTCCTCACCATTCTTTTGGAATTTTTTGCATCCCAGAATTAACAGGGTGATCAGATCTTCCAGGCATTAATGACTGTTGTTATATACTCTAATTTAGGATTTTTTGTTTAACAGCAGTATGATTTGCATGGACACAATTTAATTTATTCTGAATTTAAGTTCCCATTTAAAAACAATTACTAGATCTGACTGTTCACTGATGGCCAGCCACTTGATAATGACAGTCCTCTTCAGGGAGGAAGCTAAAATGAAATGCCTTTGTTCTTTTTGTTGCTCTATTTAGATTGATAAAGAAAGGGTCAGTTTTGTCCGGAAGGCCTAAAATGTGTGTGCTCAGTGGGTGCTAACCCCAAAGTCTAGTGACTAACTAGTGGAAATTGCTTATTTTAGTGCATTCAGTTTCTTTTAAAGTGGTGCCCAAAGCTTTGGCGGAGCACCCAAGCAGCTTTCTTTATTCTTCCTTCCATTTGTGATCTCTGAAGAAGCAACTTTAGCTACCAAAAGATGCTCTACAGGCACACACCTAAAGCATGCAAATCATAGGATCAGACTAGAGCTTGTAGAAAATTGACTCATCACACCTAGGCAGAATGGACATCATTGAACCAACTGTTCTGCTCTTCAAGTCTCCTTCTGTTATGCTGCACTACTTGGCAATGTTGGCAAATCCCAAGATTTTTTTTTTTTTTAATTGCCCAAAAAAAAGAGGGAAAAAAAGCCTTTAATTATCATTTTCCATATCAGTTTTGTAGCAGCTCTACTTTTTACACAACATATGTGTTAACCTCAGCAAAACCTTTGTTAGTGTGGTGATATCAATAGATGACAAATTTACCAAGCAAGCAAAAATGAGATGTTTTTCCTGAGCATGGTTTCTGTGGCAAGAGCCTGTTTACAGCTGGATTGTTTGGTTTCCTCCTGGAGCTGGGGTTTGGTGTCAAGAGCAAACAAACAGGAAAAGCAGTGTTTTTTTCCTAAGTGAGAGGGGTAGGAATTTCTTGTGACATCATGTGATTGTCAGCAAAAAAAGATCAGTCATTTCTCAGCATTTTTGTCTTATTTACAAGGTCAGAATAAAATATCATTCTGACAAGATGTCTTCCTACACTTATGGCTAAAGGCCATCCTAAAGTGAGTACTAAATCTGTAATCAGTCTTATGCTGCTGCTGTGATACACAAACAATATTCTAGTGATTTGAGTAATTTTCACCGTATTTTCTAGATAGATTAATCATATATAAGATAAAACAGCTGCTGCTTTCTCCTCTGCCAGCACTCACCATCCTGGTGCCACAGCCAGGTACTCACATGTCCCCAGCATGTACTAGCATGCTGCAGCTGCTCCAATATTTAGAATTAAGGTCACCTTCACAGGGATATACTGTCACACTGGCACCTATTTTCAACCTATTTTTCAAGCCTCTTAAACCTAGATTAGACCAGTTAATTATTTTAATGTCTTCACATTCAGAGTTAAGATGTTGCATAGTATTAATGCCCATTTAATTAAAGACACGCAGCCAAATCTTCCATTTAAGCTTCATAAGTTTTGCCTATTAACAACACTGTATTTTGTCTACCCTCACATGGATCACGACACGGCCACAAAGAAAAAAGGTGGAGAAGTGCATTTAATTAAATAGCAGGCGTAGGTCAAGTGTCTGCCTCATCTGTCATTGTACAGCAAAGATGACTGCAGGAAAATCCCAGGAAAATCAGCTACTCAGTGAAACCAGGTCTGCTGGAGAGCCCTGTGGCTGCTGTCCCTTGGAGGAGCCATCCACAGAGCCTCCTGCCCTGCCTTGGACCTTCATCCATATTATGCCTTGTTTCCTTTCTCAGGAAAAAGGAAGCAAGCAAGAGGACCACCTGAAAGGGTGGATGCTCCTCACCATGAGCAAAAGAAGGTGAACTGGACCATTTGTTACTGGGCAACAGGCTTTTTTTCAGAAAGATCTATGTACAACACATCCTCTCTCATTAAAGGCAGCACGAACACTTAGCAAAGGTCAACTCCTACCTGGGGTAGAGCTGTGGGGAGACCAGAGGTTAAGGCTGGTAAAATTCCCATGATATCTTTTATGGAGGTGAAGAGATAGCATATGAGAAGAAGAAATCAGTAGAAATATCATGTCCAGCTACTTAAGAGGAATGAGCTTTTAACTCTTGGAACTTCTGCAGTAAATATTTGTCAGCTGGTATCTGGACTGCTCATCACTAGCTACTCAAAAACAATCCTCTAGCAGTTGGTTTCTGAGAAGCCTTTTTCCTACTCCCTTTATCTCCTGAAAAGCTGCTGTGCTGCTGCAGGAAGCCAGCCAGCACTCATCCATATTATCTGGAGGGCTCAGCCCAGAATCAGGACTCTTCAATGACAGGTGCTGCCCAAACCCAGAGCAAAAAATGATCACTGCATCAATAGTTTGTGATCAAATTATTCTCACACAAAGATTCTTCTTTGTCTGTGGATTATGTCAATCAATGGCAAATAGTGCCATTTCTTTGTCCAATTCCTGACACATTTAAAATGCTGCTGGGTATGAAGAGTGAGGTGGGAGAAGTGAGGGTGTGACACCATCTCACAGCAGGCTTTTAGGCAGATCAGCCTGAGGTGGGTGAGGAGGCCTCTGCAAGGGGCAGTGGTTTCAAATGTTCCCACCCCCAATTTGTCTTTTCCAACACACCAGTGAAGCCAGTTGTGTTGCAAAGCTGATTTCTCCCATCTGGGCCCACCCATCCTTATAGGATGAGAAGGTGCACTGGTGAGAGGTGGGAATTTTACCTTCCTTCATGCTTCTAACTTTAGTGTAACCTAATTTCAAGGAGCCAACAGCTACATCTCATCAGTAAAAGAATTGACCCTTGCCCTCTTCCCCCAGCAACACCAAACAGTGTTGACACAACAGGGATGCAAAGCAGGGGAAGAGCCCCAGAGCAGGCATCAGATGCAGATATGCAGAATTAGACCAGCTGCTGGTGTAAAGACAAAGAATATTTATCGAGAGTTAAAGTGAACTTGTAAATGTAGCTGTATTTGAGATTTGAAAAACTAAGATGAATATGCTTTTCATTATCCTAAAAGCACATTACTAAGTGTTTACAGTGGTGATTTGTAATTAAGTAATTTAGATTTGTCCACAAATTCTCACATAGGAGTAGGTGTCACATTACCTGTTCACCAAAGCTTTCCTAGAAGCAGTTGAAACCTGACAGAAAGCAAAATCCATTTGAGTTAACATGGAAATCTCAGGGGAACTTTAAAATTATTCTTGAATAATTCTAAAATCTAATTGTATTTACACTCCTAACCGCTATAAGCCCTTTTTCAAATTCATTGGCAAACAAGTGAAACACGTCTGAGTTGTATGATTTATCACATGAGATTTCATCAAGGGCAGCACAGCTGAAATGAGCTGCATGTTCTCAAAAGCTAACAGGCAGATCCTGCCCCTTTTGGACATGCTGCAGTTTTTGTTAGTGACTTTTAGGGGGAAGAGTCCTATTTGTTAAAAAAAAAGTGCACTTCTCTAAAGACCATTTAATGTCATGACTTATAACATTTGCTGCTGGGGACATTTTGCAAGATGATGAGGAAGCAGCATATACATTATTAAACTCACAATTTTAATGTTAATAACTCTTTGCATTCTCATGGCACTTTTCAGCCTAGAAACTGAGCGCACTGCTGTGCATAGAAATGTATGTGCCAGTGAAGGAGTGTTTGTTTGTTTGTTCCTCTGAGGCCAGCTGCTGCTCAGCAAGGGGAAGGCACAGCTCACACCCCTTGCAAGGGGATGATTACAGTGAGACAGAATCCTGCTATGCTGTCTTGTCATAGGAGGCTAAAATGCTATCAGCTCTTAGTGTCTCCTCAGTGGTGGGGCTGTCAGCAATCCTCCAGTTCTTGGTAGCTCTCAATTTTCAGGTATCTAACAATGGCCCTTCACTCTTAGTAACCAGGGAATATTCTCCGGAGAGAGAAAATCCTGTCACATCCTATAATTAAACACTGCTCCTTTCTGTTTTGGTCCCAAAGCATTGCACTCAGGATCTGTTTTCTAAAACACATAGTTACAGGATTTTGCTCTTATTTGGTTGTGTACAGCTGTGGACAGGAATGCAGACACTAGGAAGATTTGTATCTGATCTGTGGAATCAATTGCATGTGTACAGAGTCTCAGAAACAACCTGGTCTTTCACAGACTTAGCAGCACACATCCAGCCATTCCGGGTCATGAGTGCTCTCTGTTTATCAGTAAACACTCAGTAAAATAATTTCTGGCACAATTTTAATACACATTGTAGTAAGCAATGTATATTTTCTTTTATATTATTCTACTTTTCCATCTTGCAGCATTGAGTTGTGCAGCTTTACCTTATCAAGGACTGATACCACCAAAACCCATCAACTGCAGCAGAATTAGTCACAATATTAAGCATAAATGCCTGCAGACATTTTTATGGTCAGACCCTTCAGATTGAAAAGGAATAAATTGAAGTTCCCTTTTTATTTGGTTGAAGGTGGGCATTGAGTCACTGTTTGGATGGAGATGCTTTTCATTTTGCAGCATAATGCCTCCTGGTAATAGACAGAAAACTTGGTAAGTGAACACTAAGCAGCTAAGCAACAATACTGCAAAGGCCTGTAAAGTTGTCAGGGCATGGGGAAGACTTTCAGTAGGTGTGCCAGGAGTGTTTTGAAATAAGGAATATGTATTTTGACTGTAGGAAGTCTCAGAACATGTCTTTTTCAAAGCCCACATAGTGACCCAAAAAAAGAAGAGAAATCTATTTGCTTATTTCATAAGCAAATAAAAGAGAAGCTGATGTAGTGTCCCAAAACAATTTCTGGATGTTTACTGGTCTTTATTTGCTGTGTTTCCTCTAAACCAAAGTCCATATTAGAAATGTAAATATGACAGATTTCAATAAATCTTTATGATAGTATTGGCTTTTCAGCACATATTTCAGTTACTTCTTGTCTATTTTGAATCCCATAATAGTCATAAAAATAACATATTTCTGCACCCACCAACAAATGTACCAGTACAGAAAGGCAGCCCATGGAGCCTCCTGGAATCAAGGAGCAGGATTTTTTTGTTGTGTTATTTACTGGTTTATTCTTCTGTAGAAACAAAGCACTATTTGATCCCCCCTTTTATTTCCACTACATCTCATTTGCTCTGTAGTTTACCCCCATCCGTGTGTTCAGCAGAGGTATTTACAGCATTAATAAAAGCATTTTTCTGTGGAGGGTCAAAAAACATTTCTCTTAATACGTTTGTGGATCTGTTTTTAAACATCATCCGTTCGTTGTAGCAGTTATATTACAGTGGAAACTGAAAAATATGGGTTTTTTACTGTCAGAAATAATTAATTAATTAATAATTCAAGCCTGTGTTAGAAAAGAGTCTTTTTCTTATAGCACTAATGATACAAGTGACCCACAAATTACTGTCTTCATGCATTATTTTAGCCATCTACCTGCAGAGGGGAAAGCTGCTGTGTTCCCACTGCTTAGCATGTGGGAATGTAGCAATCTTCCAATATGTTATGTCTGCAGATTAGAAGGGACACAGACTCATCCCTGGCCAGGAAGCTGCTGGCTCCATCCTCATTATGGCAGATTGATCAGTTTATACTGATTACAGGAAATGGCTGCTAACTGGGTGAATAAATAACACATCTGTGAGCAGGGCTTATCTTTATATTTATTGTTCCTTTCTCCAAAAATGACCATGTAGAAAATCAGAGGAGGGACGACAATGTTCCATTCAATCACAGAAAGATTTTTTCCATTTCCAATAATGGTAGATGTTCCTTTCCCAGTTTACACAGACTAAAAAACAAGCATCCTTGCCTGTCCTTTCAAAGTTTCTTTCCCAGACATGCTATCTCCCAGCTAATATTCACATCTATTAGCACATAGTGCCCTTGAGTCACTATTATGTCATTTTGATGAGTTGTAGGTGGATACTAAAACCACAGAAAAGTTGCACATTACCTGAGCTGCAGACTGACAGAATGTACCCTGCATGTGCCTGGGACACTGACAGTGCTTTCTGAGAGGGCTGTTTTGATTTGGGGAACACTTCCCACACCCTGCTCTGTGGCACAATTTGCCACTCACTCCCCAAGAGGTTGGGAAAGGCTGAAAAGAAATGGAAGGGCAAGTTCACACACTGCAGTTTTAGGTCTTGAAAGCAATCTGTTACACTGACCACACTATCTCTGCTCATTTGGGGAAGAAAGTTTAGTGTCTGTACTAAACAAAAATATTTTATTCTTTTTATTCTTTTCTCACTTGTAAAAATAAATTACGTATCTACTTACATTTGAGCCACTCTTTCTTTCCATATTTTAGCATTATTGTGCTCCTTATTTCCATTTCCAGTCTCATTCATCAGAAAATGAATAGGGGTTTGCATCACATTAGAATCATTTGCTTTATTAAGAGCCTGATTAAAGTTCAAATTAAAAAGAAATTTGATTTTAGTATCACTGTGTGTGTAGAGTAAATATGTTGTCTGCAGTAAAGTTTTCACCTCCATTTGCTTTTGATGCTTATAATAACTTAATAAGTTTTTTATTCAGTTTGTAAAGTGCCCCTTTTTAGCCTCTAGCTGCTGGGTGACACCATCTGTGTTTTTCAATGAAATTGAATTAAGTGAAAATTCAATCAACACGAAGATTGTTGCTTCCACAACTTCACTGAGAGGCGTGGGATCTCGTAGAAGTGACACATCTTCCCCACAGGAAGCACAACCACTGCGCGAGGCAGTTTAGCTCAAAGGAGGAGATCTCCCAGAGAATGGAGTAGTGAACATTCTATTTCCAGTCTATCGTGCCTGGTTTAATTAATGATTCATTATCATTAATGACCCTAGCTCGGCCCTTCTTGGCAGCAGGCATTCGGGATGACCTCTCTTATTCCTCAGGACCTGCCTGTCTCCAGGTGCATCTTTATGATGTCCCCGTGCCCCGAGAGCCCCGGGGTCCTTACGTGGGCAGCCCCTGCTCGCAGCAGGGCCTTCCCAGCTGAGAGGGAGGAGAGGCCACAAGCACTTTGCTCAGACCCTGGAGCATGGACAGCACCACACATTTGCTAGTGTTAATATGCCTCAAATGGGTGGTAGAATCTGAGCTCCAACAACAAGAACAAGGAAATCAGGGAATAAAAAAAAAAAAAAAAAAAAAAAAAAAAAAAAAAAAAAAAAAAAAAAGCGGTTAGGGTAATTAAAAAAGAAAAATATCTTTTTTCTTTTTGTGCCTGCTGTTCTCTCCTTTTTCTTTCTGCTGAGATGCACTCTATTTTTTTGCCTTTGCCATAGCCATGTTATAATCTTCTTTCTAACCAGTTCATAACAGGAAGCACAATGTGTTCAACAAAACACCAGTAAAAACCTCCCTAGGGAAGCAGTCAAGTGGTCAAAGCTTGGCAACGTGGCTTTGCTATTGTATCTGCACTCACATCTTGCTCACCTCCCCAAACACTTTTGTGAACATATCGAAATAAAATGTAAAAACTAACTCCTTTTTCACTGTAGTCCTCTTTGAGTCAGAAAGTTGAGTATTTTTCACCACATAATTTTTACAGGATTTTCCAACAGAACTTTACACGATCCATGGCCTAGATGACTCACAGTGTATTTACCAAAGGAGACAAGTAGTGATTTCCACCACAGTGGTGGGCTAATTTAATAATGGACACAAATGATAACTTACAGTACCAGAACTTCAGAGTACTTGACAATAATCCCTGCACTTCCCAGCAAACACTTTGAGAAAATGGGGATCAATGTCTAATAGTATTGGTTATTATTAGTATCCTCCTGACACATCAAGGCTTTTTCATCTTCTTCAATACAGAAATGAGGTCACTTTGAGCATATATTGGCAGAGAAACTTTACAAGAAGTCTTGGAAACTTAGATTGGGGTTTTTAAACCAGAATAGATTTCTATCTTTTAACTGTTAAGTTTGCAGAATCCCTTCCAAAGAATATGTGGTCCTTAGCTCATGGAATGGGGACTACAGAAAAAGAGCTTAACTGATGGCACTGTAATGCATTTTTCATTTTATATTAATGTCGAGCTAAAATCTATTTTCCAGGTGGACCATGTGGCCTCTTGTACATCACCTTGAACGTGACACTACAGTGTGTAAACCATTTGATGAAGGTTACTGTTAATAACAAAGGTGAGAGCAAAGAAAAGGATATCAATCCAAATTCTTTGAGTGTTGTTCTATAGTTCTACCCCCGATCACACAGCATAGGTTGGCAGTTTACAGTAACCCAGTACATTTGGAAAAAGAGGTGTGTATGTGTAAGCAAAACAATAGGTGTCACCAGGTGTCACTATTACACGGGGTTTTTTCTTTACATGTGAGCAAATGGCCAGTTTGGAGAAGATATATCATATTATCAGTTCATGCTTAAGTATTTGGTATAGAACCTTCAGTGTAGGTAGAAAAGGCTCTGCAAATGCAAGAGAACTTGCTGTCTTCTCTGGGCTGATGTCATGCACATCACTTATCACTGGGGACAAGGAGAAGCATGGGGCTGAGGTTCCTGCTAGGGAGAATTTCCCCAAGTACTGTTGTAGAGTCTCTCTTCTGGAATTAATATGAATACATACAAATAAACAAAAATGCTCTGTAATATCCCCTGTAAATACATCACTGCATCTTCTTAACTGACAAATTGCTTGTAGAAGCCTGATCACCTATTGCTAGCAGAAGATAGATGTAGTACTAAAGCAAGGTGCACCACTCGTGTGCTTGTTCTACAGTGTTGGTGTATTATGCATCAAACAGAGAAAACAAGTGTAAATATTTGGGGAATAAATGGTAGAGCATAAGGACAATGATGGCTGGGGACTTATTTTGACTATAAAACTGCACATGTGGACTTACCTGACCAAAGAATGCTGTGCTGTGTTTGAGGCCGTGGTGGATCTTTCTCAGAGACTTCCCACAGAATCTTGCAGAAATCCTAACTGATGTGTGGGTAGTGCACTGAACGACTCTCAGAATAGACCCAGACTGTAGCTTCATGGTAAATCCCACTCATACTGCCAAGCAGCTCGCAAAGAACCCACTTCTATCTTGTCCTGGGTGGGAAAGACACAGCTCAGAAGAGGGATTTCCACTGAAGGAAGAAATATTGCCCAGCCATTGCGTGGGACAGTCAGTAGCCCAGGCTGGTGTTTGCTGCCATGGACACAGCTGGCATAGCTGCAAGTATTTGATCTGAAGTGAGGTTGTTTATTTTGGAGGAAGCTTTACATTCAGCCTGCCTGGTGGCCAGAGGGTGGTAAGGAACTGTGTCTCTCCAGACCCCAAGGACTGAGCTGTCTGGGGAGGTCTGCAGAGAAAGCACTGAAATGCTCCAGGGTGCAAGTACTGGTCGTTTCAGTTTTAGTAATCTGCCTCAGAATGTCATTTTCAGCAAAAGGAATTTCTGGCAAATAAAACTTTCCTGCTTTCAACATCTGCCTTTATCCAAAGCTCACTGGAGGCAATAAGAATCTTTAAGCTGACTTATTAGACTTTGAATCATTCCTGTTTTGAAGATTTCTTGCTTCCTACTTAATAGGAATAGTCTGTCTTGCAATGTGCTGCATTGCAGCTTGGTCTCTGGAAGAAGTGGTGTTGGAATTGATGAATCATTTTTTGTCCTTGAGATATCGCCATATAGGAATATAACTGTCATAAATAGTATTGCAGTGACTGATCTTAAAAGTCACGATCTGTGGAAGAATCTAATCCCTTTAGAACATTCACAGCTGCCTCCTTACCACTAACTTCACCTGATTCACTTCAAGGGGGAAGCCTCTTTGAAGATATTTTCTTTCCTTTGCTTAAGAAACACTATCCATTTCTCTGCACACTCTGACATTGCTTCTTCCCCTGAAAGCTGGTGCCCTTGGACATTTGAACCTCATTAAATTTAGAAAGCCCAGTAACTTGGGTTTGTTCCCATAGTGATGTTGCAAATCTCATATTTGCATGGGATTCTTTTTAAACATTCATTATCTCTTGTGGCTCCCAACACTAAGTATAATATCACATCCTCTTGTAGTTAGAAAACATGGATTCTATAAGAAATGGAGATTTATAGCAAAGTAAGGAAAAAGAGACAGTGCAGCAAAGAAGAAAATACTCAGTACATTTACTAGTGGGAAAGCTGCAGAAGGTAAAAACAACAAAAATAGTTTGAGACAAAAAGCCTGACAGACATGAGAGGTACTAGTGCAAATTGAGGACAAGTTTTAGATTTGTGGGAAAATGTTCACAACCCTCTCACCTGTCTTGGGATAAATATGAAACAGGGTATTTGCTATGCCAGAGTAAAAGACCTTTAATGAGTGCCAATTCCTTCTTGTGGTTCAGCAAGCACTGTCCTGGTCACGACTGCCACAGCCTGCAGGTGCTGACTGCCACATCTCCATCTTAAGTACTTGCTCCTGAGCACTCAGAGGAGGGCCAGTTTTATTAAGCCAGTTTGAGGCCATCAAAAAAGATGCTACTCCTGATAGCTCAGGACTATAATAAGATAGTGCATTACACATTGTGTAATAAATATAGCTGGAAGCATTACAAAATGGCTGGAGAAATCTCCAGCATTAATATTTGATTCAAGATCTTTTAGTTGTCTGTGGCATATTTTGATTGAGGAGGCTTGTGAGTATATTTATTTATTTTTAGATTTATGTAAATGTGCACAGTCGACATCTCTTGAGGCACCAGCATGGCATCCAGTAATTTATGCTGGGTAGTGTAAGCCCATTTCCATCAGAGTAAAGGAGCACTGCTGCTCATCCCAAAACCCAAACACCGCTAAATTCCCTGGGGGAGCCCCTGACAAAGCAGGTATGAGCTCACAGCGCTTGCACTGGGCCAGCAGCAGAGCCAGCGCAATGTGTGGAAGGAATCTGTGTTTCAGGGTCACAGGCTGTGGTGTGACAGCTCTGCCAGGTTCGGTGACCCGGCGGGTGTTTGCCCAGCGCCCCGGCCGGCTCGGCAGCGAGAGGCAGCTCCTGCTCGGGGCTGGCCTCCAGAAACCACCTCGGGGGAAGGCAGGAGGGAAGCGGCCCAGGGGTGCCGCAGAGCCCGGGCCACTCTCCCCAGCTGCAGGCAGCCTCTGGGCGAGCCCGGCAGGGCCGCCCTCCCTGCCAGCCCCAGCGGGAGCAGCTCGGAGCTCCCGGGCAGAGCTTGCTCATGCCTGCAGCCCCTGCTCCCTCCCTGACTGCACAGATCTGCTGATCCTTGTTGTTCTTGTTTAGTTCTAGCTCTGATGTCCTATCTTGCCAAGGAATTTTCTAAAAACAAACTCTATCCTGCCAAACCCAAGTTATGCAGTTTTCTAAACAGGTTTTTCTAATGGGACAGTTGTTGTAACGAAAAGTCTTTTAAAAATCTGTGTGGTTTGTACTATTCAGGAAGCCAGAGTATGGCGAGTATGGCTGTTACCCCAAAGCAGAGCGGCTGGGGAAAGGTCTGTGTTGAGGGATGGTGTCTGGGCACTGTTTGTCACCCACGGGGGAGCCTGGATCCCCCCTGTCCTGGATCGCCCCTGCCCTGGATCCCACCTGCCCCGGATCCCGCCTGCCCTGGATCCCCCTGCCCTGGATCCCCCTGCCCTGGATCCCCCTGCCCTGGATCCCCCTGCCCTGGATCCCCCCTGCCCTGGATCCCCCTGCCCTGGATCCCCCTGTCCTGGATCCCGCCTGCCCTGGATCCCCCTGCCCTGGATCGCCCCTGCCCTGGATCCCCCTGCCCTGGATCCCCCTGCCCTGGATCCCGCCTGCCCTGGATCCCCCTGCCCTGGATCGCCCCTGCCCTGGATCCCCCCTGTCCTGGATCCCCCTGTCCTGGATCCCCCTGTCCTGGATCCCCCTGTCCTGGATCCCACCTGCCCTGGATCCCCCTGTCCTGGATCCCCCTGCCCTGGACCCTGCCTTGCACAGACCGGTCCCTGGGGCCGCCTGACCCCCGGGCTTTGCCGAGCAGCCCCAGCCCCACCGCCGCCCCCGCGGCTCCCTGCTGGCCTCAGCCGGCAGAAAGGCTGCAGCTGCCGGCAGCCCAGGGGTGCCCAGGGCTTGTTGTCCAGGAGGGAACATCCAGCACATCTCAGGGAGTTACAGTGGGCAGATCCAGCCTGGTCCAGGGGACTCGTTCAGGGCTGAAGCACCGCTCAAGAGCGGTGGTTTGATTTAACCACTTTGCTCTTCCCCTAGTCTGAGCAGGTCAGACTGCCTGATGAGAGTTGGGTTTGCAATTTTTGAACAAGGTACTTTCTGCAGATAGAAGTATGGTAGTTATCAAAGTTTAAATTATTGAATGTCGTCTAGTACTTTTTTTTTTAAAGAACAATTTCTGATGAACATTTGTGATTTTTCTATTGCTTTGAAAGCGTAAAGAAACATCTGTCCCTCTGCGAAATCTTTTGATTCTTTGTTTCCTTAGAAAAGTGGAGTGACAGGTTTATTTTTTTTAAAAAAAGAGGTTAAAGATGAAAGAAGTTAGAACCCCAACTTTTATGTCTTTTCCAACAGCAATATTTCAACGCTCTTAAAATTATTTTACACTTAAAACATCTCATTTAGTTAAACAAAATGCCATTTAAACAAGTTTTTTAATGCCTTAGTTTTTCTTTTAAGTAAGGTTAATTAGCAAAAAAACCTTTCTCATAGGAAAAAAATTAAGAGGAATTAAAAGGTGGCCTCCACACTCACACACTTTTACATATTTCCCAGAATTGTCTTCCCTATTTCACAGCATGAGTTGAGAGAAGATGAGTGCTAAAACTTTGTCTGACCGTATTTGCCCTCCTAAATTTTCCTGTACTGAAACACAATCATTTTCTCACTTTCATCTTCATTTCATGTAAAGAAATGTAAGGTCAGCGAAGAGGTTGCTCACTCCATCTCGTTCATGTCTTGGAAAGAAAAGTAAGGTGGAGTCAACTGAAAATCTGATTTTCCAGAAATATTTCTGTCCCACCAGGACAGTAGCACTCCTCACCTTGAGATGTCCCCACTGCCCACCCCCATGGACATTCCACCAAAGGAAGGTGTCTCTATCTCTCCCTCCCTCTCTCCTTTCTCCTGGCTTCTCTAAATAAGCAATAAACACAGTTTAGACCTGTCACTGTTTTCCAGTGGTTGGTAACCTCCAGCTTTCTGAGGATTGCTTTTGTCTAATTGTTGTGGTGAGTAATTCAGCTGCAGCCCGTGAGACGACAGCGGTTCCTCGTGCCTGACGGGCTGCTTTGTGCTCATGTCACAACTTCTTTGGAAAATTGTTAGCTCACACTCTGGTAATTCAATTTTGATGAATACCCTGTAACTTAATTTACTCTGTGGCAAAACACAATTGTATAAACAAATTAGTTCTGTCCACACCCATGGTACCTTCATAGGGTATCATTTTCATATTAACCTCTTCGAGCTATGAGAGATTATATTGTAGACCCTGAAGCAGGAACGTGTCTGTTAGCACAGGGCAGATTGTTTTAGTTTCACATTGCAGCTTTTACAGAGGTCATTTATTGAATGTGAGAATACCAGACCAAAATAAAAGGAATTGCCATAATGTATCGAAAAAGGTGAGTTGTGACAGCAGCTGGGAGACCCTGGCAGAAACCAGGACACTGCTGCATGGGATCTGCATGCAGTCAAACACGGCAACAGTCTATGTTCCAAGGAATTCAGAGCATAAATACTATGGAAATAAGTTTTAGTTCAGTAATTATGTTTAAAAATTGTGAAATATTTACCATCATTAGCATAGGAGATATTGCAAAGTTGTTAAAGAAAATTAAAAGCTCCTTTCTGTGCTAGCAGGAGCAGCCTCCAGCCTGTTGTGCAGCTCAGGCTGTGTCTGCACCATGAGATCAGAGCCCCAGAACACCTTCCAGTGAGGAGAATAACTGGCCTAAACCTGGAATCTGAAATATGTTTAGTTGTCTTAAAACCTGGATAACTTCTTTAATTAAGTTTGATGCAAGCCTACCTGTAGTCATTGACTTAGGGGTTGCATTGTTGAGAGGAACATAATTTAAGTTTTTGGATAACACAATATTGAAGGTAAAATCAATAAGAGATTTGCTGTATTATGTTTGCTTTAAATTATGGAAGTGTTGTATGTAAATATTATCAAAATTGTAATATTTGAGCCTAATAAAAAAGGCAAGGCAGCACCAGGGATGTTAACAACAGCAGGGCAGTCCCAGTCTCTTTACTTCCTTCACAGACATTCTGACAATTTGACTTCCATTTACCTGGCAAAAATGGTGATGGAAGGTGTTTTAAAAGAGATTGAAGAAACTGACACCCTTTGTACTGCAACAAAAATGCAGTGTGAAGCTGGCCAGACTCACTTTTTTAAAAATGCTGATAACCCTATTGATCAGAGTGGGGTTATATCAGGGGTCAGATCAGCCCATGCTATTTCCAGAACTGCCTTATCACCATAGTTCCCATCCCGTGTTCTCCAAATGTCCAGTTTGAACCCACAGATGTTTCCAGGCACTCTCAAGGCAAATAGGTGGCACCAGCTCCTTGCAGGTTTTCCTTTAAGGGCTCAAGGTGGTGTAAAGAAGGTATTTAGCATATGCTTCCCATGCGTCCCCTCCCTGATACACAGAGGGGTCCAGTAAGTCTGCAGGTACTCCCCATGGCCCAGGTGCTGGCACTGAGGGCTGGGTGCTGTTTTAAAACCTGACTAGAGTTAATGCTGTATCTTCTGCCCCTTAGATGTGTCTCAATGTCCAGTTCTTCCTTCTCACCAAATCTCTGTGCACGCTGAGCTGCATCGTGTTCGGTCCCCTCGTGACGCGAGGTGAGCAGGGGTACCGGGCACATGGTGGCAGGAGGGGCTGTTCCCAGCACAGCTCCTGCTCAGCAGGCACCAGGGCCAGCCCTCCAGGGATTGCAGGCAGGCTCCTTGAAATCCTAAGTGCAGGTTTCAGCAAGTGGAAAAGACTAATGTAGGTGCAAATAAATATTTGAGAAATTGACTTTTAGAACTCCATTGTGATCTTGTCTTGGCCCCATCACAAAGGTTGTTTATTGTTTGCTGTCTCTGCCTATGGATCTCCTTTTGTAATCTCTGGAGCTGTTATTAAAGGAGAAAGCTGGAAACTTGAAAACTGCTGGGCCCAACTGTTTAATGGGTATGGATTTATCTAAGGATGCTTTGCCCAGCAGCAAGGAGCTGTAAGAAGAGCATGTCACCAGTTCCTCCCAATGCAATGCCCTGATGTTTTTTCTGCTCTCTGTTTGTAGCAAGCTTTGTTTTTTAACAAGGAGCTTATGTAAATGCTATCTTGGAAAAATTCAGGTTTCCCTAACAATTCTGTTAATATTTTTGGCTAATGGAGAACATGATCATACAGACAATAGTGATTTGCTCTAAATTTCTTATTCACAGGTAGCTTCAAAACTTCTGTCTCAAAGTAGTTTTGCAGGTCTAAGAGAGATTTTTAGCCACAGACTGCACTGGCCTTCTAGAACTAGAATTGTTCAATGGTGTCATGGATGATAAAGTTTTACCTTGCCCACCAAACACTCTGTATGGATCTCTGATTTACCGGCACGTGCCTGAATGCTGTCCTGAGCAGCACTGGATGCAAACATGTCCTCAAATGCCTTGCTGGCTTGGGCCTTGCTGTAAGACCTTAAGCATATACCTAAATATTTGCAGTATTGGAACTATAATAATTTTTCCATTTTACAAAGATCAGTACAAGATGGAATCAAAATGTTCCCCCTTGATGTCGAGCAGATATCTTTAAACCACCATTTTGGAATTTATTTTAAAATTGTTTTTTCAGTTTTGGGATTTACTCAACCCTTCTTTGATAGGCTGTGGAATGTTATTTCCACCAAAGGTGGTCCTTGCATTAAGATGCAAGCTGCTTGGTGATTAATGATGATAATTGATGAATACTTCTGTCACTAACAAAACTGCATGACTGCATATAAGCCTTAAAAACAGAATTAAAAGTATAGCATTATTTAATCTGTTTCAAGAAGATTGTAAATGCCTTGAGATATTGATCCAGCCTGTGAGACTGCTTATAAGGATACTCTCTGCCTGCTGTAGTGTGCTTAGATACAATCTAATAAGAGCTCATTGAATAATAAACAATGGTAGGCACCCAATCCTAAAAATTTAGATTGACGGAATTCTCTCCCCAGTGAAGAGAAAAAAGCTGCCCATAAACCCATTACTGTCCACTCACCCATAAGCCAATAGAAGATCTTGGATTATTGGAACTCTTAGCTTTAAGAGAAATTGCTTTCCTAAATTTGACCTCCCACACTAAATATAAAATATGGAGCATCTGTAATGAAGGGATTGCAGCCCAAATAGCTATCATCTCTCGGTGGCAAAGGTTAGAAGGTTGATGCACATTGGTTCCATGGGGATGGGGATGTTGGTGACCTTTTGGCATGAAAATGGTCACTTGGAGCTGTAATGTGAGAGAAAGGGGTCGGGTATTAGCCACTAAAGACTCTCTGATGCTGTGTCCTTGTTAAGCTTTTACAGAAAAAGCCATGGAGGCATTATGGGAAACAGCATCAAGTCCCATCTACCAGATCTGAATATGATAGAGAGGAAAAGTGAAACTGGATATTTGCTCCATTTAGGTAACATTTCTTCACTTCTTAAAAGGACAAATGCCATCTGAGCTTATATAGAGTATTCATTTCAAAGAATCAGCAGGTAAAGACAAGTACTCTTTTGGCCACTCTTTGACTCAACTTTCTATTGGCTCACAATGGGCCAAGTGTGTAAGTCCCAAGATGCATTCCCTTTCCTTGTTTGCTTAAGGAATCAAATACTGCAGAAAGCAAAACAAAAATCCAGTATGCGGTTCAATGAAATTGCTGCTGTCCATAGCTTGTGTTTTAGTGTAATTCCTGTAAATGATTGTGAGGGGCTATAGAGGGAAACACAGTGAACACAATGTTCCTTTTTGATCAGCAGCTTTTAACAAAGGAAGGATGTTGAACATCTGAAAGTAAGGAGTGTGGAGTTCACTGCAGGTCACCATTAAGGACAAGAACAAGGTAATGTAAGAGGCTGTGTGATTCCAGGTTGACAGGAGGATTTTAAAAGATCAAAAGTGTTTTATATATATGTTTTAGAGGACCAGAAGTGCTTTCAGTAAACAGATGAAAATGCTAATGTTTAGAAATGATGAAAGCAAGACAAATGTGGTGGTGAATTCCAACTGAGTCATCAAAACAAGTATTCTTAGTCTGTGGTTTTTAAAACATTATTGCAAATTGTCCATCAGTGCAGGTGTGGTAAAAATGGCTATTCTGCTGCTATATGAACAGCTCACTGCATTTGTTATTTTGGGATGGCAGAGTTGACAGTGAGTTGTGACTTGCAGTATTTCTCCTTTTAGAGCTAGATGTATTTGAATAAGTCTGTTAATTATTTAAGCTTTACATTGTGCTCTCTTCCTGTCAGCAACAGTAATAGAAATGTTTTTACTGTATAATTAAGGAGCTTGAGAGAAAAGAAAGAAACATTTAATAGCTGTTTCTGATAGAACCTTCATCAGTTTAGTGTGAAAAAGAAAAATGATGGAGTAATATTGCCACCAGCAATCCCTCAGTCAGGTGACTTTTTTGCTGGATCAATTCTGGTTGCTAAGCAACAAGCAAAAAGGCACACTTATGTTTTGGTAAATCTTTTATTTTTGAATATTCTGTGCTGGAGTTTCAGATACTGTATCTCTTACTAATGCTCTTGGTTCAAGACTCAGGGTGTGTTCTGAGCCATAAAAGCCTATCTTTTCTTATTAAAAAGGGATGATGTTATCTAGTTTTCAGAAAAAGTTTTGTGGCTAATACACACTTGAAAATGCAAAACTGAGCCAGTGATTAGAGAATTTGTTAAAGAAAACCACAGAAAAATCATTACAACAACTTTGACATTTTTGGTTAATGATATCTACATTAATGAGTTAATTGCCAATGCATCACATTTTATGCTACTATCAAATATTAATGTTATCAATGTTATAATAATAGCATCTATTGATATAATTGAAGCTTGCTTTCCAATAGGTGTCACCATGAATAATACCATTGCAGTATTAAAATCAATAATAAGAATATTAGGAGGGCATTATAAAATGTCAATACAATGAAAACCACTTAAATGAATGCTTGATATAAAACAAACTGACTAAATATACTAAGCTATAATTTAAAAGAATAAATTCACAACCCTGTGTATAAGAGTTTGGACATTGCAACTGTACCATTCTTAAAAGCAGCAGACTGAAACTAATAATCAAAAAAGTTATGAAGAGAAGAAATCATCGTGCATTCAGTGAGAAAATATTCAAAGAGAATATGTCTGAGGAAAGTATAAATATTGCAAGTGGTTTGGTGTTACATTTAGGATAAAGCCTTAGTGTTGCAAGTGTCCAAAATCTGCTAGCAAATATCGGTGCCTGTCTTCCTTTGAGTTCCAGCCAGACACTGCTGATGCCTGGCAGGATATGTGCCCTGTGTATAAAGAAATCAACTGCCCAGCCCTGGAAGAGGACTGGAAAGACAAAATTCCAATTTTCCAACATGAAACATCTTGTCAGTCTGTGGCCATTGCTTTTCCATTTCAATGGTGGCAAATTGGCACAAAGCTGAGGGTCTGAGGGTAATTCTCTGTGCCTTTCAGCACCCGACAATGAGGCAAAAAAAAAGAAAGGTCACAAGTAGGCTTTGAAAGTGTAGCACCTGAATATAGCCAGTTCTGTTTGTGTGGAATAGCAAGCAGAACAAATATTTTTGGGGAAAAAAAGGCACAGTTAAAGTACTTAATTTCCATACAGTGGATTGAGTCAAACGCCCTCAGTCTGGATTGGTTTTGGCATTTATCCTGGCACCCACAGGAGCGAGGTGGGTGCTGGTTGCTGCCTGGTGTGGGAGCGTTTGTCCCCGTGCTGGAGCTTTTCTGCCGTGGCCATGCCCTGGAGCAGGGAGGAGGACTGGCTCTCCTTCAGCTGTGTAGCTGGGCTGGGAAAAACATCCTTCAGGATGGCCCATCCTGAGCAGCACTGATCCTCAAAGACCTGCTTTGCCCCGGGAAGCAATAATTTAATGTAGAAAAGCAATTCTGCATTTCTTTCTGTCCCAGATGTGGTGCTGGCTGGGTGGAAAGGCAGCAGGGTGTGCAGCCAGGACCAACCTTCCCTCTCCTCACAGCCCGAGCTGAGCAGATCCCACCGTGGATCTTGCAGGGCACTACAGCAAAATTTATAATTAAACTGAGGAGGATAAAGGTACTCCAGAGAAACTTCCAAGTTATCAGCTCTAGCTGACTTCCCATTTTTGACTGCCCATCTTCATTCCCCACCACACAGGGTTTGCTGCTGGAGATGCAATGCATTTGAAAGTTTACCTGAGAACTCCATAAATCAGAATTGTAAATCTGATGGCTTTTTATTACCAGAGTTGTCTTCAGCAATATCTGCCAAAAAAGTTTTAAGACAGCTCAGACTTATTTGCCCAAAAACATTTGACATTCACTTCATTACTCGGAGGACTGCATTCCCTTTAAATAAATTTTCCAGTGATCTGGACTTTCACCATGAAAATCTGTACAGTGAACTTCTAGTTTATTATGCCCACTTGAAAAGGGTAATTTAATAAGGCATCAGTACAAATACTTAATTGTGCAATGGCTATTGACAATGCCTTTAAACAGTTGCATATTTGCCAGATTTAGCTAATGGAAGTAGAATTGCCACTTAATGTCTCAGTTTGCACTTGCTGAAAATAAATTGTATCTGACATTCCTTTGGCTTTTAAAGGACATATTTGGATATTTACAGTCAGATTGATCTTTTGTTGCATTTATACTTCTTGTGTGAAAAAGTATGAAGTAATTTAGATGGAGATACTTATTTACACATACAGTATTTGTAATAGCTTCACTCATTCTGATGTTTCACGGGCTTGAGATATTGATATCAGGGAGAGTTGATGGAAAAATAACTTGACAAAATCTATTTTTCAAGAAAGTGTGGATTTGTAAAAGGTGAAATTTGCTGCAACAGGCTACCTCTAATGACATTTCCATTTATAAGAAGCTTTGACAAATAAATCACAAATAATTCATAGAGAATTTTGCATCATTTCCTACAAATTTTGTTTTATTATGTTTCCTTTTTAAATTTAATTTATAACAAAATTAAGTCAAAGAAAAATTCTAAAAGCAAAACGGTGGCATTTTGAACATATGAAAACAAAGTATTCTGCTGGCATAAGGGGAACTTTTTCTTCGTTTTAATTCAAAAAAACTTTTGCAGTATTTCATTCTGATTTAGGATGCAAATGAGGTCTCCAATACTGAAAATGGGAAAAAAATTCATGTTGAGTTCTAATGCAGATACATTTAGCTCATTTTGTATTCTCTGTTAGAAATATAATTACTTATCTCTGTACTTTCCCTTTCCTCATTCTTAATTTAAGAAGCAAAATATTTTTTTTAATGAAGCAACTTATCATCACATTAAGAGGCTCAGGAGCAATTGAATTACAAGTATTGCAATACTGCAATTTTTTTCAATTGTAATGAATGTACTGTCAAGTGTGAATCTACTTTATTCTGATGAAACCATTTTTTTGCATTTGTTTTCTGTAAATGTTAAGATTTGTCTGTAGATTGATAGGTAAAGAAGTTCCTACTTTGAATTTCTGAATTGTTTACACATAGCAAGAAGACACACAAACACCTGAGGGGTGGCTACCGACTTGTGAATGACTTGAAATCAGCCCTTGAATTCTACATTTTCCAGAATCCAGGGCAATTCAGCCCAGCTTTGTTGTCTAGACCAATTCATTTTTTAAATTCAGTGATAAATTTTGATGACTGTTACAAGTCTACTCTGTCTAAAACCTCCTGCAGTTTTTTTTTAGGCATTGAAGGGTGAGGGTTTTTTTTTTTTTTGCCTGTACTTTTGGTGGGTTAGTTTTGCTCATGTGTATGCTCTGATAGAAATAACCATTGGAATAGAGAAATAGTGGCAGGAAGATTAATAACTGGATTCTCATCTTTCAAGGCTTCTTTTGTGGCATAGGAACTGCCTTTCCCTTTCAAAAGAGGATTTCCTTTTGTAGCCCCTCTTGCTTGGGCGGCAACATTTGCGCTGTGAGTTCAGCTCACCACTATTTTGATTGGAAAAGGGGGTGAATAATTGCTGTAGTTTCCCTCCCTTAGCACTGTTTTTCCTAACTTATTTTATTTCTGTCTTCTCCAGAATACCTGATTGTTTGCGTGTCAGTTGACTTCTCCCTGAGAAGAGCTTTGTATTTCTGGGCATTTCTGTGGGCCCATCCTGCAGTGTACTGTCTCTTTCTGCACACTTCATAATGACCACAGAGAGAAAATTCATTGTCTTTTGTGATTGGTCTGTGCTGGACCATTCCTTAACTCCATGCGTTCTTGAAATGCAGAAACTACATGCTGATAAGGAATATAATAATATTATATCAAATATTTCCCCTGGAGAAGATCACTGCCTACAATGTTATAGTGAGTTATGCACTAACATATGGAGAGGGGCAGAACAGAAAATGACAGTACCAAGTTAAGAAAATAGGATAAAGGACATAGCAATAGAGAAACTAGATCATGACCCTGGAGTCCAGCAGGATTTCTCTCTCTGTCCTCAGAGGTATAAGGACAGCTCAGCCCCAATGATGCAATGACACAAACTGCTACCTAAGCTACAGGGTCTCATATTTGCAGTTTGCTCTCAGCTGATTTAGATTTGCCAAAGTTCATTATTTCAACATTAAGTAGCACTGGAAAATTCCACTCACTGCTGGAAAGAATTGCAGCTAAAAATAGTGAAAAGAAGCCACTGTCTATGGATTGTCTATAAAAAAGTGCACAGAGGATCTCCTGTGTAGAAACAGGTATTTGTGTGTGTGCACATTCATTTCTTGGTGGTTTGTCAGCAGTGAAGCAGATACTCCACACTTTTAGACATATCCCTTTTTCTGTTACATAGCTGTTGCCAGAATATTGGGAAAGTTCTTCTATTGAGATATGGGGCACACAAGCTCTGTGAGGGAAAACTATTTCATGCTGCCATAGAGAACAAATCTGTAACCAAACTTTCATTCAAAAGCCTCTAAATGTCCAGAGGGAAGATAACAATTTTCTCTTCTTGCCACTGTTTTGTTAAAAAAAACCCAACCAAACAAACTAATAATAGAGAAAAAAAACTTACAACAAGGAGTAATAAAAAGGTAATCCATAGTCTGGGGCCTTGTGTAAATGCAGTAAACATGAAGAATTTATTAAGTTTTTCTTATTCCAGGTGGAGATTGGTAAAGGCAGGCTTACTTCTCCCGAACTGTTCAAAATTAACTTTCTTGGAGTACAAAGTTTCCCTAAACGTCTTAAAATCAGCCTCAAGCTGGATGATCTGAAAAAGTGGTAGCTGAAGCAATACAAGCACAGTGAAAATAAGGAGAAAGTCAGTTTGGGGGGGAGCTCTATCCCTGACAGGCACCAGGAAGGACAGGCTGGTGCCCCCTCAGAGGGACTGACCCCTGCAAAGACAGGAAGCCACATTAGGGAAAATCAAAGCAGTATCTCCAAAATAGTCCTCAGAAAGAAAAGAAGAAAATGTAGAGAGGCTTCAGCCCGGGGCACAAAGGAACTGGAGCAGCAGCTCCCTGGGCTTGGTTCAGTTGAGATATTTTCTTCCTCTTCCCTGCCACTGCTTTGCCACTGCCTGAGTCCTGAGTCAGGTCAGGTTCCCTCCACTCCATGTGCTGTCCCCACCTCCCCTACACCTCGCAGCACCCTCCCACTTCCTCCAAAACAGGGACAGACCTCCTCTGCTGGGTGCTGGGACTTGGCAGGGTTCTGCATCCAACATCTCAGCCCTGCTGCCATGCTTTCTGTTAAGATTTCTGGCTTCTTGGGACGCACTGTGTAGTTTGTTTTTACAGGCTGTAAAAACAGGGTCTAATTTTAGGGTTTCCACCTAATGGCTAGCATTATGCACTATCATTCCACACTAAGTCAAATTTCTCATAATTAATTAAAACTACTCAGGTAGGAAGGTCAAGGCAAAAACTCTTCATGTTGATTTGAAGCACTTTTTCCATTTGCTTATTAATATTCTAACTGATGTTGAATTGTTGTGGCCAAGACCTCTTTCCATCTGGCATTTTAGATCACAGTGATTTCATGAGGAGAGGACCAGATTCTGACAATTTTAAGAATTTGTTCAGTCTCAGCTAATTAAACTCAAACTCTCCTATGGAAGACCCCTGGCCTGCCCATGCAAATGCATCCTTCTCTCTTCCCATCATGTTCAGTGAAACTTGTTATTCTGATTCTTGCTACTAATGAAATTTCTGTTATGTTGTCCATTATAGTTGAGATAAACCTTATGTTTTGTTGAGGAAACCATAAGAAAAACATTTGAAAGCTCATATCTTTCTAAGCAATCAAAAACCTGAAAAACTATGGTTGCTTGTTTCACAAAATAGTGTGAGTCTATTTATAACTGAGATATAAATAATCTTCATTTCCACATTATATCTTTTTTTTTTTTACTTGATGAGATTTCCAGATGTTAAGAACCCTTCAAATACAGTTCAGTGGCAAGAACCAGTATTTTTTTCTGCAGACAAAGTTAAGATCCTTCTCAAAGCTCATAATGTTTTTAAGGCAAACTGTTAAGGTGTATCAGGTGTGCTATGAAAAGCTACAGAGAATATCAATATGTAACACCAGGGTGAATCCTCCTTCTTTTGAAATCCTCCACAAAGTCTCATAGCTGCCTACTCTGCTCAACTCATTGTTAAGAGTTTAAACTACAAGAAGGCTTACCAACATCAAATGAGACTGTTTCAGATATGAACAAAGGAAAATGGCTGCTTTGGATTGCACACACCTGATTTTGCAGCAAAATACCTGGGCCTACTCCCTGTATATTAACTATTTAATTAATTTATTATTGATAGTATTATGTGTGCTAAGAGATCTTGCTGAGTTCACTGGTTACCCTGGTAACAAAAATGAGTGTGCACATTTTTCTGCATCTGACGAAGCTGAGTCTGTTGCTCAGCCTCAGCACACACCTCTCCTGTTCCTACCTGTAGCACAGACTGTGGTTATGTGTCTGAATGAGGTAAAGATGGTCATCATCAAACCTGAAAGATTACGTCCCTAAGTGCCACCCTTGCACGGTGGCTGGGAAATTTGTAAATAATCGGTTCTGAAATTAGCAGAAAAAAACTAGACATAAACTGCACGGTGCCTCTGGGGTCTGCAGAGCCTGGCTGCTGGGCAGGGTGGCACGGCACACACAGCCTGCCTGCTCCGAGATCCAGCCCTGGCATGCTGCAGCCAGCTCCTCCCCAGCCCAGCTCTGCTGCTCGCCTCTGTGGTGAACTTGTCTGCAGGCACTCAAGCACAGTTCAGTAAAATCAATGGAAGCATTTCCATGAGGCTCCGTGGGTTTCGGGTTGCGTTCGCTCTGTGCGCCATAAGTGACAGCTGTAAGAGCGGGGCGTGTTGCACCCTGGCACCAGGATGTGGCAGAAAGTGGTCAGTATCGTGGAATTGCACAAGAATGTTGTTCTGCATATAAAATACAGTCCTAAGTTCACCCTACACGTGGTGTGCTGCAAAGGAGACAATGATCGCTTAGTGGATTTCCCTATTCTTCACACAAATTTAGTGGCAGAATTCAGTTCCTGGTTACAGACAGATTGCTGAAAAGGGAATTGCTACCCAAAGCCAAATTCAGAACTCACCTGGCAGATTGTAAGTGCAGCGTGAACTCTCTGGTGAAGTCATCTGTGTTTGAAACAGTGTAAATGAGGGAGAATTAGGAACTATATTATAAAAATGCAACACTTGGGGTACTTTGTGAGATAATGCATCAGGCCATTAAAACATGAGTGGATACGTTTGTATGTTATCCTAAGAAAAGTCTACTTTTGATCTATTTTAAGATTATTTGTGGTGTTATGTCTTCATTGTAGATTCTAGAGTTGATGATAATAGCATTAACACTGCAGCCCCTTCTGATGTGGTGTCAGTTACGCTCTTCACTTTCATGGAGCAACACTTTGAAATTTCAAAATACTTGAAGATACTGTAACAGCCAGTGCTGCCAATATAGCATGGAACTGCTACTTCACAATTCAAGTAGTCAGCTATTGACTCGTGGCAATCTATATCTGCATTAAAATGGTGAGTTTTGGATTAATGTGGAGCTGAAAGCCCAACTGAGGCTCTTTGCTGCCAGCCTGTCTCTGTAATTGCAGCATGGATTTCACCAACCACAAAGGGCAAAATGAATGTGATCATCCCCAGCAGTCGATAGCACATTGATTTTTTTCACTCTACGATTCGCACAAATATTGAAGCTCATTTTTTAAGCAAGGAGGATTATTAATCTACATTTCTTTAAAAATAAGTCCATTTTGAAGCACGGTACCTTGCAGGGCTTATTTAATGTGCAATATGCAAATCAGATAAGCAAAACATTATTTTGTTTCTTTTTAATCAAAAAGTGGCATTCCCAGCAGGCTGTGAAACCTCATCCTCACCATTGTGCTGTCATGTGTCGTAGTGTTTGGTTAAGAGATTAAAGAAGGAAATGTTGGCGGGGCTCGTTCTGGTCAATGGTCGGCATTTTCTTAGTTTGGTTTCATTTTCACTAACCCTGAGGTTGTAAACAGACTGTGTACAACATCACCTGTGGTTCCTAAGATGAAACAATGATTCAAGGCCATTTCTTCCCTAAATGGATGCAGTTAATCTGTGGTATAACAAATATACTTTAAGTCAGGGGGAAAAAAAATGTTCCTGACAAGTAGCAGTAATGTTTCTGAGAACTGCAACATTTCTTTTCATCACTGGCATCACCTGTTTCTAGAATTATGTCTTCAACTGTGTGACTGTGAGAAAGCTTCAGTATTGAGGATTAGATTTACTTCTCCACCCTCTGTGTGTACACAAATGGACAGTGATTGTTAAAATGTTTCAGCTGTGAAATGGGCTGCTGTCCTGCATGAACAACATATTCAGTCTGTCCTAGATAAGCTGTAGTCATGTGCATGAATGTAATATGAGTCATATACTGGCTATAAGTTGACTTGTTTGACTGCAGACTTGGTTCTGATTTTACCTTCCTAATTCTGCAGATCAGAATGTAGTGAATTTCTCTAAGTCTGCATTTCCACATCACTTGAGTCAGTTGCTGGGCCAACTCTGTGCTGGATTTGGTCTATTTGTTGAAACTTTTCTCAAGGGAAGGGGAACCCATGATAAGAAACATTCCAGGAGTGGCTTTAATGAAAAAGTAGCAAACGAGCACAAATTAGATTACCTTTATAAATGTCTAAGGTCAATCAGGGCTCTCTTGTTCCTTCCTTCATCCCAAGGCAATATTAATGAATGCAAAACTCCTCTTTGCCGAGGGGCAGCCTCGAATATCAAGTCTTCCTTTGGATGGATTTAATTCAAGCCCCTGATAAACCTTGAAACAAAAGTAGGGTGGTAAAATACAACATTAAAAAAATAAATAAAAGGAGAGAGATATACTATTTACCATTTGCTTTGGTATTTTCAGAAGCACTGAATCACAGACTCCCAGAAACAAACCCTTATTCAAGGCAGTATTTCTTATTTCCCACCATGTCCCCAGTTAAGCTGATGAAGAACCTTTCATGAGTCAGAAATGCTCTTTTAGGTAAATGTGACTGAATGAGATGCATTTGAAGCTGATCAGGCTCCTCAATGTCATAAACACTGCTTCTGGTTGTAACTGTTTGTCCCAGTAAATCCTCAAAGTAGAGCAGTTGCTGTGTGTCATTAGCTGTGTGTTTGCTTTCCTCAGGGTGTTTAGCTACTTTCACTGCAGCTTTTATTGCACTTAGCACTACAATAACATCTCAAAATGCCCTACCTTCAATTCCAGAGAGCGGTCAAATGAACAAACATTAGTCACACAAAAAGATAATTCCCTGAAATAAAATACCTTTCGTACTATGATCTGAAGAAGATCAAAATTCAATTTCCTTTCCTTCCCTAAATGTAAGAATAGCCTCAAATATGAAACATTTAAGGCATGAGCTGTGCTTGCTGCTTTTAGTGTGCAGAATAATGGGACTGCAGTTCTCAGCTCAAAGCCTGGTAACAAACCCTGCTGCTGCAAGGGCAGTTCCAGACTGAGAAGGTAGTGACTGGTTGAGTTGTTCTGAGAATCTTCTCTTCTTTCTTTCATGACAGTCACCTGCCACAGAGGATGAATTGTGATGAAAGATAGCAAGTCATGCAGAGCCTTCTGGGCATGATAAATAATGTAGTATAGCAGGTGTATATAAAACAATCTCTTAACTGATTATATTCTGAAGTGACTACTTGATTACACTGTGAAATCCCTTGGCTGGACTTTTTCCACTATTCTGAACATTTGGAAATAGAAGGAAATTTTCCAGACGTACTCAAGCAGAGGTATTGTGGCCTTCCCCAAAGGCTCTCTTCTATCTACTATTTATGCCCTTTTATCTCCAGCTGGTTTTTTTCTAACTTCCTGCTGTCCTGTACACATCCTCCTGCTTCCACTCTAAGTGGGGATTTCAGGTGACATAAAATCACTTCAGAGGACTGACACTGACTGACCAACAGAAAAAATGGCCTAAGGACATAATTTCGGAAGGCATAGGATTAAAATAATGTATCTGCAACATAGCAAAAGAGCTCACATCTTGGTTTTTGTCTATTCATAAAATGAATAGCAGAGTTCCCCAACATGCAGGAGCCCTTGTGGGGCCAGAGTCCTTCTGAACAGGGGGGTCAGCATTTGCAGTGTCTGTGTGTGATACTCATGACAAGATTGAGAATAACTTCATGTGTTTCCAGAACCATTTCTGCTGCATGGCTATGTAGCTTCTGATCATTGACCTTCGCTTTTCCCCTTTTATCAGTTCTTTGATGATGGACAGACTTATCACAGGGAAAGAAACTATATCTTTAAGGGGAAAGGTTATTCTTATTTCCAACAGATTTTACCTAGAAGATCATGGACATAATACACATGTAAAATAGCAGATTCTCACAAAGGAGGATCACGCCCCACTGGGTAGTAAACAGCACTTGCCTTTGTTTTCAGGAATGTTTTGGTCCCTTGACTAATTAACTAGTAGTTGTAAAATAGATATAAATTCATTATATTAAAATGTACTTTCCAAATATATTTCGAACTGCAATAACTTTATCTGTTAGTTTTTCTATTGTTTGCTTTCCTATTGTTTCAGGGCATTTGCAGTCACTGTCATGCTGAGTTTGTTTATGCCTTCTGGTTTTGTTTCCATCTGAGTCTCTGCATACCTGAATGTAATAGTAAAGCTTTTAAGAAAGACAGGATGGTCTTGAGGTTAGAGCACAGTAATAGGATTCTGGAGACCTCAGGTCTCAGTGTGATGCTGCCACAGCCTTCCTTTGTGATCTTAGGCAGATTACTTAGTCTTTGACTGATTCTCCTCCTCTGTAAAAGGCACATTAGGATATTAAGCTCTTGGAGAGTCATGTATTAAAAATATATATTAAAAAAAGTACAAAAGAAATGGATTTTGGAAGGGCAAAAAATCAACACCCCACTGTCCTGAAGCCATGAGGAGAAAGATGTTGAATTCTTTTCCAGAGCAGAGCTGCATCATAAGCTCTCAATTAAAACTGTAATGGGAGCAAAGAGTACCTACATTTTGCAGTGCTGGATAGCCAATGACCTATGCAGAAAAAAAAAAAAACAGCCCAAGAACAGTTCCAGAAGTGTGTTCTGTGTGGTTTAGCTCATTTGCTCTTAGACACATCTGCTCTGTTTTAACTAAGCACTGAGAAGGCTGTCATCAGTTAGAATACTCAGATTATCAGTGTGCAGCTTAATATAAGCTTATGTATAATATAAGTTTAATATGAACAAGGTCCAAACACTTTTGTATACAGAGCATCACAGAAAGCACCTCCCCATTCCTTTGCAAGGGAATAAATATGTTTTCTTCATGGTTAGAGAATCTTCTTTACTTAGTTATTGATTAGCTGAGTCAAGCAAACTTGTTAACCTTACCTAATGCATTTTCACCCTTCATTTGCTGCAGCCATAGTTTAAAATTTGTACTTAAATGAAAGGACTCTTCCTTTTTCCACCAGTGACTCCATAGTGTGCAGCTGTGGGTGGCACTGACCCCTGTTCCCCAGCTCTCTTTAAAACCACCTTAGATATTTCTGTGGAGGCAGGAGTGTCAGAAGAAGAGTACGGATTCTCCCTTGGTCCCTTTTATAAAAGAGCAGAGAAGGCAGGACTCATTATTCTGGCACTGTCTATAGCCAGAGTGATGGTACCAGCTTTTACCATTGCTGAATGCTCCTGTGTACCCCTCCATGAGGCCAAGATTTACCCCCAGCCCACAGAGAGAGATGTGAGGCCTGACCTCAACCCAGAGCAGAACTGGCATCTGATTGATGCTGTCCTTTGACAGGCCCAGGAAGGAGCAGGGGAGTGCACACCCTTAGTGATTGAGGAGGCTGTGTGGGGAGGCAGAGGGAGCTGCACTGCTGACTTGCTACTCCACACAAAGAACTGCCTAAGTTGGGTAAGGTTTGAGAGGAATGTAAAAGGCATCCAGATATCAACATAAAAGGTGTCATTCCTAAAGTGTGCAGGAATAAAAGACAAATGGTAATAGGTCATTCTGGAATCAGAATCATAATGACAGAAAGAGAGCTGGGAATGAAAGAAAGGGCAGATAAATGTCAACAGTTAGGGAGCAGAGATCATGAACTCTCTCAGATGGAAGAAAGTGCTCAGAATATTCAGCAAAAGCAAGTTCGATTGAAAAATAAACTTCATCCCTTCGGTCTGACTGCCTGAATAGCAATGTTTTCCAAGGTATTGTGACAGATAGGTGAAGAAAAGAGAAAATCCATCAGAGATGAGAGATCCAGCCAACCTATGGAATAAATGATAGTGATACACAGACACAGATACTCCTCTAAGATGCTGATGGCAGATTGTGTTTTGTCTCTTGAAAGGGAGGTGATGATCCTTCTCACACCAAAGTACACGCTAGCAGAAAGGGGAAAAATGTAAAGAGGGAAAAGTAAACAGGTATGGAAAATGAAATGTAAAGCACATGGATGGAAAGAAGGGCCTGTCCTTCCCTTATGGTGAAACAACCTCCCTGCTTTGGGAGTTTATAGAGCTGAACAAATGTCAATCAGCTGAGAATCCCACCTAGGAACGTGTCTTGGGCAATATTGATACAAGACATTTGCCCACAGGAAGCTGGTACTCATCCACTGTTAACATCTTGTGGTTTTTCTTACGTATCACTGAAGATGACCAAGAGGTTTCAGGACTGACATCAGGATGTGCCAATCTAGATCAGCAAAGTGTAGAAGTCAACTGCTTCCATGGCAGGTTGATGGCTTAGAAATATTCTGAATGCAGTTCCTCATGCACATAAATCATGGTATTTTTGCATTGGTTGATGAAGGTGGTGGCATTAGTCTACTGGAGGGCGCTGATGTACCAAGGGAGCCAAGCTGGTGTCCTCAGCAGGAGTTTTGCACCTTCTGAAAACTGAGGCACTATAAAGTCCATGTGAACAGCCCACACTAACATAAAATCTTTTTCTCTGTGAATAAAGAAGACTGTTCCAGAGATTCTTAATAGAATACATTTGAAGTACATTAATTTAAAAAAAAATTAAAATCCATAATGTTCACAGCAAATGTGCAGTATTTGACAGATAACAAATCACATTACCTCAGCTCTGAGGCTGTCCATCAGACACATTTGATATGGAAGTGCTTGCTTTGAATTGGCTTGAGAAATCAGAGGCACAAACTTCATAGCAAATGATGGGGTAGCTATATTTGCTCTGTTTCTGTTTGTCAGCTATCACTGAACAGTCCTGTTTTGACAACTGTGCCAGCTATTTTAAGTCTACAAGTTGGTCTTTTTGACGAAACATCGAGTATTCATTGTTTTCTAACTTCTTAACAGTGTCTATTTGGTCAGCTCTGACATAGAATATCCTTGTTGATCTCTGATCAGATATCTGAAAATATTCACCATAAGGGTGGGGTGGGAGGGTGAGTGATGTTCAAGATGGTTATACAAATACTCAGAACAGGTGTATCCATGTGATTATGAAAAATTATTTTCCTTAACACAAAAAGAAAATATCCCATAAGCAATTCAGATGACACAAAATGCATGATCCAGAAAAATTAACTTCTTTCATAATTTGAACAACTGTTGTCAAACTATTCTCTTTTTGTAGCAATTGCTCGGCTCCATCCAGAGCCTTGCAAATCACAATAATAAAAAAAAATAACCACTGCCCCAGCTGGAGAGATGATCAAATGCTTCTTACCTTTCTGACAAACTATTTGTCACAATTTTTCCTCTCCCACAGTGACATTGCCTTGTCATGGGTGTAATTTTTTAGCATTTCAAAAGCCTGTTGTTGATCTTCATACAGAGATTATAGATCTTTGCAGTACTTCTCCTTCATTATTTGTAATTTACATCTTTCCCTACAGTCTGTAATAATGCTGTAATACTGTAATAGTCCCTCTCTCAGTTTTTGTCCTGCTGTTACTTTATAGTGTTCCTTTGGGACTTGCTGGCGAAATTAGTATGATTTGATTCAGATTTTTAATTACTGTAAAAGCTGTGTGGAGTGGATGAGTCTCTACTAAATGTAAAGTTAGGCACGCACCTGAGCAGAACTCTGTGGCTGTGTGATATCTGAGAGGAGTTATTCCGTGGCTGTGGCCAGGACAGAGAACAGTCTCACTCTCTGCATCCCTCTGTCCTGGAGAGGCTCCGAGGTGGAGATCAGGGTGGGGCCAGCTCTGCCAGGATGAGCAGGAGGTGCTGCAGGGAGCAGGCACATGTGGAGCAGCACAGCCTTCAGCAGCTGCTCTGCAGCTCCTGCCACAGGCTTAGGCTGAGCTGACCTGCAGCTCCAAAATCTGCATTTCAGTGTGTGTCTTTTCAAATAGGTCATTTTCAATGCAGACTAACTTTGGAATACTTTTGAATTGGTTTTGCATCTTTTTAATCTTATATTGTTAATCCTTAGGTAATAAATAGAATTTTTGTGGTTGGATGCTTTTCGCTGCTGCTGTACAGTATTTCTGAGGCTTCATTCTGCTCAGAGAGGGCTTCAGGGTTAATTTATATCCATTTAGCTAACTGGTGCAATTTTAGTGTTTGTTCTCTTTTATGTCAGACTAAGACTGATTATGCAAATTTAGTTCATGCTTGTAAATTCGCCAACACAAATTAAACCAATGTATGAATACTCTCGTGGAAAAGTTGCTCCAATTTAATCAAATCAGTATCAAACAACACTTTCCGTGCCTTTGTGTATAGGCCAGGCCTTAAAGGCTTTAGGTCACCTAACAAAAAGTGAACCAGTCACCTGCTAAAGCCTTAAATTCTTTGGGAGCAGCTCCCTCTTTTGCAAAGTGAATTTTACTGTACCAAGCACAGCAGGAGACTCTTCACACACTACCTCACTGCAAATCCTATATAGCAATGTAAACATTCATTTTATAAGAATGCACATAGAAGCTGTGCTAATTATTATGGCATTTACATAGCATCCTAATTAGGTTTCTTGGTTTAGAGGGGCTTGTCTTTGCTGTAAAGAAAATCAGATTCAGACAGTGGAACCGATTTCTAAAATCATCTACAAATAAATTCATCCCTGGGCTAAAAGCCAAACTGAGCCTCCAGATGCATGTGAATGCAGCTCCCATTTTTCTAAGAAGAAATATCTGTGTTCATTGAAGAATAGAACTTTTCTGTTCCAGAAGCCTGGCAGAAGTTTTAAGAGCAATAAGGAAAATAATATTTATAAAAGCAGGCATCATTGCAAAGAAGAATGTTCACACTGCTGTGATTTCAAAAGTTATATACTTACCAGCAGGTACAGCACAGAGTGCTTAACTTCTCACCATCAAAGAAGAGTTCTAGCAGAATTTCACTGTGATTAGGGAGAGAGATAAAGCAGCTTAGGGGGTCACACTGTTTTCCTTGTTCTAATGAGCTTCTTTGTTGATGATGAGAAGTTACTCCTTCCATGTTCCTTCCTGTTGTCATGGATCCAGCGGCGCTGCCACAAGGTTTCATCCAAACAGAATAATTGGTGCAATTCTTTTTTGGTATTTTATTGTTTTATTATTTAATGCATCCTTCTTTCTCCTCTGTCCCTTCCCTTTCATTGAGGATGGAGAACTGGAGGACTTCAGCCCTAAGGGGGTTAGAAATAAGAAAGTACACAAAAAGATTCCCCATATGAATTCATTTTAAGAATCTCACATTTTTTCAACACAATTCATTATTTTTTAGGACATTTGTTCCTTCTCAGTGTTAACAGCACTGAAAGTGAGAAGGTATTTGCAACCTCCACCCATTCTGTTGGTGGAAGGAGACAACTTTTATTTGAATTAAAACAAGTTGCATCCTGTATTCAGCGTCCCATAAGTAGCACTTCTACCTAATACTTGACCCTGGCTGCAACACTAAATCCACACTGTAGTAGTAGTAGTAGTAGTAACCTTGTGAAACAAATCAAAATGCTTTTTAGTGTACTGTGTTTATTGGTTTTGTCTTTTTTTAAAAAGACATAATAGTTCTTCCAAAATTAACTGCAGCTGAAAAATAAACCAAGACAGGCTTAAGCAAACAACCATTCCTGAAGTGGGGAGTGCCCTACAGTGAGGGCAGAGCTCATATTGCAAATTATGCTTTGATATATTGCTAGATATGGCAAGATGCCCTATATTAATTCCATTTTAATTAATGCAGTTATATTGTGTGACATCTACTGAAATATATATAATCACTTCATAATAAATTGCCAGTGATTTATGTTACCATTTAGCTCTTCAAAATGTCTATTTGGTTGCCAAACTCCCAGGCTAGATGTGTGAAACTCACCATTGCAAGATATCTGCTCTATTTTCTTCCTTCCCTTGAGAATGTTTCCTTCCTCTACCAGGAATTCAATTTTATTAAATCAGCTGTGAGATTCCTGTGCTTTTAACACAACTACTTATTCAACAATGTTCCTATTTTGTCTTGATGAGAAAGAAGTGTTAAATTCCTGGCCAGCAGGATTTGAACCCAAGTGCTGCAGGTCATCATTATACTAACTGGTGGAAAAAAAATTAAAAGATGAGTTGGCTTTATGTATTGCTCCAGCTAAGTGTCTGTGCTGAGATTTCTGGAAGGGATTTAGGGAAAGGATGTCATAGAACAGGGTATAAGAAGTGGGAAAAAGCCCCTCTTGGCTTCGTCCAGAATTAGAAAGTGCCCCTGAAGCTTTTGAAGCATCAAGACACAGAGATGGAAATCATCAAACCCATCCATGTATTTCTAAGAAGGATGCACAGGCTAAGAACTGGAGAAAAGAGCCATGAAATGTGACAGGATAGTGAAATAACTCAGACTTTCACTGTTCAAGTTATTTCTGGGACTTCCTGGCATTTCTGGGGTAGGATTCCTGGACAGGCAACCTTTGTTGGCATGGTAATTTAGCAGACATATCCTAAGTTTCAAGAGGGAAAAAATTGTCCATGAAGTCAAAGATAGCATCAGGGGTTTGCTATCTAGTAGCAAACTAGTAGAGGAAGTTCCTAGGCAGGTACTGGTTTCACAGCTATGAGAACATAAAATGAGCCAGTTTTCTGTGAATAACCCTGGTTTTTCATATCTTTTGTGATGAACCTTCCATCCCATGATACTGAATTGTTTCTCCATTGTTTTCTCACACTGTCTGTATGACAGTTCAATGCTGTTGTTTCAACTGATGGAAAATGTTTCAACTGGGGCTCGGATTTGAAGGGAAATTGTGTTTTTCCAAGAAGTATTTTCTTGGAGGCAAGCATTTCAAGTTTTCCTTCAGGATGTCTGGTTGAACATCCAGGGCAGTCTTTTATTTTAAACATCATTTCAAGTCAAAACTTCCCTTTATAAACTGGCTTGTCTGGGAATTGGTAATGGAATCTTCTATCTACACAGATGATATTGCTTAAATGTTATTGACATTTAACAGTTTTTTGCATGGTGTGACATGGTTGCTCTGAGCACGAGTCTCTTCCCACCAATATGTGCTTGTGGGCAAGTTCATCATCATTCTGTGTCTGGGATTTTTGAGAGAGTGTAACATCCTGCAGCTCCAAGAGCATCGGGGCTGGAAAAAGAATGCCAAAACAATCCAGGCAAGACCCCAGTATTGCTGCTCCTACAGCTTTCTCATCTGCACCAGCCATGGTATTTGGGCTTGGGGTAGGGCTAGGTTTAGGGTGAAGGTTAGGATTAGTGTTGCGGTTGAGAGAGTCAAATATTGGTTTTACCCAGGCTTCTCCCCCTAGACTTTTCTTCTGATATGCTCATGGTAGCTGAAGTATGTATGATCTACATCAGGGAGTGATGCAGTGAAATAGGAACCCTTTTGGCTTAGTTGTCTCTGCTGATTGAGGTGAACCAATACATATTAAGTGGAAAATTGGAAATTTGCTTCTGAAATGCACTGTGGTCCCAACCAAAACCTTAGCATAAATGCAAACAGAATGAACTGAAGAAACAGAAGAGTATCTCTGGGTTTGCATCAGTAGATTAAATTAGAATTTACATTATTTTCTTTTGAGCCTCTTTTGCTGCCTGTTAGTGCCCCTCTTAGTTTAGCTTCCCTGCTGCAACTCTAGTCATTATTGTTTTTCCACTGGTCTGATTCCACAGCTGTGAACCTTTAGAAAACACTGGAAAACAATATGCCACAGCTGGTTAAAATGACAGGTACTATTTCTTCATTTTCCATTTTATCATTGCTATTTTCTTTCAGGGAAAAAAAATCCAAACCTACTTTGCTACAATGTGTGCAGTATATTTAAAAGAAAAGTTTTAATTTTTCACTTATTACTTTAGGACAGTTAGTGGAAAAGTGCCTTCCTTGTATCTATCTAGTGAATGTGTCATTGTCAGCTTTGATTGCAGAGATATTGGGCCTCTGACCTTCAATGACATTGCTAGCAAATTTTGACTGACAGCACGCAACACTGCAAACCCCTGCTGCACATGCCCATTCTCCTAGGAAAAACCTTTGCTTTTTAATAGTGTTCTTATGCTACTGACTGTAGACTATCTTAGATGCTAAAATACAAGGTAAACATAGCAATATCTAATTACACTTATCAAACACAACCTGGAAAGACATTTGCAGTTCCTGTGTAACCAGTTACACCTTCTGTGGTATATTTTAGTGAGTGCATAAAAGCTGTCCTTGGTCTAAAAATTAAGACTATGTGTCAATAATTTCTGAGTGTGAGTGCTGATACCATGTAGTGTGACCAAGGCTCAAATTTACACACTCATGCTTTACTGTGTGGAAGGAACATTTTCTTTCACAAAACCATTGTATATGAGTGTGTTGAATATGGCTGAGGCATTCACAGGCCCTGAGGGCTGTCTGTAAGTCATAATGCACTTGGTGTAGGTAGCTCTGCAAGCAGCTTCAAGCAGTCAAAAACCCAACAGATTTCACCTTCCAATCATAGAATCATTTCAGTTGGAAAAGACCTGTCAGATCATCAAGTCCAATCTAATGTCTCCAGAGGAGCAGTGTTTCATTTACTAACATCTCACTACAGCAGCCATGCTTAGGAAAGCATAGCTTTCCAAAAGCTACTCCTAGTGCATGGTTTTTGCAGGCTGCACCCTGAGCTGTAGGTTGGGATGCACAGCAGCAGCTCCCAGGGCCATAGGGCTCAGCGGCTGTGCTTTCCATTTCGGGCACTTCCTCTGCTACTCACAGGTTGTGCCGAGTGCCACACATGCTTTGCTCACAGGCTCCGTGCCTGGCTGCGGGGCCAGGGCCTGCTCCAGCCTGAGGCTGAGCCCCTGCTGCTGACAACACACATCCTTGCACTTCTCACACCCTGAGCAGTACCAACCGTGCCCAAATGGCCAAGCAGACCCCCGGGTAACCCCTGCAGGGGCACAGCGCTGGCCTCCGTCCGGCCTTGTGTCCCAGGCTGTCCCTGCTGCCAGCGGGACGCTGACCAGGGCAAAAGTCAGTGGCCCTGGTGAGCTCAGGCCTGTGGAAGCAGCACACGTGCTCTTGCACCAGCTCAGGTGGGAAGAGGAGAATTAGAGCCCCTAAGAGCCCCCTGGTGCAAGTTACATCCTACCAGAGCAACAGTGAGGGCGCCAGGCCTCGTGCAGATGCAGCAGCCCCTCCCTGCTGCCCCTCTTCCAGCCAAAGCATTTCATTAGGGGAGCCCAATATGGCTCTTGTTTTCCAGGTCTCCCTCAATCTCTGTGTCCTTGTCTTAAAAATATTCAAAACATTTTAACTGTGCATTCAGTTTTATTTCTATTGACTTTATATGAATAACATCTCTCGCCCCTTGACACCCTTGATCAGGTTTTTATTAAAACTTCCAGGCTGCGGCTCTTTAATATAATTTTTAATGCATTTTAAATTCTTTTTGGAATTTTGTATGGTGTCCCAAATGCTTGAAGAGTGTAAGGAGATTTATAAATAAAATTATTTTTAGTACACTATAAAAGAAACTGTAACACTAATGCTTCAATGATAAGATAAAGCATGTGTGGAATCCCTTTTCCTACACGCCATGTGCCACAAAAAATTCTGCTTATATGCAGTGTTACAAATAAGTCAGACTAACCCAGAACACTATTCCCAGTATCAATCAATAGACTATGAACACATTAGTATATTAGCAGTTTATGGCAGTATTTAGGATCATATAGTACAATAATGGAATATACTGTCTTCTGAGGTACCAGCAGTCGTATTGTCTGGCCTGGTGTGAGTCTCCATGTCCAGCTCCTGTGGTTTCCTAGGCAAAGCAAACAGCTTTTGCAGGGACTGATTGTTTTTGCAGTGGCAGTAGTCTGTGCAAAGGTCTCTGATACAGTATGTTTGAACAATCATTGCTGTATCTTATCTATTCTAGGTAACAAAGAGATTCAAATTTAGGGGCACGACTACTAAACAGAATAGTGTCCGTTGTGTCCAGTTACTTGAATTTTTAAAAGCAATTTTCAGAGCCAGAAAATGCCCAGTAACTCATTCCTTTAGTCTTGACAGTACTTCCTTTGACAGCATATGTTCCAGTCCTGCAAAGACTTAATAAGGCTCTTACTGAAATTGCTTCTGTGGTGAGCAACGGAAGAAAGGAAAATGTAAAATTTGTTAATGGGTATGTTTCTGTCATGGAAAGGGGCTTTATTATATGTCACCTGGGGATCCCTGTATGGCTATCTAATGAAGACTTACTGAAAATGGAGATAGATTATGCAATATTGATACAATTCTTCTACTCATAGAAAAAAATGCCTTTCCCAGCTGTTCCCTTTGCATGCAAGACAAAAAGAAATCAAAACATAACAGCAACACAACCCACCGGAAAACAACCAGAGTGAAAGTAAACACATAGAAATTCATGGTAGCAAGTGGCAGAGAAGGCAGTCCAGTCATCTGTGGTTGCAACTGTCATGTGATGTGCCATGCAGAGGAGTCCACAGGAATGAGACAGGACAATCCTTCTGTTCTTGGAAGTCCAAAGGGAGACAGAGAGTAGGAAAAGGCAGTCTGAATATTTGTTTGGAATGTGGAGCAAAGTCAAATTCAAGAACACAGCACTGCTGGCAAAAGTAAAACCTAAAATAGAACTGACGCCACAGATTTGGAGCATTTGCTGCCAGAGCTAGAAACCATCCCAAATGCAGGAAGCTGGTTTGTGATGGGAAATGCTTTTTGTCTGAGAGAGCCCTCCAGGATGTATCCAGCCACAAAGAAGATGGAGAACTGACATTGCTCACTGCATGAGCATTTTCTTGTCACAAGGTCACAGTATTCTTTATTCAAATCCTTCCTGGAAAGCTGCTTTTGCTTCACTGCCTCTGAGAAGGTAATGGCTGGGGAGAGGAAAATACTCTCACTCACTCTCTGCCCCCACAATGGGCTGTGGCAAAATAAACTTTCATATGAATTAGCCCTGTACCTGCACATGCTTGCTGCCTACAGCAAAGGGAAGCCAGCCTTTTTCTTCCCTCCTCGGGCAAGCATGCTAAAAGCACCTGGCAAACTGAAAGAGGGAGGCTGCTACTGAAGAAATAGCAAAACAAAGACCATTTGGCCCTTAAAGGATTCGGCCCAGAAGTCCTAAGACTTCTGACCTGCTACAGAGGTTCACTTCAAATGGAGAATGAAACCCTCCAATTAACTGAGCATCTACAGAAACATTGTCCACAGCTGCTGAGCAATGATATCCACAGGCTGTTGCAGTGGCAGTGGGGATGGTCAGGGAAAGGGCACTCAGAGATGTAGAAAGTGCTTCAGGTAGTTGTGGTCAAGTCAATCCTGGACCAAAGGACTGTTGGACAAAGGATTGTTTCTGCCTTTAAAAACAAGTTGGGAAGGGACAACAAACCCAGTGACCTCCAAGGACAGATTGGTATTGCAGTAACTTGGAATCTCTTTAGAGCTACCTTATGAATATTTTACATACCTAATGAATTTGAATTTTTCCAAGAAATCTAGAAATTATCAAAATTATATTTGAATCTATGCACCTATTTGTAGCACTCATTGACCAGATAGTATTCAGGGAGCCTGCTAAATGTCCTCACTTAGTGTCTGCAGTTGCAGCATGCTAGATTTGCCTGAAAACTGTATTTTAATAGTTTTGGTCTGACATACTTTCTATAAGTACAGGAAAAGCTTTTCTTCAGAAAAGAATGATTGCCCTACATTTTCCCTTCCCACCTCCATTTTCTCTTTGGCTCTGCTCACAAGGGTTCCCCAGGATCTGAAAGAGCAGAACTCACTGTGACTTAGAGATTCTGGGTAGGTACAAGGACATCTTCCAAAAATCATTTTCTAGGACAAGAGCTTTTCCCTTTATGTATTTATATGCAAACTACATATGTAACAGGTATTATAAAGAAAACATTTAGCTAGCAAGTTTTCTCAAAAAAAGGCTTAACCTATTCAATGCATCTACAGGGAGAATAGAAAAAATATAAATATTTTTCACTATGTGGTACGATAACTTTTTCTCAATAAATTTGTAATTTCACAATAGTTTATTTTAAATTTATTCAGAAATAAGTTTGCAGCAATTCAACCAGGACTCTTGAGCCTTTAGACAAATATTTGTTCACAACAACCAATGTTTTTTTAGTATGAAAATGATTTTCAATATCAACACCAGATATATCCAAGTATATTCTATAACAGCACCATGATATACACCATTTTTTCTACTATTTTTCTCCATTTGTTTATTACTCAGTATGTATCAGTCTTGTGGACCCTGGATGATTGAAATACATGGCATACATGTCAGACTTTTTTCAAAGCTCATAAATGATCAATATATCTTTTAGAGGGAATCTGATTTCTGATACATTTATGTTAATAAGAATGGAAACATAGGCCACTGGAAATTGAGAGATAAATCAATAGAGAGGTTGGACCTTCAAGAAGTTCGGTGTACAATAAAATAGACAGCAAAATACGCTTGCTGCTTGTCTGCAGAGCTTGGAGTGACTACAGCTGACCAACAAGGTAAATCAAATCTGCTGCCAATACATTCTTCTGCTGTCCAGATAAAACAGCGGACTAAGCCGGTGAACTTTCACCCTTCACCCTAGCTCTCTAAGCCAAAGTACAGATTAAAAAAAATCAATAACCCCAATCGATGGGAAAATATTTTTAGTCTCTAACTGAACGATATGTTTTGACAAGGCCAAAGAGGCGCACGAAAGAATGGGAAAAGATAAAAGACAGAAAATTAGGATTTTGTTTTATTGGTTGAGGTAGGATCACTATTCATTCCCCCTTCCTACAAATCCCATTGACACTGGCTAAAATTATCTCACAGGAAGGAAATAAAATGAAAGGTTATGAATTCATTAAATTGTCTGATTTACTGTGTATCCTTGTAACACGTTATCTGTGCTGGGTTTTGTTGCCATTATCGGACACTTAACATTGAGAAGACACTTTGCAATGTGTTAACATGGAAATGGACACTATAAGCACTTCACAGAGGAAAAAAACAACAAATATTAACAACTTGTGTCTTTTCCTCATGCTGATTTCCAGCTCTGACTTCAGTGTATCTCAGATAAACCACAGAATACCAGAAACCCCAAAGCAAAGCACAAAGCACAAAGTGGTACACCACTTGCAGAGCACTGAGGAGTTACGACTCACCATCAAAGGCACAAGAGTCTTAAGGAGTGACAGAGGAGGGCTTTGCTCAACAGCTCAGCAGCTGTAAATGCTGTGCTGGGCAGGGCACTAAATGCCACCTCAGAGTCCCGCCTGGGCAGCAAGGCACTGCCGTGCCACGGGCTGGCACAGAGTGGGGAACTGGGGCTTTTCTCCTTGTTCCTCCTCCCTGCTCCCCTCCCACAGAGCTCAGGCTGCAGCCCCTCACTGCCCCACCCCAGTCCTGCTGCTGGCAGTGCTGGGGGAACCAGGGCTTGTGGGGCACTGCCAGGTGACTGCTGTGGTTCCACACATGATGAGTGAGGAGAATCTCCAATCACTTGCAGTTAACAAGGTTTATGCAGCACTTGGATGTTTTTTTCCCAAAAGGATATCAGCAAGCTCCCTTTACTCATTAACCTGTTATCTAAGTGGTCTCTGTTGTTCTGTTTACAAAACATGTGAGGGGTGATTAGAGGCAAGCGAAAGGTGATGTTGAAGGGTACACTCCTCTTCAGAGAACAGCATCAGATCTGTTTATGAATGCTGATTTTTGTGTTGTTTTGTCGGTTGGAGTGATTATTGTTGCCCCTGACAGAGCCTGCAGTTTGCTGTCAATCCCAGGTCACTGGGAACCTCCAGGCTGCAAGAGCACAATGGCAAATGGCACACAGGTGTGTGGGTGGAAACAAGGGAACAACGACCAAATCCACTGCGCAGAAATGGGAGCAGGGTTGGGTCTGGTCAGCACTGACATGGGCACACTCTCTGACACTTGTTTTTCTGGAGCAGTTTCTCATCTCAGAGTATGATGGCCTTAGGGCATTTTGGGAGGGGGCAGTGGGGGGCAGGCTCAGGAATACATAGAAATAATATTATTCTAAATACATAGGAATGAAATTATTGCTTTCTAATTCCCTTGTGCTCATCCATGAGTAACTACTTTTTGCTTTGAATTTACTTTAGGGAAGAACTTTTTTGTTTCATAGTTCCACAGGAATGAGCACTTGTCTAGGCCCCTTATTCCTAGTGACTGCCCCCTTTTAATCCAGAATACAATTGTGTGAAAATCAAAAACCAGAATTCTGAAATAATTCTCCCTAACTTATGTGGTAACTATTTTCACATTCGGCAGGTGTTTCCTCTTGGTTTTCTCTCACTGACATTTCAGAATGAACTATGCTGGAGTTTTCATGGAGTGGTGGTTGCAATACAGGCTCCCATGATTGAAATGCTGTAGGTAGCTCTTATCATCCTTGAAAGCTTTCAACATATGCAGTGAAGTATGATGACTGCTAGAATTAATTAGAGAAAACAGATGTCAAGCATTTGCCAAGAGTTATTTAAAGAAAATCCATTGCGTACAGGTAGTTGAAGGTAGGGTTTGAAATGTTACTAGCAGCTGAGAAGTGGCTAAACATTTTTCTACTTCATAGCAAGTATACCTAAAATACATTGAAAAGAACACTTTGGTCACCCATAAAAGTTAAATCAGAATAACACAATGGTGGCCATATTTTTCTTCTTATTAATGTTTCTGTGAGACCCTTAAAGATGATGGGCTTGCCTGGATTGTGAGCAGGAAAAGAATTTGACCCCTGGGACGGCTCCTGATACATTCATGGACAAGGTGAGACCTGGGATACGGAGCCCATTTCTCCAGCACAACCATTGGGAAATAAATCTTTCAGAAATGACAGGAAGAATTAGGAGGGTGACTTGGCCCTGGCTCACACACCAGCTACAAGGAAGTATCTTGCATCTGTTCCTATGCAGATTATAGCTGTGTTTCCATCAGCAGCATCCACCAGCTCTCTGACAGAATGAGTCTGAATGCTCTTCTCTCTGCAGCAGCCAATACACCCCGTGGCCTGTTCAATCCTTTCTGTTTAAATGACTTATGTCCTGGCCTTCATAATTCTGTCAAAGAAAATATACAGCCTTCATCTTTGTTATCTTTCATTGTGCCTAAAGAGGTCAGAAGTTCAGGGCAGTTTGTGTAGATAGCCTGGCTGAATGTAAATATGGCCATCAGTTTTGGTGCAAAAAACCTGCAAGACAAAATTGACAATCTTCTTCCCACAAGTTTTGTGTGTGCAAGCATGAAACTCACCTTCCGTTGGCATTTGTTCTGTCGTGCAGCATAAATGGAAAGAACAAATACATGAGAATGCAGCTGAAGCCCAGTCACAGAAACAGTGGATGAATGTTTGCAGGAAATTCAATGCTCCTCTCATCCATCACTATTCACATTCCTTTCCTTGCCTGCAGGTAGAGGCACAGAGACTTATTGGATGGGATTCATCTTACCTAACCTTAGACATATATAGTGTGGATATCTCTATCTCAGCTTGATGTCTAGACTCTTGTGAATGTCAATAGAGAGAAGCAGGCAGTTCTAAGCCCAATTCATCTGACCTGTTTTAGACACCTTCTTCAGGAAGAGATGAAGCTTTCCCTAAAACTGCCCATTTCTCTCTAGTGTTTTAAGGACAATTTAGGCCATTCAGTCAGGTACAGATCCATTCATTGCACTATTTACATGTGGTGAATCCCACCCCTCTAGCACATTTGATAATATTTTTTCCCCAGCTAGATCATTTTAATAAGACCTATTTGGCCCTAGATTGCCTTATATTCTTCTGGGCTTTTCGCTCTCCCAAAAAGTTAAGTGAGTTATTTTAAAAGGTTATTTCTTTGGTCTGAACCTGTTATCCTGACACAGATAGAGGTGATTTTTCAGGTCAGGGTTTCCAAAACAACCTGCCTGGCAACCCTGGGACACGGGAGCACTGCCTCTGCTCATGGAACCTGGAGGTTCCATGTCTCCCTTTCTCTCATGCTTTCCATGCTCTCACCTGCTGCCTTTCCAAGCCAGCCCCAGCTCACCCCTCTGCCTGTCCCTCTTCTGCTGAGGGTTATGTGTTCAGCCCACACACTTCTGCTCAGGCTTTGGGTAATGGCTTTAGCTGTTCCTGCTATTGCTGTATGAGAGCCATTTAATTGCATCTTCTATTCAGCCTGGATAAAGGGTGAGTAGGACATCTATTTGCTTTGACCAGGCTTGTGATTGATGCACCTGTTAATACTTTCCAGCGTAACACAATCTTCCCTCACCTCCCAAGGATGCTCTGTTGGTAACATGTCCCTGTGTAACTTTTTCAAGGACAGACAGAAAGTGATAGAAAAGGCAGGAGATGGCAGTGGAAATGCTGGTAAGCCTCTGGCCCGTTGCTGCAGGGTTACCTCCTTCCAGCAGCTGTCCCAGCCTTTCCTTTGCTGCTGCCCTTGGCGTCAGCAGAAAAGGTGCTGCCTCCTTGCTCAGCAATCATTTCTAAAGGGCCACTGGCAAGTTCCCTGTGCAGATCTGCCTGCAGTGTCCTGGGGTCATCTCCCCCCCTGGGAGAAAGCCAGGAGAGACACTTGCTGTCTTTAGGAGTATCCTGAGCTTTCATTTTTTCAGGTAAAGCTGAGCAAAGTTGTCTTCTCAATAGGGCTGTACTAAGCAGTCACATATCCCTTCTCTGGATGCAGTGAAGTTGTCAGGGATATCAGCTCCCTCTGCCATACCCACAAAATACATTGCTGATTCTCACTCCAGTCAGGCACAAGGCTCAAAGTGGGCAGGGGGAACAGCCCCTTCTCAGACCTACAGATGCCCCACATCTTTGAAGATAACAATTACACCCAGAGAAAAAAACTGCATAGCACAACATAAAAACTACTACACACAGAGCTCCTCAGTAAAAAAAACTCCAATTTGTATGATATTCTTGGTGCCACACAACAAAACTTAAGTCATCCTTTGGGTTACTGCAAGTCCCAGAAAAAAAAAAAAAAAAAAGCCAGCAGTATGTAAGGAGGCAGGAAGGGAAGGAATGGAGAGAGAAAAAGAGTGGGACTGTAGCCATCAGGAGAATAAGCACAGAGCTGTCAGGGAGGCTCCTGGGGTCAAACCATTTTACTCCCTGTTGTGCACAAATCCACCCCCTGGCCCCCCAACAGAGCAAACTCTGTTTCTTTTTTAGCAACCTCAGCAGAATTGGCTGCATTTGAGAGTTACAGCAGTTCACACAAGCTGCAGGTTTGTTCCCCTAATACCACACTCAAATAAGTGTGGTTCATGAAGAGCAGTCATGCCACAACGACCTGCAGATGTAGAGGTTCTGCAATAAAGTAGACTGAGCAGGGCAATGGTAACATGGGTAGGAGATATTCTACACTATCAGAATGCTCCTGAGGCAAGACACAGCCAGAGCACTGCAGACAGTGGTTGTAAGATGGCCAAGACACCTTGTTCAAAACATCAGGGGACAGGACAAACTCCCAAAATTTGCACACAGGAATTCAGTGGCCTTACCTTCAGCATGGAAAAAACCTCTTTACCTCAGCACAGTCAACAAGCACTCCTAACAATAAGACAAATCTCAAATACCCCAAAGTGTCAATCGGCATTCAAGAATCAGCAACAGGTGCTCAATAGGATTGGATGGTTATGTACCAGCACAGTCAGTGCTGTGTAGGACAGGGCAGAAAAAAGCATGTTCCTTAATGCATGTGCAATATTATTCTCTTGTTAGTGTTTGATTTCTCACAAACCTCAGTGCTGGTGATGGTGTACAACTCTGGCATTGCTTTGAGCTGCACTGCCCTGTAGTTGTTCTCTGAGCACTGTGCTTTTTCCTCACAAACATGCTGGAGTGTGTGTCAGCTTTTGTAATGGGGCTGTTGCTGCTCTAACAGGACAACAGGAGACAAGGATCAGGCCATGGAGTCTGGTCTGTGACTTATCATCAGAGGCAGTAGGAGTATCTGACCTCACCTCCCTCTTTTACAGTCCTCAGTACCTCTGTCTTCTGCTACTTCCTTCCCACTACCTATTGCCAGTGCTTGCAGGTCTGTGCTTTATTATATGCAGCACATCATGCTACACTCTTGGATCCCTCCTGAGCATTACTATCCACTATGAGATGAGATTGGGAAACACTGAAAAAATTCTTAGTACAAAATATTTCTTTTTAGTAGGAAATAGCTTAAGGAATAGACTAAATATTTTGGAAGTTGAAAAAAAAATATTAAAAGAACTATAGACCTAAGTGGAGTCCTTGCAGGGAAATAGAAAATACAATAGCAGTGGCAGACCCAAGGGAAATGAAGTTTTGAAACTTAGAGAATAATTGTAGAACTATCAATCCTGGTATATAAAAAGATAATTTAGATATTGCAGAGCCCCACAGTGGCTTTCTGCTATTTCTGTCATAATTTTCTGCCATGTTATTTTCTGTCAAGCCTTACGATATTTCTATAACAACTAACCCATTTGTTTCCCCAAAACTTATCTTTGAAAATTATACACAAGGTCAGAGTTACACAACTGAACTCCATTTATTACCAGAAACAAGAAAATCTGTCTGGGCCACATCACCAATTGTAGCTGTCCACCTAATGGGATGGAATAGGTTGCAGGGAGTGTAACTGAGCGGTAAAGAGAGGCAGTGCAGGTGACAGAACAAGAGTGATAGGAGAAAGAGCAGCAAAACTAAAAGGAAGAGAAGATATATCATTGGCAACAAAACCAAATCAAGGTAATGCCTTCTCAAAGCACGTTGGGTAGAGTGACTCATTAAATGAGCTGAAGTCATTTGACAAAAGATGTATGTAGCAGATCACTCTATTCATAAAAGGATCTCACTGTCATACTTGGCAACTGGAGTTTATCCCAATACACAAGTATTTTCAAAGTGACAATGGCAAAATTCTGCCTATCCAGTAAATATTTTTGATTCCTAAAATGTGCTGGTACTGCAGTTTCAAACTTCTATTTTTAATGTTTGCCTACATTTTTTGTGCTGCATCTTCTTGCCTGGAGTGAAGAGGCATGGCCAAAGCAAATTGTAACATTTGCTTGTTGCAAAATTGAGCTCAGCTCTGAAACCTCAGACAGTCCCAATGAAGCAGACACGAATCATAGTGTTGAAATACCTGGATTTTCTGCAGGACATAAATTCTGCCTTTTGGTGAACTCTGATGCATTTCCCACGGGGAGCATTGACTCGTATTGTTGGCTGGATCTCACACATAGAAAACCTAAAAAATGTTGGTGTCTTGTGAAAGCACCAATGGTGAAAACATGGTGAAGGACATGCTTCAGGGCTCATTTAAGTGATGTGATGCCCTATGAATCTCATCTCAGTAGAGGACCTGTCTTCAGAAGGGGCGTAATCGATAAATCATGTGCCAATTGTATTTATTCAATATGTCAACTTGCACTCCTCTCTGGAGTGCCTGGGCCAGTGCAGAGGGCTGGTGCTGTCTTTGCTGCACCTCTCACATTTGTGATGCTCAGTTGGGGTTTGCTGTTTGGCAACTCAGAGAACCACAGCTCCACCACTTCCTTCCAGGAGAGGAGGGCAACTGGAAGGAAGGAGACAGTGGGAAATCCCACACATGGGAGGCAGGGGTCTGTGACACACTGAAGCAGGATGCAGTGTGCTGCTTGACAGGGACAAGCAAGTCATGCCCTACTGCCCAAGGGAAAAGGACAGGCTGTTGGTCTGGGGTCTCCTGGAGCTGCTGGTTAAGTCAGTTCAGTGCTCTGAAACTCTGAACCTGTTACTGACAGTGCAGGGCTGGTAGTTTTGTTTGGCACCTGGCAAATACACAGTGAGAGGAGGAGGTCCAGGCATCTTAGAACATATCCAGAAATAAGAACTCTGCTGTTGGGGAGATTGCCTCACCTACTGAAGTATGTTAATAAAGGCCTGATACAAGGTACACTGAAGTCCAGGGCAGACATTAAGCTGCATTAAGTGTGCTTTGGCTTGAGTTTTAACATCCTGCTCACTATTTCATGTTCCCTTTCCATATTAAACAAACACCAATATCAGTCTATATTGCCTGAAACAGCCTGCTGCCCCTGCTGTCCACCCAAGCTCCCATCTCAGGGCTGCTCCCTGCTTGCTGCAGGTGCAGCCCATTTCTCCAAGCCCTTTGAAAGATTCACCCTGTCTCCATGCACAGTTTGAAACATCAGCAGACCAACCAATAAACTAGCAAGGCTTAAAAATAACTTTCTGCAAATTTAAGAGGTCGGAGAGCCTTTTTTTAGTTTAAAAGGAGAGAAGTCAAATAAGCCTGAGAGATTTACCTTACATTTAGACCTGGACTATAGTTAGTGCTGTTTTTCCTCTCCATTCTCCTGCACACATATGGTGGCAATGGGAGGGAGGGAGGGAGGGAGGGAGAAGGGGAAGGGGGTGGGGAAATAAGAGCTATAAGAAGTGTAATTGATGGCAGAAGAGGACCAAATGTGTGCACCAGATCCAGACACTCTCCAAAATGTAATCCTTGTTTGTCTATATAATGGGAATAATGGCCTTCCTCACAGCAGTACTGGGAAGGTCAATAAATAGTTAATGCTGGTCTGGGGAAATGCACGATGCCTGCAGTGTAAATCAGAAGTAACCCATTGAAATGCATGTAGGTACATATGGAGAGACCCAATGTAAAAACAGGCAGATGCAGTTTCTTAAAAGAACAGTTCCAGTTATCCTGTAAACATTTTCTCTTGTGTGGAGGTGGACTTAAGACAAGATTCTGTGCTGCTGTAAATCTGCATCATTTCATTGACACCACTGGAAATATATCAGTTTAAACAAGAGCAGGCTCCAGCCACTGATGTCTGCTGGCCACATAGCCTGGCACACCATGCCTGTAGCTTTCCCCTTCCACACTTGCCTGATTCAACCTTGAAAAAGCTCCACTTTAGAGTCCCCAGGTCATCAGGACTGTATTTCCAATAAATCAGAATAGGCAACACAAATGTGGGGGTTAGTTTTTAAATGTTCACATATTTTTAAACTCACATGCCCACAAGGTCCCTTACTCGTATTGCATAGCTATCCTGGAGAAAATACCATCTCTCTCCCCCCAAAGCCAGCCTTTTCAAAGGAAAGCACATACAGCTTCAGTGCACACAGCTCTCACCATCTCAGAAGCATGTCCATGATGCTTTATACCAGCTCATAATATTAGAGAACAATATAATAATTTCTGTGATGCAATAAATTCTAGTCAAGAAAACAAATGTTAATGGATGGTAACTAAGCTGGAGCAGCTGTGAAGGGTGTTCTGTGGAGACAAGGCGTGGAGGAAGAATTTCACTTAAGGCCTCAGCAGTGCTGAGTTCACCCATTCTCTGGATACCCAGAGAGGCAGGTTAGAGCCCACAAAAGGCATTTTTCCCACAAAGCAGGCCAGCCTCTAAGGAGATAAAGAAGTAAAAATTCCTGTGAATCCAAGCTAGGGACTGTTGTAAAAGGAGGATAAGGAGAGTATAAACAAATCAGAGTTTCTCAGCCCAAGCAAAGCCAGTGAGTGTTCAGTCCCTGTGCCTGGGTCAGCTCCCACAGCCTGGAAAAATGATTAACCCCCACAGATCTTCTGAGGGCAGAGAGGAGTGGTTTCCAATGGGCTTCTCCTCCTCCCCTTTTGTCTGAGTGGGAATTTGCCTGTATGTATTCCCTCAGGGAGTGGCAAATGGGAGGTTTGCACACATGAGTGCAAAGATATGGATTTAAGATGTTGTGATCTCCTAAAAGGAGAGCAAGGCTACATGTTTTGCTCACCAGACCTGTAGGCTGCTTGTTTGATTTTGTCTCTCCTGCTCAGGTGTATGCACTCTGACGGGAGGATGAGAAGCAGGTATCAAATAACTTAAAGGTGTTTTCCACAGAAGCTGCCTGCAGTCAAACCTCTTGTCAGCATGAAAAAGTGAGATTGTATTTATGGACATCAGTCCCGTACCTGCTAATGTCCTTTTCTCCCTGCCAGCCATTGTGTTTGCTCTATTACTGAGTGTCACTGCTGCTCTAGCAGCCTCAGGTGAAAGAAGGATGAGGAGGATGAAGAACAGTGAGAAAGTGAACACAACCTCACCAAAAGTATGGGCCAAGAGGCTCAACCAGGGCATCCCTGCCCAGTGGAGCTGGCCACGGAGCCAGGGTGAGGCATCCCAAGGGACATCACTCCCCAGCTGAGGAAAAGTGAAGCCACCAGAAGCAACAGTTTGCCACCATCATGACTGAAGCAGAACTTCAAGGCACCACCTTGAAGACTGGGGAGGAAGAGCAGCCCCTGGCTCACTCAGTGCTTGCCTCCCTGTGGAGAAGGACAGGCCTGATTGCTCTTTGTGACGTGGACATCTGCCCACTGGGAGCTGTCTTGTGGCAGGTACTAATTTCATGCAGGGCTCTGATCCACCATCAGCCAGGAATAACTTTCAATCACTGGGCTGCATTTGGACTGGCAGGTAGGAGGTGGAAAGCACGCTACACCCCTTCCCTGATTCAGATCTTTGGGGCCATCCTGTCCCCCGTGGGCTTTGAAGTTCATAAAGCATGTGTCTATTAAAACACACAGAGGTTTGCACTCGGGCAGATGCACGTGCAGTTGGATAGTGTGCCCTCTCCTTGATTGACTCAGAAAAGAAGGAATTTCTCTGACCCGGTAGAAATCAAGGATTTGCAATTGCAAGTGGTGTTTACAGGCACATCAAACACTCTTAATGATAGGGAAAAGATCTGAAGGGAAGCAGCAGAGGTTTTCAGTTGAGATGAACTGGTCGAATAGGCAGGGATCTGCCAGCTATCCTGCAGGAAAAGGAGACGGGAGGCAGAAAGTGGGAGCAGAGGCGTGTGTGCCGGGCAGGGAGAGGAAGAAAAGCCTGGCACATTCACCAGTAGCAAATTGGGCTCCCGCATGGTCTAATTCCTGCTTCACCACAGACTGCTAACACAGCTTGGATAAAAAGGGAAAAAGGGAGAAAAAAATCTATTCAGGAGGCTGCAAGAGCACATAGAGTCTGTTCTGAGCTCCTTCCACAGGCAGACAGAAATCAATAAATCAATAGGAAATGTTCGCTGGCTGTAAAATGGGTAGAGAAGCCAGTGTCAAGCTGCTCTAAGATGGATGGACAGTAGGTTTGCAGTTTGCAGAAGGGCTAGAGGTGACTATCACCTTGAGATGGGATCAGCGGCCAGCAGTTCAGCAAGGCTTTGAACCTTGAGTTTATGATTAAGGGCTGGGGCACAGATTGAAATACTCCTGAGTCCCCTGCACAGCCCTCCCTGGGCTTGGCTGGCTCTCCTCCCCGGCAGCTCCGGGGCGCTGGCAGCCAGGGCCGAGCAGCTGCTGGCGCTGGCCCTGCTGTGCCACTTCATTGAAGTCAGGCTACAGAAGACTGAATAAAAATTGACTAGATGCCTGGTGGTAGTGAGGATTGATTGAAGACGGGCAGGGGTTTTCTACCCCACAGTTGGATTTTTTCCCTTTCTATGAAGGATTTGACATAATGTGGGCAGAGATACTTATTCAGAGCATCACACCTTCATTCTCTCCTTAATGAGACAAGCGCGGGGACACGAAGCAGTGCCAAAGATGCTGAGGGAAAGCTGGCATGAGCTGCATCCTTCTTTTCTTTCAAAGGCAAAGTATTTGCATGGGGTGAAACAGATGGACTTGCAGAAGCCTTGCTGTGTGTCTCTGCGTGCCCATTCAGGTTCAGAGGGTGGCTGCTCTTCAGTTGGTACTTTTCAAATGCAGAGATGATCTTCACTGTGCTATGGCTCCTGCAGAGCCAGACAAGCAATCTAGCTTCAGGCTTCCTCCCTTCCACAGCATCCCCTCCAGGACTTACATTTCTTTCAGTCTCCATGAACTGCTGCTTACTCCATTCTTTGAAGATAGATGGACCTTTTTAACCTCTTGTAACTGAGATTCTGGCTCTCATAGCCTTCAGAAGCAATAGATTTGGGGCCAGCTTCTTCCTCTCACCAAAGAAGGCTCTGTAACACCATCGTTGCTACCCATGTGTTATCATTACCACTGCTTACACACTGCTTTGCTCAAAGGGGCTCTACACTGACTGTAACAGAAGAAAAATTTCAGCACACTGACTATAACAGGATCTAGTGAAATAGGACCTAGTATATTCTCTAAATGCTCCCCTGAAGTCACATTTTTTTGTAATGCCAGTCAAGTAATCAAGAATTCCATTTCCTGGACTGTTTTTGGAATCTTTGTTTCATTCACACCTACTAAGGCCTACAGTGAAATTCCTTTTGGCACACATGAGCAGGTCTCTGCAGGCCTGAAACTGGGCACTCAGAGTGTAAGAGAAAGTTTAGGGAGTGATTTTGGATGGGGTAGTCAGAGAGATACTGTTTGGGGAGTTGGGCTTGCTTCACACACTGGAAACTGACTGTGAACAGATTTTGTCTTCTTGCCTACTCATGGAAAAACAAGAAATCCTGGCAGATAACTTGGTTAAGTTTTCATCACAGAGCCTTGCTTTCGAGGAGAGACTTGGGAGTATCCCAACCAGGCAAAAGAAAGGGAAAAGATTGTGAAAAGCAAGGTGCTCTGGCTCTACCCTCTGCTACAGGTTGCATTTACAGGTAGGTTAGCGGGCTCCAAAAATGCTCTGATTAATTCCAGGAATGTCTGTGGGAAGCTGCATGGATACCTCACCTAGCAGAGCTTGGCATTGGGGGTCTAAAAGTCAGACTAGCTATGGTTATTAGAGAGCCATCACAGTAAACCTCCCCTCACCTCGTTAGCAATAATGGTGAAAAGGAGCAAAAATAAAAGATAATAAAGTATTTACAGTGGTGGAAGGGAAGAAGGTTTGCTCTCCTTTAATTTCCTGTTAGTTTTCAGATTTAAGCTATGTGATTTGCTGTGGAATACCCACTTGCTGTAGAAAATTAGAAACTACCTTAAATCAAGGGGGGAAACCTGCTTAATCTGTTGGTTGGCCCAGTGCTGCTGTTGCAGCAGAGTGGGTTGCCCAGGTGAATCTCTGAAGAAATTATGTGCAATATTTGGAACATAATTGAACCCCACTGAAGTTAACAGGAAGTTTGGCCATGAATGGACTTTGACTTGGTACCTTCCGAATAAAATTCCAGGATTTTTCTTTTTTACTACTCATGTATTAGTGTCCAGAAGAGATGCATTTTATTGAGAATACTTGTGGGCTAGGTACATCAGTGCTGGGAAAAGCCAAAATTTTCCACGTCAGCACTCTCCCTTTGGTACTGCTAGTGCAATCCACATGGACACTTCAGTTCTGATCCCTTCCATCTGGAGCAACAGCAGATGCATCAGCAATTCGTGATACCTTGGCCAAGCACTGAACTTCAGAGTCCTTCACTTTGCATGAGCTCATTCTGTACTCTGGCACTAACACTTGGAGAAACATTTATTGAAAAACAGATAAGATTTCATTAAAAAACTTGTATTTGGTGAAGTGGACCGTGACAAATTTCATGCATATTGGTCAGCCTTGATATCAGCTTGGGGCTCTTTTCAAACATGTGCATTCCTACCCAGACTTTCTGAAAAAAAATTCAGCTGCAGCTGGTTATGAGAACCAATACACAGAAATTCAGAGCTCTGCAATTAAATGTATTAACAAACATATAAATCACTGGGGAAAAGGGCTCTACTAGATAGGGAAAATGGCAGGCACCTGAAAGGCACACACCTGCACAGGCAGCACAAAATAAGCAGAGGCCTAAACAGAGTCTTTCAGGTTGCATGGGTTTAGCCTGGTTCTGATGGCATGGTAGGAGCTGCTTCTGAGGTAAGGAGACTTTGGTCTCTCTCAAGCACTGCATGACTGTTTTGTAGATTTATTTTACTTCATCTGTGGTAGAGTGAAGGACTTCTAATGAAAAATTCATTAAATTAGTTGCTTTTTTTCTGTTTTCAAATCACTCGGAAATAGATGCTGACTTTGATTGATTTGTTTGTGGCTTGAAGTGGTGCTACACTCTCTGTGCAAACATGGATTATCCTGTGGCAAGTTTTGCTATGTGTCTTCACTGCATCTGCTCTCCTTGTTTTTAATTATGAGTGGTCAATTTGGAGTGCCAACCCTAGAACATGTTTTGTGGGTGACTTACAAGAATTTCAGTTCCCTAGGTGTTTCTTGAAAACAAACTATTTAATTTATATTAAACAAAAGAAATTCATTTAAATTACTATTATTAGTGTGGAGCCTTGTTTTTCTTTGCTGTACTCACTCAGACATGCAAGTTCCTCAGATTTAGCAGAAATAATTGAAGATTTAGACACTACTTAGAAAAGAAGCCTGTTAAATAGAGTACCACTGGGAGTAAATAGTTGGGCTTTTTTTTCTTTTAATAAAATGAAGGCTGTGTGGATTACTTTAAATTTCTGTTTACATTCTGAAGCTTTTGTTTAAAATGATGTTAATATAGTCAGTAAAATTCAGTTTCTGTTGAACACTTCCGTTTTGTTTTCAAACAGAGCATTATTTTCAACACTAGAAATTACAAATAGAACATTTCGATTCCTATTTTTATTTTAATATATAAATAATTCTTAGGAAAGGAAGTCATTTCCTTACAAAAGTAATGAAAGAGGTTTTGTGTCACTTAGTACAAAGAGGAAACAATACAGCAGGAGCAAATATTTCCCATATCGAGTAACAACGAGTGCACAAACAGAAATCAGGTGTATAATAAGAAAATGTGTGTAATTCACTCATCCCACTTAAACTTTTTTTCCTTACCTGCTGCAGTTCCTCACTGGCTTCATACAAACAACAAATCATCCTATTTCTCTTACTTGGCAGCTCTCCCTTTATTGTTGTTTTTCATGTTTTTATCTTTCCTGTTATTTCACTCGTGCGGTGCCCGCAAGTCCAGCAAAGGATTTGTTGTGCTAGGATCCCATACAATGTTTCTCCCTGTGTAACACAAGGAAAAACCAAGTGCTTCCTTAATTGTGCAGTGGTGGGGGCATCCCCAGCACTTTCAGATTCAAGATTCCTTCAGGCTGAGACAATGCTTTCCTTTTGAGATTGCTCAGCTTCATAAAGGGCGTTGATAATTCCCTCTCCAGCCTCTCCTGTGAGATGGATCTGTTTGGTACCTGAGCCCTGCAAGCGGCAGGCCCAGGGCTGGCTCTGTGCTCTGCACAGGGTGCTCCTGCTCCCCACAGCCCACGCTGGGGGACACGGGGGGCAGGGGACAGTGCCACCCCTGTGTCAGAGCCAGCCCATGGCTCACAGGTGTTTGGCCAACAATGGCTCTGGTGTTCGCGCCGCGCCGTGCGTGTCTGTAGGCAAAAGCAGGAAACTGGCTGAACACTGATGTAATCATAAAAAACGTGATCTTATCAGGGAATATCTTGCTGATAAGGACCTACTTTTGATGTACAAATGGTTGGGCATTGCTGGTGACACAAAAGCCAGAAATACAGCAGCCTCCCCGCACAATGGGGGTGCCATGCCTGTGCCTAATAACATTTAATGCTTAGACAAGCAGGCAGTGCAAAGCCTCTCCCCTCCACGTTTCCCTCCAGCTCCCCTCCCCCAGAGCCCTCCTGCCACTTGCTGACGCCATTTGCCTGGGACTGGAGGTGTCTGTGAGCTCTGAAAATTGGATCACAGGGATAGCTTTTTGCCGGCCCCGGTCACGCTGACGGCAAGACTCGATCGATCAATACTCTGTGTGACACTTTCAGAATTCATTGGAAATGATGTCCTTTTCAAATGACACCCACATTTTATCGAGGGCAGCTCCAACAGCAAAGCACCAAGTGTGTTTTTGCAAGATATATTTTGTTAGTAGTAAACTTTGCTTTATTTCTAAGGTTCTCTGTATTTGGGATTTCTTCATCCCTCCCTTCAACCTCCCTTTTGAAGAGGGCAGAGATTTAATCTTTAAAGGTAGCTTTGTAGCCTGACATTTAGAGTGTGAGCTGTTCCTAAGCCTGATGTTTATTATGACATATGGCCTCTTCATGTAAAAAACAGTAAGCTTTGGGAGAGAATTTAAAAAGTAGCCTGAAGCTCATAGCACACAGCTAAAAACTGATTCACAATTTTATCCAAAACATTATGACCTCTGGGTAAAACTATTGCTCTTCTATGGATTCCCATGAAACTACTTGGAACTGCTATCTTGGAGCCAATTCCTGTGGGTGGGACTATACAGGCCATTCAAAGCAACCCGTCGGAGCCATTAATTGCTCATGTTGACAGGCAGCAAAGAAGAACGGTGCTTGCAGCTGGAGGCTTCAGGGATAAGACACAGAGAGAAGGAGAAATGGGGGAATCGTTGGGAATCTCTTTTGAAGGACTGTCAAAAATAAGTAACCTTTCCATTGAATGTCAATATTGAAAAAAGATCTTTAGTCCTTATATTTTGTGACTCCAAAGTAAATAGCTCTGGTTGCTCAAGAGGTTGAAAAGCTGTGTACCAGGCAGCCTTTGGGGACTGCATAGCAGGGACTCAGAGGATCCAGCCTGGGGTTTAATTTTGCCCTTATCAAAACTAAAGCTAGATGTATCATTTGGACTTAGACTTAAGCCAACCCAAAATGAACAAAAGGTTTAGCCTCGATCAACTTTGTGAGAAAAAAGGAAAAAGCAATTTCCCAAAATAAATCCTATGTAATTTGGGATTTACAACATTCATCAAGGTGCACAGTGTCTTTGAAGTGGTGAGTCTGTGACCAGATTAGCACATGGGTAGTCCTAAAAAGAAGTAGAAAAATTAACAAGCCATCATTTTTTGACTCAAGACATCTGCAGAGTACAAGTGGGGAAGCTTATGGCAGAAAAGCAGTTAAGATGGGAAGAGGCTTTGCAAATACGTATTTGTGTTTTCACTCTGTGTGCATATCAGGCAGGAGAATTCTCTCTGCACCTCATTGCTGTGCCACTCTAATATGTGGGGTTTGTCTAACTGGGGTAAGATCTTTCCTGGGCTGTAACTAGGGCACCACTGCCAGTCCTGCACTGACTCTCTGATACAGTGAATTTTATGAAAGTGAAAATAAACGTTGCAAGGTCCAAAAGTTTGTGATAGGGGGAAAGAGAATATCAGAGGTGGACTATGGACTTATTAATCTGCTCAGTTGCCAGGAAACATCAAAACTGTCATAAATTATTAGATAGCAGTTTATAGGGAAGTTTTCAGTTGCTAATTCTGCCCTTGTAATAGCACCTAATAGTTTCATTTACTTTGTAAAGAATGTGGCCTGGCAAATTGGGTAACTGCTATTCTGATTTATAACATGGGGCTTGAATGGGACAAACTAAATACAGAGATTAGAGTGACCACTGCCTGATTTTAGAAGTCAATTCCTATAGGTCTTCATGCAGAAGTAACACAGCTCACTGGGAAATGAACCCTCTGAGCTCTGAATGAGGGACAGCACACTGTGCTAAAATGTTTGGGCTTTTAGTGCAAGGTATGGAGGCCAATGCTTCTAGTTCTGGTCACTGCCAAGTAAATGGAAGTTTGTCCAGGTGAGGATTTACTTACTCTGGACAAGCACCTTCAGACTAAACACTGGTATCAAACAGTGCAGTCGGGGAGTGTTAATAGCTTATTTTTCAATGCAGTTACAAAAGATGTGTTTAGTCCCCATCCCTTAGTTTAATTTAATCTCTTCATTAACTTTACTTTTAGCTTCAGAAATCTGATTCAGCTCTTGCTTTTAGAGACAGCCATCACTTCCTAACATCAGGATAACATCAGGAATATCATTCTTAACCTGTATCCAATGAAGCAACAGAAAGGAATATATTAATTTAGTCAGATTTTCTAAAACAGATGCCACATGTCATTGCCAAACTGGCTAAGAAAATAATGAATTTGGTGCAAGGCTGAAGTCCACTGGTACACACCACAAAAATGCTATTGGGGTCTCTGCTTCTGATCACACTGGGAGAAATGGGCTCAAGCAAATGCCATGGCTCTGCAACTCCTACTGACTACAGCTTCTATTAAAATCAGGAACAGTTTTACTATTAGCTTAAACAGATTCAAGGGAAGGTTTAGCATAACAAAAGTGGTTCTGCAAATATTTGCTTTATCATGACAGCTGTATGGATTTTATATACTTTTAAATATTTAGGCACTTTTTTGTACTAGAATCCTTAAAATCTCCAAAGATGCTGTCAGTGAAAAATGCCTTGAATCTCTTGATTTTTGTCCCGTGTATAACTGACCAAAATGTTGTCAGCAGAGTGAAGCTTTTAGCCTTAAAGTCCAAGGAATCTTTTAGTCTTGCTGCGGTTTAATGAGTTGGGATTCTAAGCTGATTCAGCTCTTAAACAGTCTGATCATTAGTGCTGTATCATCTGTCACCTTTGGGTGATAATTAGAAAAAGAAAGTCAATAACAATAGTACATAACACTACTTTACCAAGATTTAAACAAGTTGTAATATTGTTGAACATCTATTGATGAGTCCAAATGTGCCACAGGCTATTGAGCACAAAGAGTGCTTTGATGTGATGTTTTCCATTATTAATTTGATGTGGTGGAGTTTGTAGAAGTGAGAACATTTGTTTTCATTTTATTACATGTGGGAAGAGATGAGATACTTTACATATTCATTTTGTTTCCTTCTATTGTTTATGCCACTAATGCTTTTGAGGACCAAGCACAGAAGAAAAATAATGAAAACATCTCAGTTAATCACATTAGACTGTTTGTTTACCATATTTGTTTTGATTTTGAATTGTATTGATTTATTTGACCTCCAAAATATACACCCTATAGGAGAGTTAGCAGCCCCTGGATGACAGGGGAAAATCTGAGCGGAACTGGTTTTTGCCCAGAATAGAAGCAGCTCTCAGGAGCTCACCACAGTGCTGCAAAGATGGGGCAGGAGTCACCACTGCATTACTTTAGCAGCCCGGATATGGGGCCTGATGTGCACGAGACACCCCAGTAATGCAGTGGTCACTTACTGCTACTTATTGACCACTTCCTCTTCTGCCTGGTGGTTCTTCCTTTGGGTGATTAAACTCATTTGTAAAGAGCACAATTATGGAAATCTCTGAAGAGTGAGCCTTTTGGAGTCTCTTATTGCTTTGTTTTGTCGAATTAATCCCCTAATTAAAATTTTTCCCTCCCTCTAGTCTGTCCTTTTTATGCTTTCTGAAACCACAATATGTTAACACTTTCAGTCGTAGGTCTGCAAAATGCAGTTTTGTTTAGCTGATGTGCTTCAGTGATTTAATCTGGAAAGTTGTTAAGCCAAAAATAGAGCAATGTACATAAAATATCCAAGCATAAGAGAAAAATACCTTTGTGGATTGACTCGGCCCTTTTAAATAAACACAATAAGCTGTTTTCACCTCATGTCTGGTGTTATCTGTTTGTAGCACATTTAAAAGAAAAAGTCTGAATCTCTTGAAACTAACAGTTATGTTTTTCCTGAGCAGTTAAATGAAGATATTTCATTCCTCTTCTCCCATTTTTAGAAATAATAATATCAGTTGTGCTTTGGACCCTGGAAAGAACCACATCAAGCTAAATCACACAAATGTTTTGTGTGAGTGTGGGGTGCTTCTTAGGGGTGAATGGCATTTAAGAGCCACAGATAGCACTGGCATAAATTCTAAGCTCCAAGGGTTTAGTTATGAAATCCAGTTGTATTTTGGGCAATAACCACCATCTGTTTTCCAAGTCTGCTCAGTACAACTGCAGCTAAGCAATGAAACAGGGACACACAATGGCTCAGGTTAACATTAATAGAAAATTAAAACCAGGAATTTTTCACGTTAATTGTTGGGGCACTGCCATTCTCAGTATGAGATGGAAGTGCTTTACACAGATCAATTACTTCCCTATAAAATGTAAAGGGAAGCCAAAATACAAATGTAACCCAAGTTCAGCCTGGGTTTTAAATTCTCCAAATATTTGGGATGCATAAAGTAGGAGTTATCCTTCAGTTTCATCATTTCCTTAAAACAAAACAATGCCTTTCATAGGCACTGGAGAGATGTGAAAGATGGAGGTAAAAGCTGCTTGGTTCTTTTTAGTAGTCAAATGTCCAGATTTAGTGAATGAAGATCAATGAAAAGCAGGAACTTGCATCAGTAAACTATAAACCATAGAGTTTCGAGCTTTGGTTATCTACAAATCTCAGTGACACACAGCCTGCTCACATATGCCTCCACACACAGAAGCAGGGCAGCACAATTTCTTGCCAGCACTCAGCTCTAGCAAGTGCCATTTATTACACAGCACGCTGAGACATTTCCCAGACAAGGTATCCATGGCTAAACATGGCTGCAAAGTCCACTCCTCACACCAGGGGCATGAAAGATGATTGCATTCTTCTCCTGATAAGTAAACTCTATAATCCTCAGGGATGATAAACTTTGTCTAAAGTCCAGAATCTGGGTCAGATTATCGGTTACCTCTACAGCAGTTACACCAATAATGAATTTGGACCTCAGACTTGAAAACTCACAATATTCTTTGATGTATATAACTTCATTTTGACATACACATAAAAAATCCAACTAAGTTTGTGAAAATGCACACAGAAAACCCTTCATAAAACTGAAGCATCTCCATTTCTATGCAAGCCAGACTTAGTCACTCAAAATAAATGAAAAAATATTTTATTATATATATAAAATTATATATATTTTATATATATAATCTATATTATATTTTTATATTATATATTATATATATATATTACTGTAGGAAGTTCTAACCTGCAAAGGTGCCCAGCATTAGATTATATAGTTCATAACCTTCCTCATTGCTGTAAAATAAATAACGTTTTTACTTTTCACAGCTCAAATTTGTATACTCAATCAGACACACCAAATTGATGACCCTTCTATCATTCTGAGCCCTGAACAATAATTCAGGATTATCCTTTGTACCAGCTGAACACTTTCCTACTGGAAAGCTTTGCCAAGAGCCAGGCTCAGTCAGTTGCAGGGTGAGGAGCTGCCCTGGGCACGAGGTGGAAGTGGGAGCGTGGCAGGGCTGCATGTGCTGTGCTGTGCTGTGCTGACCTCCTTCCTCCCCGTGGCTGATAGAGAACCCAGTTCACTTGCAGCTGCTTTACAGCTGCATTTCACAGCCCTTTCTGCAGTGGCTAAAGCTCAGCCTGAATTTGAACCTGCTGTACCCAAGTGAAACAGGCAAAGTATTTCTTACTGGGCTGGATATCAGCCAGAACCCTTGGAAACCTGTTGCAGTCTCAGCAAGTTCATTCCCTTTGCATCAATCTCCCCCCTTGCTAGGGCAGCACTGGGATGTGGTTCCAGGTAACAGTGCTGGGCAGGATAAACAGACACAGGCTCTCTCAGAGACCTGCAGGTAGTGCCTTCCTCTGGGCACTTGGTTTGTGAAATTCTTAGTTCACAGGCACAGCACCAATGCCAGTGTAGCAATAAAAGCTTTCCAGATATGTGAGAGTTTGCCTTAAGTAAATGTCTTGCACATGTATTTACCATCAGTAAGGTGTTTTGTTTGTGAGTTTTGCCCCTTGCCACTTTTCCCCTTTGAGAGCCCACCAAAGGTGCTTCCTGGGACCTGTTCTGTCTCCCCAGTTCACCACCTAGATGTTCCCAAAGGAAGGGGTGGCACCGTGCCTTGGGATGCACTGCTGGCAGGCAGAACAGCTTCTGCTGCTGCTCCCCAAGCCTCTCTGGGGGAGTCAGTGCCCTACAGGTCCACAGGGCCCTTCCACAGCAGCAGGCTCCAGTGGGATCCTTGTCTGAACCATTCATTGGGTCATTGATGAGTTAATCCTTGTACAGTGCTCTCTATTTCCAGTGTTGTGTAAGAAGTAGGGTTTATTACCATTAGTAAATAAACATTTCTTTATTGATGTTTGTACTCAAGCTATTCAAGTCACCTTCATGTTTTTCTCTTCTGCCCACTCTCTTCTCTATTGGTCTGTGGGGCAGGGCTGATCACATATGAATTAAATGTAATTAGGCTGAAAAGTTGGTGATGAAACTGAAATTCCATCTACATCTTCCTACTCATTTTATTTCATTCAGGAAGTGCTTGAGTTGTTATTGTCCTCTGGGGCTAGCACAAGTGTGGGTCACAAACTAACTTTAAAAACTATAGTTTTTCTTCATTGCATTAGAAATTATTTGTCAGTTGTCTACTGATGGACTGAAACAGCCTAAAAGTGACTCTCATCAAGTCTGTCATTTTGTCCAGAATAGTTTGCAATAAATAGCAACTCACTATTGGAATGTTTTATGGTTTTGCACTGATCTGTGTACTGCAAGAGGAACTTCTTCCCTTGCCTCGCTCCAGGTATCTTTTTTGCTAGAGATTTTGCTTTTGAAACTGTGGTTTTTCAGGTAACATTCAGAAACCATTTCTTTTGTTGTTGTTTTTGTAGTTTTCCTTGTAGTTCATTGATTTGTTCAAACCAAAAACTCAAAGCCAATCTCTGAGGCTGTCAGCCTATTTAGCTGTGGAGGAAAGTCCACCAACTTCTGTAAATAGAGATGATAGCGAGTGGCCCAGCGAGCTGCTGCAGCTCAGGGCCTGCCTGGCAAAGAGCTGTGCTCAGCCCCAGCTCCAAATAGCCAGGGGGGCTATTCATGGGACTACAATAGCTCATGGGCCCCTTCCCCTTCACCCTCCCGTGGCTGAGCAGCCCATCTGCAAGCTGTAGGGCAATAGTCCTCACACCTCCTCTTTTATTGTTCCATATTAAAATTGCTGTTGCCAGCAACACTTTGTAAGGCAATAAGCACACTGCAAGCTCTGAAGTTTTGGGTTTTTTTAAAGTTTATTCATCTTAAAAATCTGACCCGTTTTTCAAAAAAGGTAACCAACATTTGTACTTTGACTTTTTTGTTAAAGGAAGTATGGTTAGAAATGCCAAAACAAAGTTTAACCAAGGGGTCATACCAAGGGGTCTTTCTGTCACTCCTGGGCAAAGGGGAGGGCCCTGCACTGTGGGTGCTCATCATAGCAAAAGCTTTTGGTTTATGATGAAAGCTGAGGAAAGCAGAGAGTGGCAGGTCCTGGGTTTTGTGTTCATTTTCACTGGCTGGCCTTTGCAAGACTTTGGTCATGGAAATGAAATCTTAGCACAATGTGCCTGCCTGCATCAGCATTATTCTTTTCCCACTTCTACCACTTTAGAGCCTTTCTTCTTGCCATTAGCAAACCCTTAAGCCCCAACAACTGCCAAAACCCTCCAGGCAGATGAAAGGAAGTGGATCCATTTTCTCTAAACTGGCTCCATGATATTTTATACAGAGCCTCTTAACAGATCCAACACTTCAGCTCAAGAATACCTCTTGAAGGCCAGCAGAGCCTGTGAGTGGACAGGGATTGAAGTAATCCCTTCCCCTACCCCATTTAGAACCTATTCTGGAAGGATTTTTATCTGCTCCCATCCTCTGCTCTTAGCCCCTAACTCTCCATATAGGTCCTGAGCAGCTTTGCTGCTACAAAAGGTCTGCAATAGTATCACAGAGCTTCATGCTCTTGTTTTAGGAAAACAGTGCATTATAATATATCCTCTATAAGGTAAGAATGCTATGTGACAGAAGGGAAACTTTTATACTTTGTTTCAAGCCTTTACATTAATAACTGTGGTGTCTGTGACCTCCAAATAGTGGTATTTTTGTTGTTCCTCTGTACTGGTGATTCACAGAGAAGAGAATGAAGACATTTGTGATCAGTTAGACATCAGCTGCAGCTATTAGAATGCAAGGAAGGCCATCAGCTAGTTTATAAAGCCATAGATGATGATGCTGTCTAATCCCCATCTCCAGACAGTGATAACAAAGTTTCCAGTGATAACGAAGTGCATGGGCTTTTTACACATTATAAATAATGTACAGCTCTGGCCTTTGGACATAACTGGCTTTTTCTTAGAATACCTTTTTCCTGGACTGTCTCTTCTTCTGCCTGTGCAGGTAATGGCAAAAAGGGGGAATTTCTGGAGATCTCAACATAGTTCTCATACTGTATTTTTTTCTGCTTTATCAATCAGTATTTTAAAACCCCCTTGATATGTATTTTCTAATACTCTATATGAAAACTTTGTCAGCAGCTTCACACTTTTCTTGGCAGTGTATATAATCTTGGAAAAGTTTTGGTTTATTCCAGTTGCAGTATGTACATTCCCCCTTAGAGTCACTCTGTGCCAAAGGAGGTGCGAAAAAAAGTACTTCAGTGAGCACAGATGGCATCAGGCAAGGAAACTCAGTTTAAAAAGGGCAAAAGTGAATCTGGGCCACTCGATTTACCTCACACAGAAACAACCAATATGTGCAGAGAATGAGTCTAAACAACCAGAACCAAGTACAGAAAAGCAAGAAGTCTGGGAAGCCTTCAGCCACCCTGCTGGCTGCACGCTGCCTAGGACTGACTTTGTGCTAGTTCTGTTCTAAGAAAGATTGAAGAAACTCAAATATGCCATGCAAAAAAAAAAAAAAAAAAAGCAAGGATTTGTTATGGAGGGGAATTTCAGATGAAATATGGGTGGTTTGGTGTCACTCCAGTGGCTGATACCTCTGATACCCATTATTACAGGCAGGGCCAAGGCTGGTGTACCATCTTCCAAATTTCCTTCCAAAACAAGAGCTCAGGAAGACCCTGGCTGAGATCATAATTTCATTCACCTGTTTGCTGTTGCTTTCCACTGGCACACAAACCACGGGGACTAGCTGGGATCTGTGCCCTGCACACTGCAGACACAGCACATGAGTATCACTGTCTCCAAAGCTTCTCGGCACAGCTCTCACATTTGAGCTCATCTAACAGGGCAGTGTGAAAGAGAGCACCATTCTCCATGTCCTCCTCCTCCACTGCTCATTTGGTCATTTTTAAGCAGGTTCAATACAAATAATTTCCCTTCATTATGTCTGTGTGGGGAGAAAGGAAATCTGTAGTGTCAGAAAAGGCTATACATCTATTTGTCATGGAAGAAAAACATCGTATTTCAGACCCTTTAGGGCACATCATCCAATGACTTTGGGCTGATCTTAATGTACTCTTCAGGCATCTCAGCTTACCCAAGAAACCTAAGCAAAAAATTCAGGAGGCCACATCAAGGTGGTCCATGCAAAGAATGTCAAATATCAAGACAACTTCATATTTAGTGTAGATCAATACTGACATGTTTCCAGCTTTAACAGAATATTTTTGGCTTCAAGGCATCAGTTAAAATGGAAGTTATCAATACTCCTACTGCAAGATAAAACAGGTGGGGTTTTTTCCTTTGCATCTCATAAAGAAGTTAAAACCTGTGCAGTACCAGTTTCAGTAATCTTTAAAATCACATCTGAGACAGTTGAGGAGTAAAGCTCAATGAAAATTCACACAGCAAATTAAAAGTGTGTATTACAGGCTTAAGAGAAAGTGGGGGTGTCCACAGCAAAGTGGGGAAGTGCTGAGGTATCTGGAGGTTCATTCTCACCTGTCAGTGGCTGGTAACTCAAAGTAAGGTCAGAGGCAAAAAAGGCACAGCAGTACCAGTGGAAGCTGAACCTGGGACCATTGAAAGGTGAATGTAATCCATTAACTGACTTGGATATCAGAAAGTCTAGACTCAGAAAAACTCTAGTTTCTCTTATTTTCCTGCTGCGAACTTTTTGAATGAATTTTGGTTTTAAGGTATATCAATAAGTGGTGCTTTACAGAACAAGCACAAGGAGCTTTTTTAACTTGGGCCATTTCAGCTTTCTTAGAAGGAAATTAAAGTAATCTTTCCTGGGTATGGGTAACCTCAAAGGAGCAAGAGCCATCCCTGTGATGTTTCATGTGTGTTGCACAATGTTGAGGCGTGGGACTGTCTGGGAGAGAGGTCCCCAGCCCCAAGGAGCAGGGGCAGCTGCTGGGCAGCCTGTTGCCCTGGGGTCACTGAGAGACCTCTCCAGAGAAGACCTGGCACCTGCAGCCTTCTGAAAACTGAAGCCATCTCCCAGCCATCCCTCTGCCCATCCAACTCTGCATCCTTTGGAACACTGCTTCGTGAAACTTTAGCTTAGGCAAGCACAACAAACCCCACACCAATCTCACAGGTGCTGGATTCACTGCTTGGTTTTGAGAGACAAGTGGGAGAGAAGGAATAGGAGGAAAATGCTGACTCCCTCTCAAATCTGGATTTGCTATCTTATAACAACTTTAAATGTCTTCATTTAAAGCTAAATGGTTGTACATTTTATGGATATACATTTGTGCTCTATTGCTCTCCATGTATGTTCTGTGTCAATACATTCAATCTTGTCCACATGTGCATTCTGCAAACTATATGCTGCTGGAAAGTGTGGTTTTGATTGGACTTCTGTTCATCCAATTTTGTATTCTTATAACAGACTGTTACCAGGAATATTCTGAATTCCACGTGGATATTAATGAGTGAATGCTTGAGGTCAAATATTTCCTAGGAGCATTGCACTAAACAGAATATATCAAAATGTCCCAGAAACTGCTTTCAGGACCATTCAGACATTCTTTCACTGCATCAGAAAAAAACCCCAAGAGCCAAATGACAGGCATTCTGAAGACAAAAGCAAGCAGAGAGACAAAGTGGGGTGGGCAACAGCTGCCTCCTTTCTCCTCTTGCTCTTTTCCCAGTGACTTGTGATGTGTGATATTGTATTTCTGTGTGGGTACATCAGCTGCACAAATATACTGGTTGGTTGGCAGGGCAAGGAGTCAAGGCTTCAGTTACCTGTTGCCCCAGATTTCCCTGCCCTTGTGGTAGGTAAGCCTCCATGGCATCCCTGGAGAAAGGCTCTTGCTTCCTTGCACAATGGCTGTCCTTTTGGGCACAGCTCCACCCTCTACCTCTGAATAATGAACTTGATTCTACAGTGGAATGTGGAATAGGGGAGAAGGAGGTGGCCAGAACTCAAATGAAGGAATAAGAAGAGCAGATGAATCAATTTTGGGATGTTCTTTTGATGCTCTTGCCCTCTATTTCCCTACTCTTCTTCTAAGCCCACTGCAGTTATTTCAGTGTGAGTGCTGCTAGCCACATGGATAAGATTCAGCTTGCAAAAATGTATGCTTGCAGCAAGGAAGACTTACCCTTTAACCTTTAGCAGCCATTTCCTCTGAAAAGCACAAGTTTCATTTTCACTTACAGTGAAAAACGTGTGGAGGGGGAAGGGGAAGAGAACCTCATCTCTCTAAAATAGCCAAACGGTCCTGTTTTCATCCTCTGCACCAAACTTCACATAGCTCTTTTTGCATTATGCAGTGTGCCCTCAGGAAAGAGATCTGGCAGGAAAAGCAAATGCAAACTCTCTCGTTAGTCTTGAAAGACCTGGTCGTGAGCATGTGGGGTCAATCCCCTTCAGCGGGTTCATTTTTCTTCATTGCAGTTTCATGAATTTGGCCATAAGCAAAAAGTAGGTCTTAGTTAAAAAAAAAAAAAATTTAAAAGCCTATATAGTATTCATTAAACAAAACTGAAAATTGCATGCCATATTGGAAAAGTCAGGAAGGTAGAAGAAATTCCACATCCCTACAATATACCCAAATATATTACAAACAATGCACTCTAGCACCAGCAGCCAATGAGGCTGTACTTTCACCTGGGGTAAACCATGTAAGTCATGCTAATAGTCCTAAAAATGGGATGAAGAAGAAATGAATGTGGTTGGGGTTTTTTTGGGTTTTTTGGTTTTTTTTTTTTTTTTTTTGGCTCAAATGATTTTCTGCTTAGAACATATGGGGTTTTTATTCAGGTCTGACATAACTTGAAAGATAACATACCAGAACGATAAGCTTTATTGCAAGTCAGTGATTTTTAAAATTCAGTTCATTTAACTAATCATCAAATATGGTTACCAAGAGAGAAAAGTTAATTTCAACTTCAAGGGACACCAAAGCTCCCATGCCTGTTGTTTCCTGAGCTCCTGCCTCTCTCCTTGGAGGTTGCCCAGGCCAAGCATTGTGTAGGGCAATGGTGCAGTGTGGTGAATTTCCATGTAGCCCTCATCTTTGCTGCAGGGTTGCTGCAGTGGAGGGTGCCTGTGCAGAGCCCTTCCCACCGTGCCCCAGCAGCCCTTCCCAAGAGGCACCTTAGCCCCAGGCACAGCACCCCTGAGCCACTGCCTGCCTTCCCTGCCCTGCCTCCTTCTCCACAATGGCATTTCTAAAGCTTTCATTCATTTTAAATATGTGCTGTTAGGTGTCCACCTTCCTGTAAAAGCTTTTGAAATTATTTTTTAATGAAAAGTCCATGATCTTATGAAAAATTATACTTTCCAACTTTTTGTTCAAACAAGTATCCTCACATTTTCTCATGGCCTCAAAAAGATCATCTGAAGGAAGCCCTTGGTCCCCAACTGTAAGGACTGCACTTGGTCACCAGCCCTCTGTCACATCCACATTTTAGCAACAGTGGCTCTCAGGACGTTTCTCAGCACTCCCTGAGCCCTGCTAAAGCTCTGCTGTCTTTGCAGAGTTGAGCAGAGAGGGGAGAGCATCCCCTCCCAGGCAGCAAAGGGAACTGAACACGATGCTGGTGCCTTTCACAAGATGTCATTGTGTGCCAATATGCACATAAACCACAAAATAACTGGTGAAATTATAAGATATCATAGTAAGCAAGATTAAGAGATTTGACTGAAAAAATAAAAAGCTTGCTGATGACATACAATAAATATAATTATGTATGAAATTCCCTCAATGTGTTGTGAACTGATAGAGAAGTATTAATTGCAATCTGTTTGTTTTTTTTTTTAAGGAAAATGCAATGGATTAATTCTCGTATGGAAGTCAGCATAAATGACTCAGTAGTATGGGAAAAAGGTGTAAAGGAGAGAGTTGAGTGTGTGAGAACAGAGAGTGCATAATGTATCAGCATCAGCAACACCGCCTGATGGGTGAAGGCTTTTATACTACCTCTCTATTGATAGGTATTTCAACCAGCAGTAAAAAACTGCTCCTGACACTCATCTGTAGGGAAAAATATCCACATAGTCTTTGCTGTAGGACCAATTAGCCTGTGAAAGCAGCTGGGGGGGAAGGGGGAGGTGCGGGATATAAATGCGGGATGCATCCACACTTGATTACTCTAATGAAATGTCCATTGATTCCTATAGATTAATGTGAGAAGAACGGCAGCTGCGGAGTGGCTAACACCTCTAGGTCAGCAGCTCTGTGTGTGCGTGTGGACGTGTGTCACGGAGGGGGTAGCACAGAGCCAGCCCAAGGTAGACAAGAGAGGGTTCGTGTGGCTGCAAAGGGAGAGGTGCCGCGCTGCGTGGACGCGACAGCCGGCGAGGAGGGAGATCCGCGGGAGGCCGCAGCGAGGGGCTGCGGGGACAGCGCTGTCCCTCCCTGCCTCTCGCCGCCACTGCCCCTCGCTCCCATTTGACTTTGCTGTAAGGCAGGCTGAGCTCACAGGTCATCTGTTTTTGTTAGATTAATTTGATTCAGCATGTAGGAATAGAGGGCTGAGCGGGCTAATGGCTCTCTGCAGGTGACATTGGGAATGGTCAACGCTCGCATCCTCCTCCCCCATCGCTGTGGCTGCGCACAGAAGCCACCGACGAGGGGCTCCCTCTGTGTCAGGGATGCCGGTCCTGCACCGCAGCACCTCACTCCAGCGAGCTCCTCACGTCTCAAACACTAATCCCTTATCTCTTGCGCCGTGTCATGTAGAAGGACTTAATTACAATAACGGGCGAGGGATTTGCCGAGCGGCTGCAGTGCTTGGCGCAGGGCTGGTTTTGTTGCACCGGGAACAGAGTTACGGGGACCCTGCCGTAATTGCCACAAGAGATAAACATATCCTCTCGTGCACTAATTCTGATCTTTTGGTGTTAAAGGTGATGTGCTGTGCCAGGGAAGCCTAGAGGAGGCACTGGAAACTTAAATTGTACTAGGAGAAGAGGTTGATGTGGAAATGTGAAAGGGTGAAATATTTAGGCTGGGACTCTAGAAATTATATTTCAGATTAAACATAAGTATATCTGGGCCAGATTTGCACTGGGATAGTATCCCACAGTTGTACCTGTGCTGGTCACAATAAAGGGAAATCTATTTCTGTTATTTTGGAGGCTGAGGAATCTTGTAGCTGTATTGCATTGTGAGGAGAGCTTGACTTCAGTTAAGAGCACAAAATAACCAGACACATTGTGGCTGCTGTTTCAATGCACACTTCACCACATCATTGTAGTACTTAGGAACAAGTACTACAACACTTGCCAAAAATTTTAGAAACTGTTTCTTCGCAATGCATACAAATGTGGTCAGGCAATTGCAAGACCCAGGTGGCCCTGCAAAGATCAGGGTCCCCCAGGAAGTGCAGGATCTGAGGCTGGGTATTAATATTCCTGCTGTATTGTGCTAACTCAGGGGGAAAGATGAATCCTAACTCTAAAAAGGGGGCTTTGAGCAACCTGCTACTGGTTTGGCAGCCATTATAGCAAATGCCCAAAACTGATGCTGAGATAATCTGGTAAATGTGCATGTATGCTAACGTGGGCAGAAAGAGGTCCAAGTATGGGATCATCCAGAGGTTTCTCCAAAGCAAGTTCTCTGCTGAGCCCAGCCCTACTAACACCAGGGCTTCAGCCCACACTGGGTGATACTTGGCACCTCCAGTTTTCATGCCATTGAGTGACAAAACTTTGCATCACTAACTGAAGAGCATAATTTACCCCTGAAAACACAAACACTGCACCCTGCACACCATGTGTTTGTTTGTATGTATTTCCCCACGACTGCTCCATAGCCACTTACCCTTAACAGACCCTGCTCCTTCTTGGTGGATGCACAAACCCCAGTGGAGCAGGTGGCTGGGACTGAGGCTGTGCCCCACCTGTGGCCACAGTGTCCCCAGCTGTCCCATCTGGTAAAGGGCACTGGGAGGGGCAGAAGGGTGTTGGCCTCAGTGTGCAGTGCTGACCTTCACTACTGCAGCCAGACCTACCCAAACATGCCTCCACCTCCTTTGATGACTGTAAAACACATGCTTTTAGTCATAATATTAATTTCTGTCTGTTCAAAAATATGTTTGTCAATGATTCCTTTTTTTAGTTCAGGATTTCCCCTTCTCATTAATTAGTATTTTAATGTTCTGCTCTCCTGCAGAAACACCTTGCTTCTCTCAGATGAGGAATGCTACCTGAGTAAAGATTTTTGTCATGCTGCTTTTCCCCTTTTTCAGCGTGGCAGGATGTGCAGTGTGCTGTCAGCATAGGTGCAGTTTGAGGAATTAAAATGCAGTGCCTGGATGTGTTTGGCCACTGTGGCTCAGGGGGTGTGTGTGTGTGCAGGCAGCCGTGGAGGCAGCGAGCTCCGACAGCAGAGCTGTCCCTTTAAGCCTCGCTGATGTATTTTTAGAAAGCATAAATAGGCTGCATTCTCCCACTTGCTCACTATCCAAGACATAAAAAGGAAGGGCTTTCTGCTTTCTTCAAGTCTCCTTCCCCTGCTGGCACCATATAAGTCTGTCTTTTAAGCAGAACAGGTCCACAGCCCTTTTTTTTTTATTGAGAAGCTGCAGAACTCTAACCGGTGGTTCAATAAATTGTATTACATCCCCTTCGTACTGAATGCCCTACAAGCTTTGGCTTTCCATGTGTAATTGCAAGCTGTTATTAGCCCAGAGCTTTGTCCGTTACTGTGCCACACTATTGCTGAGCGGTCAATTTTTTTCCCCTGCCATTTCCTTTGCTCACACCATGCTGACCACGTTGGCCAGGGGCTGCCCGAGGTTTATAGTGCAGCATTGATTTTTCTTTTCTCTCAATACTGACAGAATCATAGATCCAAGGCAAATAAAGAAATGCATTCTGTGGTGATGAAATGTCTTTCGTTCAGCCTGGATTGAATCAAAGGCCATCACAGAAATGTTCTGCTCTAAAATGCTAGTGAAGCTTAAGGCATTGTTGGAAAATGAATTTTCCATTTTCTTAGCTGTAATTTGGATTCTCAAATCACTGTGCTAAAAATAATCAGATAAAACTGAATATAGACTACAAGCCTATGTAAAATGCTATTTGTTAAGTTTTTGCAAGCTGCTGCAGCTGATATGAAAGAAATCTGGCAATAGATCAGAAAAGTAATTGCTTAGGTGGATTTCTAATAAGTATGTTGCATTACTCTGAATACCAAGGTATAAGATGACTTCTCTGTAATTCATAAACACCATGGTAAATAAACAAACCATAAAGATACATTTTGCATATCTACTGGAGGGAGAGGTTTCTAGGGAAAAAAAAATACCTTATGTCATCTCCCTAATGAGTATTATTGTTTTTTTGGAAGGGGTGTTGAAGGGTTTCTTTTAGATGGACCAGTGTCATTATTCCCATTACACAGAAGAAGTAAAAAGAGTCTGTGGGGATGTAGTAAAGTCACACAGTGAATCTCTGGCAGGGCCTGAAAGAGAACTTTGTTTCTCAAAAGCTTAGCACATTTTCAATGCAAAATAAAAATAGCCATGATTTTCATGACATCTGTGGGAATGGGTCACTCCAGATGACAGTCACTAGCACAGGCTGTTAGAAACCCAAGGTGTCCCTAGTCTGTGTGCCTGGCTGCACTGGCATGGGACTTCAGCATTCCATAAAAAGAGAGCACCTTGACTCATTTTCAGGCAAATGTCATTTCCTATAATAGAGTCAATTAAGGAACCAAGACCTGTCATCTTGGAAAAGAGAAGACAGAACCACATGGTAAAGTTTCTCCACGTTCTGGGATTTTCCTTTTCTCTTTTTTTATTTTTTTTTCCCCTGTGTTATCAAGGCTCATGACTTAACATTACAAATTGAACCCAATTCACCATCAGGGACATCAATACTTTCATCCTTGAAAAAACAATGACTTTTGCCTTTCCTCAGTTTTTCATGATAAGGTCATAATAAGTTGTGCAGAAAAACTGTGCAGAGGATTCTTGTGAAACTTCTTCACAGGAGTTTCCTCTGTGGTCTGCAAAGGTAGAGCCCCAACTTCTACAAGGTCCCAGTGTGAACATCATCATACCTGGCACCCCAAAATGTTCTCTGACTCCACACTTCAGGGAAGTCTCACGTGTTACTGAGGTGTTAGCACAAAAACAAACAAGAAAAAAGAGAGGAGAGAAGGAAAATGTACCCAGAGAATAGAAAGAGTGGAGGAGAGGAGCATTTACATATGAAAATAACAGATAGATTCAGCAAAGTTAAAACTACAAATTCAAAAAATAAATACATTTGAATGTTGCCCTTGGGCAAAATTTCATTAATTCCCTAGCTTTGGACCTTCCTTTTTCTCCTTGCTTAATGGCTACACATTTGATATCAATGTGCACTGGTTTACAGCTCTTTCTTCAAAATCGTATTCCTGGCAATGTGCAGTAGGTCTTTACACTGCATGACAAATCAGATTATTTTTCTTCACTAATGATCCAGAAAAATTCTAAAGAACAAAATAAAACCTTTTTGGGTCCAATTCAGGCTCTTATTCAACCTGAAATGCTTCTGAACTTTTTTTTTTTTCATCAAAAGGCCATGAAGAATTCCTTTCCCCATCCCAAATTGTGCAGTAATTTTCCCTACAAAATTTCTCAAAAGGTTACAATGTGACTGAATCTGTGTTCATCACTGTAAATGACTGTGCAGTGCTATGTGGCTTTCATTTGTTAATTTTTAAGAATGCTCCACAGTGGAAACAGAATCAAGGGTAGATCCATCCCATTTGTCCTCCCAAGGTGATTCACACCTAAGGTTCAGAAACCCTTGAGAAACCCTTTATTTTCTCCCATTGCACCCATAGCAGGTATCATGATACAGTTGCCATAAATGTTCCTTTTGAAGTAAACCTTTGCCAGAAAATTAATTAAAATCTTTCTCTTGCTGGCTTATGCAGATGGATAGACCTCAACAGTAACCAAAATGAGGGACTGCTACTTGGGTGCAATAAAACCTTCAAATTCATTTGCCAGGATTTTTGACAGCAGAATTGCACTGAGATTTAAAATTCCGATTCAGGGTTTCTCTCTTGGATAATTTCTTCATTAGAAGCTGGACAAGATAAGGAGTGGAGGTTACCAAGTGTTGGTAAGCAGTCCAACACTTAGAAAGGTACACCTTGTAAGTCACACTTACAAAGGTACTGGGGGTACAGTTGTACAAGGTAAAAACAAAATTAAGATGTGTGTAAAACTATGAACGGAGCTGCCGTTCCGCCTCTATCTATGGATTATGGATTTGTGACATCATTTATGGCTAAAATCCAGCCATTGCTCTGTACAGGAATTGCACAGGAATTGCTCTGTGCAATCAGGAATCTCCACTCTAAATTCTAGGAAGGGGAAAGTGAGGAGAATCTACAAACAGGATTAGTGTCAGGGAATGCAAGCGTGATGAATACTTTCACATATTACCAAATTGTATATAATAGCCTAAGTAGTAGGAAATCATTGTCAGGGGAAAAAGCTGTTAATTGGATCATATACGAAATGTAATGTTTTTTTAATGTCTCAGCTGGTGCATAAGTGCTTGTTGACTGCTGCATGATCTGTGTTTTTATCAAATGCCCATACGAGCAAGCAGCCATGACAATTAACTTTTAAGGGGGATGGAAAAGATCAGCTATGCTTGAGTTCCAAATGGATGTCTCTTCTCTGATCCACTGGGTTCACAGCTTTAAGTGTTACAAGCAAAAATGGTTGAACAAGCAAAGAGCAAAGGAAACTAGAGTGGCATCAAAATGCAAAGCAGCTCCACCACCATCTGCCATTCAGTGGGAAAGCACCGTTCTGTTCTCCTTCCTCTGTCAGCAAGGAGCAGCTTCTGGTTTAAAATTACAAAAAAAAGGCAAAAAGAAGTTAAGATTTGTATGGCTGTAAGAAAAGAGTGTTAGTAATAATAATTTCAGCTCTCCTGTGACAATATTGGAGATCTGGCCGGAGCTGTCAGCTTTGGCTGGTCTGAGGGCCAAGTGTGGGGCTAAGTTTGCAGCTGGTTTGCAGGAGGGATCTTGGCTGTAGTGTAGGGCCAGGGCAGCACTGCAAGCCAGGGCAGGCCCAGTTTGACTGTACAGATCACACCCTTCATCAAAGATGTGTAACTTGAGTTTCCCCTCTTCTCTGAAATCTGCTGAAGGGAATGCAGTTGGCTCCCAGCTGCTTTCAGAGGCTGAGGCCATGCTGCCTGCAAAATAAGGAACATTCACTTGTGGTTTTCCCTGCTCTGCCAGTGTCCTCTGTGCTGGCAGCTGCCTTAGGTGATTTGGTGATCCTCTGCATCTCTGGCCTGCCAAAACAGTGACAACAGCAGAAAATCTTTACATGTATGACAAAACAGAAACTTGCTTGTTTAGTGAACCACTTTCTGTTTTTATTGCATCTATAAAGCTCAGCTCCCTTTTGAGGCACTCATCTTCCTCAACCTCTGTGAATGTCATCTTTCAGCAAAAGATCAACAGGGATTCCCTGGCACATTCATTTTTTTTGGCAGTCCTCACCCTACAAACACTGCAACTGCCTGGGGACCTGATCCTTTTCTGTGTACAGGTCCCTGCAAAGCTACTCAGATGCTTGAGGCCTTCCAGGTTTGAAGCTTCCCTCAGCGCCTTGTCCAGCCCAATAGGTGCACACTTCTAAACAGCTGCCAATACACATGCATTTGCATAAAACATGCAGAAAACCAGCAAAATTATGATGTTCATTGGGATGTTCTGCCTAAATTGAGACTTTTAAGCACTAATAATAATTAACTACTTTCTTAGCAACGAAAAAGTCTTAAATGCCTATTTACTTAACAGTCCCCTAGGGTGTCTTTGTTCTGAATGGGCTAAAAAATCTTAGCTGCAAAATAAGCAGGCGATTCCAATCAATAGAGCCAGAGGACTATATTGATTACCAGAACTCCATTCTTTAGTCATTAACCCTGTGAATTCTTTACAAAAGCTGTACAGGACAATTCCTAACCACTATACCATTTGAGGACTCATTCAGATATTTGAATGTCATTAAACTTTCATAGCTTGTTTACAGCCCTTTCAGCCTCGCCTGAAGGATTGTGCTCTGAGACTTGCTGCCCCACTCTGCCCAGCTGAACTGACAAACAGCATTAATCAAGCCCAGAAATTTCCTCTGCAGATATGATTTTCTTGTTGGCTGTTGCTAATGTTGCTACAGAGCAGGGAAATGGGTCACGGAAGGAGAGAAATAATATTCTTAATTTTTCCACATTTCAGCTTCAAGCCAGAAAACTCTGACTGATGATAAACACACCTTTTATCCTTGTATGGAAAACTACTCGTGCACCCTGTAGGTCCCTTTCTTCGTAGTGGATGCCACAGGGCTCCTTATGTGGACAGGAGGGGAATGACACAAAGTGGGCCACTGGAGAGGGAAGGCAACTGTGAGGTGGGATAAGGAAGAGAACGAAGTGATGCTGGAGAGCTCCTCAGATCTCTCCTTCCCCTCACTGGGTCCTGCGGGACCTGCCCCCATGACACCTCCCTCTCAGCAGCCCCGTATTGAAGAGAAGATTCTCGCATTTCAGATTGAGAAAGTTCATGACACACAGTAATGGCTCTAAATGGTAAATTCAATCACACAGTCAACAATTGAATAGAAGCGCCACAAATGAGCCAAATGCCAGCGATTTAAGGGGATGCTGAAGGAACTCCCAGCAGTCACAAGGCCACTGCAAAGACAGGAACCCTTCCTCTTCAAAGTTCAGGTGGCTTTAATGTTATAGGACATGCAACATTCTCTAATGCAATCTTTCTTTGCTATGGAAGCTGTGAACCACTCAGCATCTTTGTAAAGAGACAAAATGGAAGTGGTAATTTCTGAATGTTTTCTCGATTGTTGATATAAATTTCAGCCACAGCTTGTCCTTGGGCTGCTTGTCTAACTATTCTTCTATTGGTTATGGCTTTGGCCCAATGCCTGCTGGGTATGGGGATTTGGCTTAGGCTGTGTTTGTGCTGGTTACACAACACAAACATCGTTTTGTTCCTTGCCTTCCACTGTACAATACAGTTTTTAGCCACAACAAGGAGATGAACACCAAGGAATCATTTGAGCTGAAGCTGAGGAACCCATTTAGAAATTAAGGAATAGCTTGAGAAAAACACAAGAATCTACCTAAATATTTGCAAAAAGTGAATGTTTTTTCAGACTCATAACTGAGAAATACTCCTATATTTAGACACAAAATTGTCCTTCATCTTTTTTGCAATTAGTGCTTGATCCAGTCTAGCTTCAACGTTCTGCCTTTATCCTTATCTATTTGAAAACTTCCCAAGAGAGCTATAATGAGCTGGGGCCATTTTCATGACTATTGATTTCATGGTTAAAATTATAGTATTTGATTGTTATTTGACCAAACTGAGATTATTGTATGTTTTGAAAACAAGAGCAGTAGCAGCAGGAGTCATGTCCCTAGAAAAGTACAAAGTCAGGAGCTGCCAAACAGCCCCACTTCCCCCGTGGTGCCACAGGGCTCTGTGGGAACCCCTCTGTGCTGCTGCTCTCCAGGGCACACAGAGCTTCAGTGAGCTTCCCGATGTCACCCCATGCATCGTGGCAAAACATGGGACTGATGGCAAGTGTCCTCCCTCCCAGCAGGTGCCCTCACCCCGGCACATTTCCTACCTGGGAAATGCCCTGCAGCGCTGCCTGTAGGCAGTGGGTGTGTTTTGTGGTGAAGACTCTTTTAGGACTGAAAGGCCTGAATTTCATTATAACTCCTAGTAAATAAATAGGTACTGGACATCCATTTATGAAGTTTATTTTTCATTGTCACAGTACATTTAGGAAGTGTTGGTAAACCAAGGACTTTCTGCATGCTCTGTTTCCTGCATTTCAACAGACTAAACCAATCACAATTAGCAATGGATTTCAGATAAATCCAGAAATGTTTTAAGCAAGCTCCTAAATGTGATAAGAACTCCAAATACCTTTTTGAATAGGGTGTTTCAAAGGATTATTAGGACTAAATGGTCTTCGTGCATCATATGGACAGAACCACCTTTTCTTTGTACTTTGTTTAATTTTTTAGTCTGAGACCTCTCTGTATTTTATTAGACTAAGAGCATGACTGACCATCCTTTCTTTTCTGAAGAATGGCAGAATTGTTGATTTTCAGGTTGTAGTGACATTTTGAGCTGTGTGAAATCCAATAAGGCTACAAGTATTTCCTGGCAAAATTATGGGCACCATCAGGGACTGGCAGAGTAGTGAAGCAGCAGGCCCCACTCCAGCAGGCAGGAGTTCATCTTCTGACTTCATCTTCAGAGCAGGAGCATTCTGACATCCCATTTTCTTCCAGCGGAGTCACAGGTCAAAGGGCAGTGAGACGCCTTCCCCAGCTGTCAGTGATGTGCCTCCTTGAAATAAATCAAAAACACCTGCCCCCAGAGAAGCAGGTGGGGACTTTGTGTCCGTGTGGGCAAGATGGCTTGGCTGTGCCCTTGCAGGGCTCCTGTGAAGTTGTTCAGTGAGTGGTTCCCATGCTCAGGGCCCTCCTGAGCATCACCGTGCCCAGCCCCCAGCCAGAGCTGAGCTTCCAGACATGTGAGACTGCCTTGAGAAATGCATACAGCTAAAACTGCTCGCCAGTAAATACACCCTTGTTGCATTTAGAGTCTCCTCCAACTCAGAATAATGCCTCAGGGAGGAGCACAGTATCCTGGGGGACACAGGGGAGAGAGATGGAGGTGACTGAGACCTGCTGCACCCAACCAAGGAAGAAGGTTGGAGTCCTCACCCACTCCAAGTACATCTTCTACATTTAATAGATGAGAGTTGGCTGCTTTCCTGTCCTCTGCTGCCCTTTTACTTAGAAGTCTGACTCCTGGAAATTAGTTTTGAAGTGAGGCTGCAAGCAGACCCTGACTGCACATGCCAGTGCTGTGTCCATGGGGAGCTGAGGAGAGGACCAAGCTTTAGACATACAGAGCCTGCAGGTGATCCTGTTGCAGCTTGCAGACAGAAATGCCCACAGTGGTTTAGTTAGAATAGGAGGAGGAGTGAATCTAAACACCTTGATATATGTGCTCAGAGCTCTGTAAGAAGCTCAGCAAATTGCAGGCTTCTCTCTGTATCCACCACCCACAAAATATCTGGGTTGTCAACCCAAGAAAATGTTCCCCTTCAAAAGTGCTGAGCCCTGTTGCTTTCACCACTGAAAAATCTGGGCCATTTAGTAACAGGTCTGTGCTCTCCCATTCTCAGAGAGATCTGGTACTGCCATCCTCTTGTCCCTGTGAGCCAGAGACACTTCTGTGGAAGAAATAGGTGCTTAAAGCCTTGTTCTGATTACATCTCCTCCACATAAAGCACAGTAACTTAACTCGAGCCAGCAGTCACCCCAGTGTAAAACAGGATCGTGGCAGATCAGAAGCTGGGTTGTAATCCTCTCATTGCCCCAAAATAAATTTCCTTCTTGGCAGCAGGGCTTAACGACAACTGTTCAATCCTGACTTGTGCACGGCTCAGGAGCAGAGGACAGGCAGCGCTGCGAGGGCTGCTCCAGTTCCACAGCTGCACCCAGAGCAGTCTGGGCTGCCATCAGGGGCTCGTGGGGAGCAGCCCCGCAGCAGAACTGCTGCCAGTGGTGACATTTCAGAAGGTCTCACCTTGGAGAGGCTTCATAAATGTCATCCTGGACGCTCCCTGCTGAAGCTGCTGGTGGTGGCTGCACTGAAGGGAGTAGGAGCCAAGTGATGCCCCGGAAGGGATGGCTCCATGTCGGGTTTCTCCATCACTGTCACACATATCTCTGATAATATTTACTTACTGTTTGAAGGGAAAATGGCTTTCTAAAGCCATTATTTCTTTCTCCCGCCTGCTGTCATAAAGGTCTTTGTGATGGAATGATAGAGGATTCATCCACAAAAACTGGACAGAGCAGGAAAAGACACAAAAATATAAGGGCATCTCTAGGCAGGGCACTGTAATATCACTGTGTCTATCAATGGTGGTGCATGCTCTTTGCATATGCAAAGGCAAAAAAAAAAAAAAAACTAAAAATAAATGGGTAAGATGAGCACTGATAATTGAAGGACTTGAAAACTAGATTTGATTAAAGTATTTGTTTTTATAAGAGACATTTAATCTCATCTTATCTTTTCCTGTATTCCTTTCTGCCCAGTTTGGACTGCAGCCTCAGCACAGTGCAGGCTGTTTATCATTAGTAAGATGTAGGGTATATTGGAGCAGCAGTAACAGTAAGTCATTTAGAGTGTACGTCACAGGTTACAAAGCAAATAGGGAGGCTGTTTTATTATGCTGAAGCTGTAAAGCTTACACTAATACAAAATCTTGCTGGCAGTCACCTTGCTTTATTCTTCTTTTAACAACTTACTAACAGTGTGTAAATATAAAAGGAAACTTTGATTTTTCCATCTGGATACACTGAAAACTCTTTCAATAAAAATGCTAGGGTGCATTTAACACTGTGACCAGAAATATTGAAATTTGACAGTTAGGAGGTTAAAGGTTTCAAATTTATACACAGAGGTGTTTTGCTCCTGTCATGGTCATAGCAGCTTGCTCAGGGTAACCCCTTTTGCTTACTGAACCTTTGAAAAGCAGAGAACATTAAGCAATACATCTTGGCAGATGCCCTGGGATTTCACACCACCAGCAGAACCCCATGTGCACACAAAAAGTGAACCTCTTAGGTGAAAACTGGTCAAGCCTTTCTCTGCTTCTGCCCCGTGTGCTGGCAAGCAGCTCTCTTGTGCTGCTGCTGCCACCCTTTCCATGACAATCAAGGCAATTTCTGTAATTTTCAGGTATCAGGTGCTAGTGCTTTTAATTTCCACAAAAATCACTCAAACCACCTCAAGAGAACATATACAGGAGCTATTACTGAGAGGTAATGGTGTCAAATAAATAGGTCTTTTCATTCCTGCCACAAAATACCCGCATAAAAGATAAAACTAGAAAAAATGGACTTTGCATCCCAAATGTCAAGATTTTAGATATCCTCTAGTCTTTATTTTAGGAATTTCAGCCTGTGGTATATGTGTATTTGCCTCTCTACTGCCATCTGAGAAAATAAGTGCAGCTGAGAATAGGCAAGGTACCACAGTGCTTTCAGCTTTTTAGAATAAAAAAAAAAGCAGCTATATGTTGATTTACTGAGAAACTATCTCTGCATAGACCTGCTGGAAACATTACAGCCTTGACACACCAGCAAGTAAAATGATCAACTTTTCTTTTTCTACTTATTGTAGTATGTAAGAGAATCACTATGGGCATTTCTTTTCATATTCACCATAAAACTGTCCTCATAAATATTATTACAAAAAAACAATTACAGTGAGCACACGTTTTTACAGACATTATTGCAGGCATCTCTGCAATATGAATGCAGCCCCCTTACAGTGGGGCACAGCCCTGTCCCACAGCAGCAGGCTGGGGCACAGGGGATACTGCAAGGCAGGCTGCTCTGCTTGTTAAATGTGCCCCCCGCTGTCTCCAGGAGCTTGAGAAATTTAGGGTTGGGTCTAAACTCAGGTTATAGCCCCTATTCACTTCAAGCTGAGGATTTGCAGCCTCTGCCTTTGTTGCTTGCAGTGGCAGCACCAGGCACGGGGCAAAGCCCATCTGTTTGCTCAGGGCTTGGCCTGGGGCAGCAGTGGTGGGACAGGAGGGAGCTGCAGGAGATCCTGCTATGGCCTTGCTGCTCTTGCAGTGAGGCAACAGCAGGCAGGAGTGCAGAAGCCAGTTGCACACAGGATTATAGCAGTCCAACGAGTCTGTGAGAGTCACTAATTTGTTCTCTGGTCCTGCAAAAGAGCACATGGCTGTGCTGAGGCTGCACTGCACTCTCCCCTCGCAGGGTTTGACAAGGCCAGGTGTATCTGAGGAGAGGGACTCTGTATCTTGCTGCACAGGTGTTTGTTGTGTTTCAGGAGTGGAGGCAGACGATGGTGTGGGGGAAGCATGCAGAAGGGATCATGATTTACCTGTAAGTGGTTTGGGCATCACAGTGTGCTGAGAAGTGGAGGTCACCACACCTCCTTCAGGGTGTTCAGCTCTGCCATGCCTCAGAAAAGATGAGACTGGAGATTTGACTTCACACATTCTTTCAGGTGTGAACACCCAGCCAGGGTCAGGAGGCTGAGAGCTGAACTTTCAGTGCATTAGGAGAAATCATGTGTCTGTGCATGGCAGAACTGTATCTCCTGCAGGGCTCCAGCTTTTTGGCTGTTGGTACAGTTGTCAAATTAAAACACGTGTGCCAGTGGCAGCAGCTGAGCTGTTTTCCTTGAATAACATCCTGCTCATCCCAGCTCTCTCTCTGGCACGCTGTTCAGGGCACCATGCATCACTAAGATCCAGCTTAAAGCTGATGGTTAGAGCTATGGGGTAGAGGGGCACTTTAAGCAGTGAAAAGAGAGGCTGGATTAGAAAACAACTAAAACAGAATTGTCAATTAATGCCATTGAAAACATTGGACTCCTCTTTAGGAGCTGCACTGGTCCCCAAGGCTTTCTGTGTCCCTTTTGTGAGTTCCTTGTATTGGGTGAATCCCCTCTGTGTTGTTTTCAAGACATAGATCATCCAGGCCTTCAGAAATTCAAATTAAATACCATGAGGTAAATATACTCTGTATGCCTTATCTGTATCTCTAGTTTTGCTGCAGCTGGTTGATTGGTTTATTTTCTCCAAGTGTTTCTTTATTGGTCTGTTTCCCTCTCTGGAGCTGGGGCTGGTCTGCAGGAGCCAGCAGCCTTCGGGGTCCAGGCTCACCTCCGGTACAATCATGCAAAAGAAGCAATTTTTCATTATTGATAAAATGTAATGTCATAATGTCATGGCCTTTCAGGTCATCATCTTTGTAAGTCAGCCATGACATTATCACAATTTATAATGATAACAAATGACCATAATGTTTGCATGTAATTTTCATTGGCTATTGCAGAATTCTAAAGTCACTCCTTTGAAGGAAGGATTTCATTAACAAGCTACTGTGATTACTGCTTCTACTGGGGGCTTTTTGCTAACATGAACTCTTTTCTGTCTAATATGGGAGATTTATGTACTCAGTAGGAATTTAAGATTTGGTGGCTCATGGTTAGTTAAGTACTGATGCAAACTGAGAGACTATTCCTGCCTTTTTATAGTATCAAGAGCTTTATAATATGCCTAAATACTATAATTTCTACAGGTTATGTAAATACAATCTCTGTGAATATTGCTGGCTGGAAGGTCTGAGTTGAGTGTCAGACTCATTCTTGACTGTAGTGTTGGCTTTACTTATTTAATATTTCATGATAAACTTAAAAGATTTACAGCTTCAGGAGCCGGTGAGAATCATAGGGCATTTATTTTCATGTGATATTTAGAGGCTGGAGCTTCAGTCCCCAAACACTTTAAACATATCCTTAGCTTTAACATCTGGACTGAGAACATCACTGGGGTGGGTTCCCTTTGCTCTGCAGGATCAGAACCTCAGAGTAAGTGCACAGAGTTCAATAGAGATGAATCTGGAGCACTTGTAGGGAGCACTCTGTCAATCTAATCCATAAATAAATACTCCTCTACTCCTGAAGTCTTCTGAAGCTAATGCATGAAAAACAATGAAATGCCTGGGCACTCCAGGCCTCTTGAAAAAATAGGGCCAGGCTTTTGTATCTGCATGTGTGCACATGCGTGCGTATGAAATGAATTCAAACAAACAAAAAATAAATGTTTCTGAAGGAGCAGCTGTGAGTTATAGTCTAACAGACTCCATGACAGGCCACCAGGCAAAAGGACTCAGAGCTGCACAATTGGTCCCCAAGGGACACAGTGCCTCAGAGAGGACAAAGCAAGAGCTGGGGACTCGGCTGTGCTTTGTTTTGGCCCACGAGGCTTATCAGACTCACGTTGTGATTCACTTTTCATTTGCAGCAAGAAGCTTGCAGGAAAAATTTACCTTTTTCTTTATTTCGTCTTCCTTGAGGCTGCTACTTTTTTTCCACTGGAAATTACAAAAGTACTGCCCTTATGAAAAATATTAGACTAAGTTTCATCCTTTGTCAGTGTGACACCGAGGCCACCTGGTTATTATGGCATTGTCCACTAGGTCATGCACACATGTAACAGAAGGCTTTCTTTCCTTTAGAGTGAACTGTATATAAAATGCCTCCTTGTCTGGAGAATCACATTTTATGTGGGGTATTCCCCAATTATATTAATGGCCATTCCTTTTGTAGGGCTTGTACATCACTCATATGGAGATTTCCTTGTTACTGTCTTTGAAATCCCCACCATGAAGACTAGTTTCATCAATTTTCCAAGTCTAGTGGCCTACAAATGACCCAATAAGGTCATTCAGCTCAGTCTCCATATTGTAAATGCCCTCAGACCAGGGGCAGTTTTTTTCTTTGCTTACAAGTGTGGCTTTACCCTCAGCAGCCAAGGGGGCTGCACTCCAGTACAGTACACAGGCACACTTGCATCAGGATAAATTCTTTTAAGTCACTTTAGCAGAAAGCTGCTTGAGCTATCAAAGTTAGTATGCACTGTGAGCAAGGGGCATTAACCAGTCTTGGGTGGTACCAAAAGAAAACAAAGTGTCTGTGCTTAATTGTCCTTCTTGAAATGCCTTTTTATTACACTTCCCCATTGCTCACTTGATTTGCTCAGTCCAACTCGGGTTTTACTTTCTTTTTTGGATGCGTTGACAGAACAAGGACTTGGTTGTATCAGGAAACATTTTGCAAACTCTTGGAGAGATGGCTCAGGTTAATTTTAGCACAGCTCCAGCTCTTCTCCTGTGGTCAGTGTCTCCAAAGAAATAAGACTTGGGGACTTGAGTGGACTTATCTTATTTTCTGTTTTGCTACCCCAAAAGACTTTTCCCTGAATTTTAAAGCTGATGGCTACATCACACTGCTTAATGATATTTAATTTGATGACACACATAACGAGATGCCTGTGAAATTATGATACCATTGCAACAGTGTGTGGGATTTTCATTCCACTATCACTTCATGGTTCTTCAGGGCCCCACCATCAGCTCAGCACTGGCCACTCACTGCTCTGCTCAGAAGAGTTGTCCTGCTTGACTTTATCTGGCATGGGCTCAGAGCAGAATCAGAGACTGCTCTTCCAGAGAGAGAGAAGAATCTAAATACTGCAGAAAGGCACAAGGACTCCATTGCTTTCTCTGACCAAACCTCCTTAAGCACAGCAAAGGTTTGCCAGGGTGCTGTCACCCCTTGGGTTCATCTTGGTGTTGTTTTAGTGAGCCCATCCTTGCTCCCTCCCACCGGATGCTCCTGATGCCTGAGCTCAGTAACCAGCTGTGCTCCAGCTGTGAGCACGGGTCTGCTCTGCTGCAGATGGCCAGAGTGCTCCCTGCCACCTGAGAAACAGCCACAGAGAGCAGCCAAAGCCTGGTTTTTGCTTGGCATAACCTGGTTTTGCTGAGCTGCTTCTCTTCACAGAAAGCAGTGGCACACGCCAGGCTCAGGGGTGGAGGATGTTACGAGGTTCAGGAAACAGCAAGACAGGAGTTTCAGGGGAGGGGAGGTGAGGTCAGCAGTGCTGCCAGAGCAAAACAGAATCACCTGATCCTTCCACAGCACACCGTTTTGTTTTTCTGAAGGCTAAATGAGAAGTAGTGTAACATGCAGAATTAACAGAGATCGCTGTTTTGTCATTAAAAGTGGGTTTGCTGCCAGAACAGCAGCTTTGCTGCTGGGGAATGTCTGTTTGTACTGTCAGGCCTCTGCTCAGCACGAGCATGTGCTGTGCTAAAGCAAACGAAAGGGGAATTATACAATATTGAATGTGGACCTGTCTCTAAATGCATTGAAAATGTAGGTTATTGTCTTCTGGCATTTCCTAAAAAGCCTCTTGAGCTCCTGTTGGCAACCGCTGATATTGAGGGTACTTTTAGCTGTTTAAGTCTTCCTGTTCTAACAGGGGTCAAAGGGCTGTAAAGATCTTCTCAAAAGGATATAGAAGGAATCATTAAAAGGGAGGAGGAAGAAAGTGACAGAAGGTCAGCCTTTTTTTTTTAATGGGTGCATCCCCGAGGGGGTCAGACACAGTTGTGCATTATACTCCAGCTCCAGTACCTGACTTTTAGAAACCTACAGCAAATCTTATTAGCACTTCCATAAGCATAAAATACAGGACAGAGCCCAATGTTCCAGGCAGAAGTAAAAGAGAAAAACCATGAAATAAATCAATTTAGTCTTTCAAATTAATTTAAATCAACATAGTACAAGGATATGACCAAAATGAGGACAAATACTCAAATATGTGCAGGGCATTTTATGGTCCCTGGTAAGCGTGTGGATGTATCTGTGTGTGTTTAATTCCCTTGTTGATCTTTTTTTCCTTAGAGACAAATTTACTGTATGCTCATTGCATGGCATGTCATGTAGCTTTTTGTAAGGACTGGTGTAGGGCAAAAAATTTACCTTTTTATGTGACACAGCCAAACAGAATTGTGAAGGTTTTCAGTGATTTCTAGACAGCAAGCAATAAACTGCGTTTGCACCCACACACTTACTGCCTAACACCCCATCTGGTAACATTTCCACGTCTCCAGGAAAGAAATCAATAGCAATAATCTGTGAGGGCCTCATAGGGTGTATATTTTTTTATCGCACTGCTATTTGGAATTTTTTCCTATCTGCTTACAGCACTAGATTGTTCTTTTTTTTGTTAGCTAATGTTGAAATCCTGGAACCATTCTTATATTTTATAAAAAGCAGGAACTAACACTGGGCTCAGAATAATATATTCTAAACACTCATATTCAATAATATCACAGTGTTCAGACAGCAAAGTCCTACTCAGTGAAGGCACTGAAAAATCTCCTACAGTAAGAACCTGTGCATTTAAAATGATATGCTAGCACACTTCAAAGACTAGCATCCTAAAAATTCATGATTACTTAAAGATAGTTTATATTAAAAGAGAGTATAGCTCCAGCTTTCATCTTGCTCCAATGCAGTGAAGAAATTGTCCTTATATGCTGAAATTTAGAACTGTGTCACTGTTGGTTTTCTGTGTAAGGAGGAAATATGATGCTTTGTTACTGGTCTTATTTATTGCAGACCTTGTCTGGAATCTAGTATTGAAGCTGTGCTTGATGAGTTGCTGCCTTGAACTTTTCCACTGATCAATGCTGGTGCTATGGCTGCATGAAAGAATAGCTTTCCTGAGGAGAAGCTATCACATGGGAAACACACTACACAGTAAGCTAAGAAATCTGCTATAATCTTGTATGCTTAGGCTTAGAAACGTGTTTCCCAAAAGAAATGGTGATAGTGAATGACCATTTTAAAACAGATGTTACGTGAGCAAGAGGTCAGGTGAAGAACAGGGAGGTATTAAAAAAAAAAAAAAAAAGAGGTAAAGAAAGAAAGATTGGGGAAAGGGAAGAAAGAAAGAAGCAGAAACCCTCCTTTCACTGACATGATAAGGCACAACTGGACAAAATGCACAGCTCAAGACAACATTACAGAGCCAGGAGACAAGAATCATATTTCTTCTTCTCCCTGCAGTGACAAATAAAAGGTTGTTTTGATTTTTGCTGTACAAATGATAGGCTTTACTTTGAAACTGTAGCTGCTGAGCTGTTCTCCACAAAAGTATTTTTTGCTTTTTGTCTTAATAGCAGTACTAGAGGAAAGAAAAGGAAGTAGTTCTATAATCAGCATATATTTTATTTACCCATGGATTGTCCTATGCATCTTGCAGTGGGGGTGGGATTGACACTCTGAACAGGAGGAATGTCCTTTGGAAGTAGGATTTCAGCAGCATTTAGCATGGGCAAATCCCTGTCTGTGCTTACCAGGCCTTTACTTTGTGCCAAGGCTGCCACTTGTGACACTTGGTTTTTCATCACATTGGACATACACTGTGATGGACCCACTGTGAAGTCTTTTTTTTTTTTAAGTCACCAAATTACCATCTCATTTGGTTACCAGCAGAGCACATAGGAGGTCTCTCAGTGTAGCTGGCTTTATTCATGAGTCCCTCTAAATAAGCCAGTGGTTAAAACAAGGAGTCAGCCTGTCTGAAGCAGTGCTGCAACTGAGATCCCACAAAGACCAACTGCAGAGACACACAGGGTGCCTTTACTTGTAAGCAAAGATTTTTTTTTTTTAATTTTTAAACTTAGCACCAAACCTAAAATCTCTGGATGAGATAGCCTTGTTACTGCTATAAGTCACTTCTCTTACCTCATTTTTGCCCCTAAATTTCACCACTTGTCTGTCTTCTCTTACACTCTGAAATGTTGAAAAGCCAGATCTCAAAGCTGAACAGATAATAATGTGTAAATAAGGATCTAGCAGATCAAATCACTTGTGCAAAGGATAAATGTGGCTGAGACTCCTGCCTGTGGATAGTGTAAAGAAAAAGTTACTGGATTTCTTTACTCTAAGTAGGTTCATAAGGATGGCTTTGGGCAGCTAATCTTTGATTTCTGTCTGGTTTAGAATCTTTTATTTGATGTCTCTGCTCTTTGGGAGGTAGGAATGAGAAAAAACAGCACTCTTCTTATTTGCATTGTTGCAGTGAAAACAAATCCGTGGTGAGGTGGGTATTCAGGTGCTGTGGGAAGGAGGGCTATGTAAATACCTCAGTCAGTGTTTTTTTACCTGGGGTCCACGGGCCGTGATTGAGAGTACTATAAAAGATAAGCAAGGATAGCAAATCTCTTGTCAGTTGGCTTAAATTTTCACTATAAGGGTCCCTACCTCCAGCAGATTTTAGATACATAAACATTGAAGAGATTGAAAATCACTGATATAAAGAGGCTGTCAGACCATTGCAGGCACTGAGAGCAATATATTCAGCCTGTATTATCTCAATCTGAACATTTGAATCATTTCTTCTAATACTATTGAATTTAATTTCTTAGTCTAAATTAAAACAGGAGTAAAAACTTCGTGTTTTTAATAAAGTTATATTTGAGCTAAGGCTTTGATGATAAATAAGCCATTCACTTATGTACATCTGCCAGAGCATTCATAGGAAGCACTGGGCTTAAATGAGTTGTGACCTTATGAGACAGTCTACTGTTTGGAGACTATATAGGTGACTGCTGGGTTTTGAGTCTTGACCTTTCTGTTTATATTCATCATGAATGTGCAGATACTTTTATTCTTTCTGGGAAAGGGCTGTCAATCTTCACACTCATTTTAATGCCTGTGCAATGCAGAACAGTGGTGGATCTTAGCAGTAACAATCACCAACTGACTAAAATTAACTAATTCAGACTGCTATGCTAAATTGAGTATGAGTGGGTTTGTTTCAGGCTCGGCATGGAAGCACAGGTGCAGTCAATAAATAGGGACACATACGGTGCCTAAACACGCTCGTGCTCGTTGTGACCTCCCAGCAAAAAAGCTCTGACAAATCACTTGTGACTTTCCAGAGCTTGTCGAGCTGCTGTTCAGTTGATCCGTATTTCTCTAGACTGGAAGTGACAGGAAGAGGCACTGATACTCGTGAGCTTGAAAAGGACTTCAATTCCTCTCCCAAAATCAGGGTGCCTTCCAAGGACTGGCCATGTAAACAGCTCCTGACCCCTCTGCTGAGGCCAAGGCTTGTCAGTCTCTACCCTTCATCACATCTCCTTCCTTACTTCTGCCAGAAAAGTTCACTGCTGCTCAGGGACCATCTCAGGAGATCTTGCACCGTACCCCTCTTTAACTGGGGAGTTGCCTCTTTCCCCCTCTGCCCCCACCAGGGAGGCTCCAGTGGTCTCCTGGAAGTGCAGCCTGGGGTAGATTAGCATCCTGACATCATTTCTGCCCTCAAAGCTGCTGAGATAGCCTGCTGCTAGGAAGTCCCAGCTCAAATCACCCAAATAGCAATGCAGAATATAGCCTAAAATTCTGATGAGGCTGTTCCAAGTATGGGATGCTGAAGTATCCACCAGGCTCTGGAGCAGCCACTCTCTACCTTGCTCAGACACAGACAGGCATAGAAAGAACATTCTTATGTAAACTCCAAAAATAATGTTCTTTAATGATTTTAACCCACTTTAGTGCTGAAGAGAAAAGGAAACTTCTATTAGAGCTTTGGTGCAATGAGCAGAAGAGCTTTGTGAGGCCAGACATTTGATTCTGGGTGGCAGAGCTGTCCTGAGCCCTTATTTCCCTATGGCCATGCTTTTTACACTGGCACCACCTGCCTTTCCCCAAAATCCTTTCCTGCTTTTGCCACTACTCCTGAATTCTCACATTATTTCTCATCCTCACCGAGTGTTTTTCTCCCAAATTAAATCTTCATATATAACTTCTTTATCATGGTTCTTCAGAGAAACTTCAGCTGGGGAAGCAATTACCTGAAGAAAAATAAGAGGAAAAAAAAGGGGGTTTCCTTGTCTGCCAACTTGCCAGGAGCCAGGTCAGTCCTAGCAAGGATACACAAAGGTACTTTTCAAGCAAATATTAGAGAGCTCTTTCAGTAAAGGCATATTGGCTTAAAAGGGCTCCAACCCTACTAATATCTGAGCTTCTTTCACTCAGAATCGTTCAAATCAATGCAAGTTATATTGCTCCTTTCTCCCCTGCTAGCCCAAGTAAGCTTTTATTGCCTTCTGTACCCTGCCAATCTCTGTGGTCCCAGCCAGTGCCAGCCACTCTCTGCTGGCCCTGCACAGAGCATTGTGTACCAGCAGCTGCTTTCGCAGCGTGCGAAAACACCACGGTGAGGCAGCTTCAGAATGACTTCCCTTGCTTGTTTCTGCCAATACCTCTGTCCTTGTTTGCTTTACCAATGGAAAAGGGTAAATTAAATTATAGTAAAATGTCTTCCTAAATATGCTTTCTCGCTCCTCCTTCATGTATACAAGCACTGCAGGCATAGCAAGAGATTATGTATCCCAAAGGAATTTGGTGCAATATTTTGTAATTCTGATTGAAATGTGTTCTGTCTGGTCCCCATAGTTTAATTTAGAACAATTAAGGTTCAGAGTACATGAGCTTGCAAAGCACATTACAAACAATGGCTGCAGAATAAACTGCAAATCAATCCACACTAAATCACCCTGAAAATCCCTGCGAACACAACAAAGAGGTCTAGATTCACGGTCCTTTAATACAATCTCCTCTGTCTTTGTAGCCATAAGCAGTTCAGCTTCTTCCTTTATGGAAAATTGTCGTCATATTGTTTCAGGTTACGAGATTTTTTGTTTGTTACTGAAAATAAAACAAGAAGGAGCCATCCCATACGTGATTATGCAAGCATGTCAAATCAAACCGCAAGAGAGATGCTGCTGCTGTGCTCCAGTCTCTGCTTTACCTTGCAATGCTTATTTCTAATGATTGCCTTGCTGCTTTTATACAGGATATAGATGAGCAGCGGGTACTAATATAATTAAACCTGATAAGAGGGTGTCCTGAATATCATGCACGTGCGTGTACAGCCTGTGTAATAGGCTAGTACATGTCACACATCAACTTTCTATGATTTTTACATTACCATTATTACACTGGCTGACACCCATGTTCCTTTTATATGACAGTAGCTTTTCATTAATACTGTACCTAAAACATTATTTTAAGTGAGGTGAAGTCAGGTTAAAAAGAAAAGTAAAGATCCTCTGATTTTTGCAAAACTAAGATTTAATTTCCTCTGTGTGCATTCTGAAACCTTGGAAGCAGCAAACAATACATGATGTTTTCAGCAGAAAGTCTCACAGAGCATATTCCCATATTCAGATGAATGGGCACAAATGTGTAGATTGTTTTGCAATCACAAGCAGTGTTGGGAGAAAACAGTGTTTTGTTTTGATTTTGAGTGTGAAAAGAGTGGGTATCTTGATCCAGCCAGGGTTCTGCAGAGTCTGCTTTTCAAACCCCGGACAATAACCCATTCCTCACAATCAAAGTTCAGTGAAGGGAAATGGCTTCCAGGAGAGCACAGGAGCCTGGCCAGCCCCAGAGCAATAGCACTACGTCACAGAAGGCAAAGCAGGAGCTAGCAGAATAATTATCTCTGGAAATGACCACAGGGGAGGGCCTGATCCAAAACCCTCACCAGTCAATAAGAGGCTTCCACTGATGTGAGCTCACATCATCAGTTGTTATATTGGAAAGATTTTTTTCCAGGACAGTTGTTCTGATTTGAATGTTCTTTGCACAGAGCAACAAATAGAGATACCCAGCCACCAGATGAGGCAGGGGCTGATTAAGGTAGGTGACGAGGTTGGCACATTCATCAGCACTTCTGTAGGGTCCACATCACCTCTGCAAAACCCCACAGGTCTCTCTGTACTTACCTTATTCAACGCTACTGATATGTGAAGGAGGTAATAAGACAAAATGCTGTTGCTGGTTTTCCACATCACCATTTTGCTGAACCGTGCAGCATTTTGTGCAGTGCACTGTCTGTCCCCCCAGCACGGGCACTGTCCCCTCAGTGTGGGCAGGGACACACAGCCTCGTGTGCTGTCCTTGCAGGGCAGCACAAGAGCCCGTCACACTGAGGTCACCAACAGCAGAGAGCAGATGCAGGGTTATGGACGTTTGTGCTCCATGCAGCGGCGCCATGCCAGGCCTGCTGGGTGTCTCTGGTGACACCTCCCACCCTGCAGCACCCTGAGCACAGTGCAGCCCTGAGCCCCAAATGCCCTCGGCACATGTCAGTCACATCCCCATTGTGTTCAGCCCATTACAGGTTTTACAGTTTCCAGTGAGGGCGATGTGCAGCCTGGCTGAGGCAAATCAATATGCTCCAGGACCATTATCCTATAAAATTCCCACTTATTTAAAAAGGGGGTGGGGGACACAGACCTTCAGTTCTGATCCAGCTCTCTAAAGTCAATGGCCAAACTTGCATTGATTTTCAGAGGCAAAGAGTTGGCATGTGCTTTAAAATATTCACAAGCCAAGAACAATAGCAACAAGCAGATATGGATGCAGCCTCTTTAATCCATGTGCTATGGTCTGTGTGATTCTTCTGCCATAAAAAATAAACAATCCAACATTTGGGAGAAAATAAGGATACATAAGCAATTGTTCATTACAGAATCCTTCAGGGCAAATGCAGTGATTATAAAGGCAAAGCATAAAACCTGAGAGGTGTTTTATTTGCATGTTGTCACACTGGTTTTTGAACCACTTTTGCCTTTCTCCTAGCTAGCGTTCTGCTCAGCCTCGCTGTTGTGCTCATTAGTCTGGTAAAGCTGCACTGCAGGATTCAACTTGTTGTTTTGAGTAAAATAATATAATTAATCTTGTATTCCATCATTTATTTTATTTTGGGAAACAAAGATGTTTAATCTAAGTACAACAGTGTTTGTTCCCTAACCTAGGAGCCCTGGATTTTAAGCAGAGCCAACAGATAATTTTCAGAGGGGAATTAGCACAGCACTTCTGTCTGCAGTGGTGTCTGTGTCATGCCCCTAATCCTGTTCTGCTACTGTGCAGAAACAACAGGGAGTGCCGAACTTGTAAAGACCTTTAGGAATTAGGTAACTTCCTCCACGGTATGAAGTTCTTCTGTCAAAGGTTCCCAGCATCTGTGGGGTTAGTGCTGATTTGTGAGGATTGCATTAACTGATTCTCACTGCCACGGTGCCACTGGTGAAAAGGCAGATGATAAAAGACTTTGCTGAAGAAAATGTGCTGCCATTTTCATTTCAAACAACACACTGCTGTAGTTATTTTAGTTTCATGTTCACTGAGACAGTATGGGTGGAAAGAAAGCAGAAGCATTTTGTTTTGTGGCTATAGAGGGAATGGTTGGTAACTCCTGGCAAGCCTGTCCTTGGATGCTGGATCATGGGGACAGCTTGAGGGGGAGTGTCCTTTCAGGGGCTTCCCGCATCTGTGCTGGGCATTTCCTTGGAGCTGCTCACATGCAGTGGTTATAGGGACAAACTCCAAACAGGGGGAAAAATATATCTGTCTCTCTGGAAAAGTTTCTAAAATCTCTAAAAGCCTTCCTGCCTGGCCATGCCATGTACACACCCGCAAGCCTGGGTTCACATTCTGCTCTCCCCATATCTCTGAGTCTGTGCTTTGACTCTGTTCAGTAACTCTTTGCTATTTCTCCTGTAAATGCAGCAGTCCTACAGCTTCGTGGTGCTTCAGTATGGAGGAACCATTTCTTTCTTTACAGCCAGTGACCCGGGAGGTTTATATATATGTGAGGACACTAACCTTCGGTCTAAGTGTTTCATCCTTGTTCTCAGCTCAAGGAGGGAATTTTATTTTCCTCTAAACATCTGTGAAATACTTCTTGGCCATTTTAGAGACCTCCACGTATGGGACTTGAAAAGACAGTTGCTTCTCTGTCAGTAGTATTTCGGATGCTTTTATACAGAAGGTAACAGGAGATGACTATTTGCTTGTGTCTTTTTTAATTATGTCAGTCCTTGAATGAAGTGCTCGGCCAGCGGGGCCCATCCTGCCTGCTAGGTGAATGCCTTACTCTCTCAGTGAAATGATCGGGCTCGTGGCTGCTCTCGCTGCCTCCAGGGACCTTTCCAAATTGCATTTCTCAAAAGGAGGGGTGAAGAGCAATTTCCCTCCTGGCCCCTTCACAAGCTTTTCCTGTAGAAGAGTACAGCTTAGTAGCCCCAACTCCCTGTGCACAAACCTCTCAGGCAGAAAAGGAGAAACCCAGGTCTCCCTCTGCCTTAACCACAAGGCTTCACTGGGAAAAAAGAAAAATTACCAAGGGAATGGCAGCACCTCTCCCCCAGCTCTGTGAAAAGAGAGACCAGGCAAGGCTCAAGAATATGAACACAAGCAGAGCAGATGGAAGATCATCCCCTTCTTGGACCTCAGGAGGTGCCTACCTACTGAGCCTGGTCATGCTGGAGAATCTCCTGGCAGCATGGACCCGTGTCCACTTGAACCTTTAACTTTGAAAATTAAGCTTAAGCACCTCAGAAATTAAAGTACAACCAGGTAGTCTTTCTAAAATCTTAACCTGAAATTCATCTAAACTTCTTTTTGGATCAAATCTTTGACAGTTTCTACAAAATATTATACAAATTTATTCTTTATGGTTTGACAGAGTTTCCATATGATTTGAGAGCGGTGTTGTGTAGGAATGGACATGAGTACATGTTTAAACTCAGGCAAATGCACAGATGCTTTTTTGAACCTGGGGGCCCAAGAGTATGTCATAAAACTTCTCCTGGCTTGACCTGTGCCAGCAGGAACAGAAGGAGGGTCATCTCTTACGCTGTATTCCATTTATTCTTTTTGAGGGTTGTTTTTCTTCTCCTTTGAGGTTGCGTTGTAACCAATCAAGTAGAAAATTTCCAAGCCATTAGTGTATCCCAAATAGGAAAGCCATGTCTCCCCATTGCCAAAGAGCAGGAGGACAGGGCACAGTGGTAGCACATCAGGGTCCCAGCCAGTGGCCAAGAGGAGCCCTGGCCACCACCATGCCCTCACCAAGAGTGACAGGTACTCATTCAGCCTGCAGGGTTCCTCCCATGCCACATCCAAGGGTGGCAGGGCTGGTGGCTGTCTGGCTAAGGCTGGGTAGAATACTAATTTCATGAGGGACTTATTGGAAACAAGACTTCAGATTGAATTATGGTGTAATTATGAACTGGTTTTGTGTGTGCTACAGGACTGGGCAACTTGCCACTGGGCACAATCCACTGTGCATCAAGCAACCACAGGAGAAGCTGACAGTGCTGCCAGCTCGCCCCTCTCCCTCAATTAAACACTCCTCTGACTGCCAGTTACACGAATTAAACTGGTTTAGCCTCATTTACAATATCATAAGTGAGGAGCGACAGGCTGAAACCATCAAACACCCTCAGCTTTCAGCAGCCTTATTCCTGCAATGACCATATGCTTGTGCACAGTTGTCTTTCTCAGCTGATCTGATACAGAATTAATTGACACTCAGATTTTAGCTTTAACATACCAGCTGTTAGCTGTAGATCAACAATCAGGGCTGCTCTTTAATCAGAAAATGTACTAGCTATCTTAAGGGTCTAATTTTTTTGACAGCTATGAGTGATTTCTTATGCTTACGTGATCCAGGCATAATTTTAGATGAAGCTGAAATACTGCTAAATGTACTGCTTGTAAAACCAAGCACATCCCACTCCTTTTCTCCTCGGCTGGATGATGTTTGGCAGTGGGCAGAGAGACAGACGTGGGGCTGGAAGATAAAGGGTGTGTGGCTGTGGCCATGGGGTGAGGCACAGACCAGTCCTGGCTCCTGCCAGCAAGCACCCTGAGCCTGATGCTTCTGTGGATATCTGCAAAACCTCTTTGGAGAACTTCTCAGCTGCTATAATAGAGCATGAGTGATTTACCCCAGCTGGAAGAATGGGTTTGAATTTGGCAAATACATTTAACAACGAATGAGTGCTCTTAAAAAGCAATTGTATCACAGGATAAACTAAGCTGTGAGAGCATAAATTGGACAGCAAATGTGGTTCTCACAGTACTTGGGCATCTCACATGGCCAGCCAGTTTCTAAATTTGGGCACCTAAGTCTCAACATATTTAAAAATATGATATTTTTTTCTGTTCTTTTGTTTTTGCTGATCTTTCATTCTGCTTAGAATGATATTTTTCCTTGAGTTCTAATAAAATGAGTTAAATAATTAATGCCGCAATCCAATAACTGATTATAGAATTTTTTTCAAAATTGCATGTAGCACTGTTCACATACTAAATCTTTTTGATTAATGATTTTTAAAGACAGCTTGTTACATCCATAATATAAAAAAGTAGAGAGATGTAAGCTACTGAAGTGTAAGCCTAAATATCTTTTATGAACAGTAATTCATTTTATAAGCTTGATTCTTGATGTGTATGTAGGAAATACTAACATGGAAGAAATATTCTAAAGAAACTGCAGATAGAAGCCTCCTCTTCCATACCCCCCTGAAATCTAGTTTATGTCCATAGGTGAATTGCTGCTGTGAAGCCACTGCAATTTGACTTTGTACAAAAAGGGTCATTGAACAGAAGGTCAGGCAGCTGGCCATTTCCATTTCAAAGATGCTATCAAAAGGGCAAGAGGCAGTTCATCCAGCAGCCCTTTAGCAAACAAGATTTTCTCCTTTCTCATTTATGATATTTTTTTATGCTAAAATAGTTTATAGGCTACTGAGAGAAGGGCCTTGATTCATTTTCTTTGGAAAGAAAGTGGACTAAGTGGAGCTTGGAAGGGACTTTGGTGCAAGAATGCATAGGAGCTTTTGAGTAATGAGGAGCCATTTGGTGTCCACTTATCAGGAGCCTGGCAGTAAGGCAATAAATCATTACGGGGGACTCTCAGCTTCAGCTGAAGACAATTGGAAAAGGTAGCTCTTTTATTACAAATTATGGCTTATCACCTCCTTAATGGCAGGCCTCAGCTTTATGAATACTTGAGCTTATTAATCAAGCTAAACCAAACAAGTTCAGAGAAGTTTGGGGTCCCGCGTGCCATCACGGGGGGAAGTCCTGCAAGGTTTGCAGCGCTGCCTGACAGCCAGAGGCACGATCCATCCCTCCTGCCACTTGCTGACAGCTCAAATGATACTGCTTCTTCTGGGATTAGGGAATTGCCTCTCACCAATGAGCAGCTAAAATTCACCCATTACGGGGATTAAAACCAGGCTGTTCCTCCCCCAGTGCTCATGTGCGCTTGCAGAGTGGGACAGAGCAGGAGCTTCCACCCTGCCCAGGCTGCAGCCCTCATGAGAGTGGTGGCCCTGCTCAGTGAGGGGGCTGGCAGCTTCATTGTCACTTAAAGGAAAAGCATCTTGCTCTCAGGGAAAGAATTCTTAAAACTATTTAGGTCCCATATTTTACTCTACTCACCATTTTGCTTGTCATCTCAGAGAGCTTTTGCACTGCAGCTTCACGGGCTGTGTTTCACAAATACCAGGGGCAGAAGGCTCTCCCATCAGCATGCTTTGGGGCTGAATGACCAGGCTGCTTGTGGGCAGGAGGTGTGGGTGCCCAACTCCACCACCCAGCCCTTGGGAGCAGCAAAACAGCAATGTGGAAATTTCTGAAAAGCTAATTAACCGACCTTTCTCTACAAATCAGTGTGAAAATTTTGGGCTTCATTAATTCTTTTTTTATTGATGGATAGAACAAAGGATGATTTATGGAGCAAATTTTGCAAGTGGTTCCCCACTGCAAACAGACTCCTGACCTGTGCTTGGGTTTGTACATGCAAAACAACTGATAAGAGCCCAAAACTCTAGTGAATCTTTGGTCATTCTCCCAACCCTTGCCATGTCAGAGATAAGTGACTGAGCTCACAGCTTCCTCACCACCACAAATATTTTCAGAAACATGTCAGTGTAAGTTCAAAATATGTCAGTGTAAAATGTTTATACAACATTGAGCTGAAAATCTATCGATATATCTGTGCTATACCAATACATCCTGGTAATAAGAATGCTTCATCACAGCAGGTCAATATTTATTGGAATAAATCAACCCCTTGCCAATGTGGAAATGAAGGTGTCTGTTACCTGAAATTGGAAGAGTTGTATATTCAATTATAAAAACCAACAAATGAAGGCTTTAGCTATAATACAGCATCACTCCATTGACTTGATGGAGCTGCATCAGTTTACATCAGATAAGTCTGGTCTTAAAAGCCTTACTGGAATATCTGGAAAGGACTTGGATGATCTTTACACAACGTAGTTTTACAGGGCAGTGCAGCAGATATGCAGTGGGCAGAGCAGTCCCCTGGCACTTGACAGAGCGGGTGACACCGAGCATCAGCCCAGGGAGCAGCACTCCCCACAGGTGAGCACCTGCCCCCCTCAGCCCCCTGCAGCCACGTCCACTGACACCCAGGTGTGCAGGAACATCAGTGGTCCTGTCTGGTGAGACCCCTGAGAGGTGTAGAGGAAGCTCTGAGGCCCCACAGGCAGGGGCTGCACAAACAGGAGGATCCTGGTCCTCTGGAAACACCTCTCGCAGCTGCTTGGAGAGCACTGCCACCACACATCCCACTGCTGCCAGAGTCCAGCTGAGAGCTGCATCCCTCGGTGCAGAGTAAGATCAGGGATGTGGTAATGGAGGGCTTGGGAGGACTGTGCAGGGAGAAATGAGTAAATATTTTCTGTCATCCCTCCATATCTTTATCCCTATTAACAATATTGATTGTGGAAAGTAAAGGTGAAGTATATGGTTTTAAATACAGATGTTGCGAGTCATAATTCAAATAAGGACATTTCAAACATGTCTGAAGCATGGCAGTAGCAATCAGCAGCGCAGGGCCTCTTGAAAATATGGTCACTAACAGTCCTCTGAAAAGCACGAGGCAAATTGCCAGCTAAATAAGAACTGGAGGAGCACCACAGCCCGCTGTGCTTTCCAGATTGGTCAGATATGAGTTAGTTCATTGCATCCTTCGGAGAAGGAAAAGCATTTCCCAGTGGCAGATTTCTCCATGCCCCTGCTCCACAAGCTCAGCTGCTCTGCCAGTGCCTCCCAGGGCTGCTGGGAGGCAGCACTGCCTGCCCCCGCGGTGCCCTGCCCTGTGCTCTAATGACACTGCTCTGCTCCTGGGCAGCAGCAGCAGCTGATGCTGCTATTGTTTCTTTGACAATAATACAGATTTTAGACTTACTAGTCACGGAGACATTTTTCTTCCTCTCTTCCTAGTGCAGCATAAGCTACTTTGACACCCCAGGGACGGGCTCAGGCAGAGCTCTGCAGTGGGTTTGGTGCCGCAGCGGTGAACCTGTGACCCCTAGCACTGCTGTGGGCATGCAAGTGAATTCAGAGGCACCAAAGGTAACTCTGGGGCTCTGCATCTTCTGCTCAGCAGCTCTGCCTCAGCATCACAGCTACACCTTGTGCCTTGAGGCTTAGCTCAGTTTCCACTTGCCAGAAGGGGAATGAATTAAAATGTTAAGATCTGCAAATGTAACTAGACCTTAAGGTGCAGCTTCCCCCGCCAGACTGAAGAGTGGGCTCCTCTGGGATTGCTCACAGCAATTATAAAATGAACTATGCAAAAAAAACCCGTGAAGCAACCCATCAGCTCTCAGCTGGCTTTGAAAATGCTAGAAATTGTCCTCAGGTGTTTCAGTGGGACCTGCAGTTAGAGCTCATTACCATAAGGGACTTATGTTTGGCTTTTAGGTAAACCACTGGCTCTATCAGATTTTAAGGTACTGGGAACATCAGACTGTCACCTTTAAGCATAATAATGTTTTCTCTTTAAATTCAAACATTGTTTTTGTAACCATCAAAGTCAATGAGAGTTTTGTCAATGAGACCACGCTTATGTAAAAATACTACAGAAGAGGCAATCATTTCGAGGTTTTGTATTTTAAAAGTGTAAAACAAAGAGACCTTCCTTTCTACAAAGCAATAACATGTCAGAGAACTGCAGACTTATAACCCAAGGATCTATACCAAAAACCTGTAAAGGGAAAAGCTAACAAGAGGTTGTAAGAAAAGGTCGATGAAGCTGTACAAAAGGGTAAATATTCTGATGGTTCCCTCTCAAATACATTGATATTAGGTTCAGAAAGAATTCTCCAGGTATGTCTGGTGCTCAGTTTCCCAAGTAAATACTGCTTACTTCTGCTTTTAATCCAATATAAGGCCATTGGTAAAGGTCTGTGGAGTTTGGGAAAATTCATCTGAAATTTTCAGTCTTTTCAGTGTGAATTCATTCAGGTTGCAGAGGTGTAACAACTGCTATTTCATTATATAAAATGCTAACATTAAACTTGACAGCAATTCCAGGACATAAAACCTCAACAGAGCCGTGGAAGTGGTAGAGCAGCTATCTTCGACCTTTGGACCATCATAAATGGGGAAAGAGATGTTTCTCTGGAAGGGAGAAAGTATGATGCTTTTGGAGGCTGTTGCTGCTGTCACTAAGGCAGCAGCCTCCTGTCAGCTGTGCCCCTCCAGCACCAGCTTGTGGGGCTCACACATCCCACAGCGAGGTACATGAAGTGATGTGGGTGCAGGGGAACATCTGAGGCAGAAACACCTAAAGATGCCTGCACCAAACCTTACTGAGGGAGACAGCTGAGCAGAGCACCCCAGTGAGACCTTTTGGGTGTATAAGCTATACTGAGTTAACAGCAAGAGATGCCAAAAAGGGCTGAGGAGTGATTTGGGCTAACTGAACACAAGTATTAAGCCAAAGGGCTGAGTAAGCACCACCTCTTAGTGGTGCTTCAAAGAGAGGTTTTTAAGAGCCTTGATGAGCTGGGCACAAAAATATTAAGGAAACATAAAGGACCAGAGATTTCTGATTTAGCTTCAGGTTGAAGGAGGTCCAAGTTTGAGGGTATAAATAACAAAGGAAGGTCTAAATCTGTAATATCCTCTACAATCTTCTTTTTTATCTCATAGCTGAAGAAGCTACTGATAATGTTTTACTTGTGCTGAACCAAACCTCATCCTATCTATCCTGGTCCTCTCCTCTTTTGCTCTCCAAGAGGCACTCATTTTCCTGTCTGACTGCTGAGCATCTGAGCAGTTTTTCCCACTAACTCTGTGCTCAGGAGTGATGAAGCTGTGTTTGCATTCACAGCTCCAGAGCATCCCCCTGGTAGGAATACCTTTTTCTTGGGTGCTGCATGGGTGTCCCCTCGGTATGCTCACTGCCATCTCTTGCTGTCAGGGTGGTGCTGCCATCACTCATCTGTGAGTATGCTGTGATTTAGGGGGTTCCCAAAGCCCCATAGATGGAGCCAGACAACTAATATGGAATAAAATAACTTCAACAATTTTGCTGCTTTTGCAAGGAGAGAGTGAGGAGAAACATGGCTCACTTGATGGAAGTAAGGCCAAGGCAGACAAAACAAAGCTGCAGCCTAAAAAATCCACAGAGTTTAGTACAGGTGACATTGGCCAAGTGTTTCCAGCTCCAGGCAGACACCCCGGCGTGCAGCCCATGACTGTGAGAGGTGCATCTCGGCAGGGACAGCCCTGCAGAGCAGCCAGCCACCACCAGGTCCCAGCTGAGCCTGCAGCCGTGTTCCCTGCCCACAGCTGGCACTGCAAGTGCCAGTCCCTGAGCCCGGGTGTGTGCCCTGCCTGGGCTCCGGGCACACAGACCCACAGCAGCAGCTCCGGGGCGAAGAGCTGCTTCGCAGGTCCCAGGGGCCGCGATGTCCCAGTGCCAGCAGGGCCCTCAGGCAGTGCCACCACTGCCCTGGGGCTGGTGGAACCTCTCTGGGGCTGGTGGCACTCCCTGGGGCTGGTGGAACCTCTCTGGGGCTGGTGGCACTCCCTGGGGCTGGTGGCACTCCCTGGGGCTGGTGGAACCTCTCTGGGGCTGGTGGCACTCCCTGGGTGCTGGTGGTGCTCCCTGGGGCTGGTGGAACCTCCCTGGGGCTGGTGGCACTCCCTGGGGCTGGTGGAACCTCCCTGGGGCTGGTGGCACTCCCTGGGGCTGGTGGCACTCCCTGGGGCTGGTGGCACTCCCTGGGGCTGGTGGCACTCCCTGGGTCTGGTGGCATTCCCTGCTGTGCCTCCCAGTGCCGCTCCCAGCTCCCTGCCAGCGGGATGTGCTGATGGTTCCTGCTCTTCATCCTGCAAAGCAAAGACAATTCCCCTTTCCCTTGCAGTGTTTGGCCTGCCCAGAGCCCCGAGGGAATGCAGTGAAGGATGTTGGGTGGGCAGGGCAGGAGGATGGCTTTGTCACCTGAAGGGAGAAAGGGAAGGGAACTAGTTAAAGTGGATTTACAGCTGAATTTTGCCACCAGACCTGCTTCAGAGGAGCCATAACCTGGTACCTTGTATTCCTGTAAATTCTGCAAGTTTTGAAACTGGTGAATTTGAAACTTCCCTAATAATACAGAAAATATTTCTCACTGTGCTAATGACAGCTGTAATGTCACAGTTAAAATAAATAATTGGCACTTTTAAAAGCAGTATTTTATTTCAACTGTATTCTTATGATTCAGATATTTCTATGTCTGTTCTATGGAATAGACATATTTTCTTTTGACATCTTTACAAGTTCGGTTCAAAATGTATCATTACGAAATGTGGTCAGTTGCATTAAAATTATAATTTAAAAATTAGTTTTTACCCTGACATGAAAAATTTAAAGCTGATACCATGAACAAAGTACTTTAACCTACTGGGTAAAAGGAAAGCAATGTTTTATTTTAAAAGTGAATTATTTTTCAAGAGTTTATTTTATAATGGTATAATGACATTTGTGGACCCTTCACCAGAAATATTAGTCCTCACAGTTAATTAGCTCTTAGAGGGAATTTTGCACACTCACATTATGAATTGTAATTGCTTGTTTCTGGGTTCACACCGAGGACATCAGAGAGGAAGCAGCACCCCCAAAACCTGTGTGAAGGCCCCGACTGCCTTAGCAGCAGCCCTGGGGGTGGGGGGGGCCCTCCCCACTCTGCTGCTCCCCGAGGCCACCGAGGCACTGCCAGCTGGGGCAGTCCCTCTCCTCACACAGGATCCCCCTCTGGATTCAGGGGTAACCTTCTCCACAGTACAGTCAGACCTACACCAAATGTGCTAAGTCAGGCTTTTTCCATGATCACCAGTCAGTGAAAAAAAAAAGAGATTCTGCTTTAAAGAGGTTGCACATAAAGGTTAATTGTGAAGGGACTCTATGTGGGGAACAAAGATGAGCTTGAGGAGTCTTTCTCCTAGAAAGCCATGAGGTTATAGAAACTGGGAGAGGATTGGGATGGATGCAGCTTCAAAACCGTGACCAGGAAACCCACATGAGCCAACTGGTCTCAAAGAGGAGAGACAGCCACAGCCCAGGGAATGCAGGAAGCCAGAAGAGGGTGCTACGATATCTAATTATCCAGAGAACTTATTTAAATTAGTTTAACTATCTCTCTGATGGGGCTGTGAAACCCTCCACCTGCCATGCACACAACCCACTGGCTCCTGACATGGTGCTGGGCTGCTGCAGCTTGTGTTGGAGCCTGCACCCAGGGGGAAGGAGATGCAGGATACAGTTGCCACACTGAGAGCTGAAGTCTGAGTGGGGAAAACATCTCTGGGCCTCCTCACTTCCCTGGTCCCCACTGCCTGCTCCACTCGAGCTGTAGCCTTTGCTGCACTGATGCTTTCAGCGTTGGAGGTGAGGTGTGAGGGGAGGCAGGGGGCTCTTGCTCGGTTGCTGTGGTTTGGCTTGTCATGCAGTGTTATCTCCAGGTAGTATTGCTCATACAAGCAGTGCAGTTGCAGGAATGCTGTGGTGCACTGGCCATAGTCCAGGCAATGTCAGAGATGGCTGCTTTGCATCTCATGACCCATTTTAACTCATCTGATTTAAACCTTTACCCGGCCAAGAGCGCCATAAAATGTACTCATAGGACTTGTATTGTTCATTGCTTTAGAAAGCGCCAAATACAGGAGGTGGGAGAAGTCCCTTTGCAGACAGAGAGTTATATTTCCCTGCTGCCAACCAGGAAGGTGCAAGAAAGGACAAAAAGCCCTGGTCCCAGTGATGACATGACACAAAAGCTAAAGTCAGGTGCATTTATAAATAGTTTCTGTAGGTGCAGGTTTAAGGTTTCTCTTCTCTAGGACACTGCAGAGAGAGTTATTGTCCACTGAGCGCCTTGCACTGGATATCTGGGCTCTACAGCCTATTAACAGGAAATCTGGCAACTGAAATAAGCATTGAATCAGTCCAATTGCCACTGCTGTTAGTAAGTATCTGTAAGCTGCTGAGAGCACAACCAGTGTTTCAAAAACGTGAGGAGAAGCAATGATGTCCTGTCCTCAGGAGCTTTGCCACAGAGATAAAACAAGTCAGGCACAAGATGCAGCCTAATATTGTTTGCATGCCAGAAGCCTCTGTGCAGTAATTACAGGGATGCCTAGATGTCATAACTATTAAGAGCTGTCAGCGTTTCCATTACAATCCCCCTGTGCGTGGAGCGAGCCCCAGATGCCCCCAGGCATGTGGAGGTTGAGGCTGTGTCTCTCAGCTGCATCCGTTTGGCCAGTCTGGGTCCCTCCTGGCCACCCACGTGTTCCTGAGGCACCTAGGATAGGAGCCACCCGACACCAAGGAGAGAAAGAAAGGATGTTCCAAATTCTGTTTTAATGCTGCACTCAGTTCTTGCAGACCTTGGAACAAATCCTGACAGGGAGACATTTCCAGAGGACAAGAGTATGATGTTCAAGGTGTCAAATTAAATAAATCCCAGGTGCTCAGCCTGAGAACTCAGGCTGCCTCCATCGCACAAGCCAAGTGGCACCCCACAGCAGTTTCCAAATGGAGCAAGTCACAAAGCATCAGTAGAAGTTGATGGGAAATCTTTTTAAAGCTTATACTTTTTCCCCTAATTTTTTACAAAATTATGGTGTTTATAATTTTTAAGAGCAAATGAAATCTTCTATCACCATTTTTGGAAAAAATTCTAGTGGTGAAGAGTGTTATTGGAACATGGGACGCTGTACAATGTTTTTATGCCAGTTATGCAAGTATGAGATTTGGAGACACGGGGTGAAAATAGAGTGGTTTGTCTTGTAGGACATCATGTTTCTGTTCCCATTCTGTTATAGCTCACACTTGAATAAGTGTGATTTAATGCATGCTACCTTATAAAGGTAGTCTTTTAAGCCATATGTTAAAATGGACTTACAAAAAAAAGAATCTGATTTATTGTTCTTGGTCTGTTTGTTCCTCCTGTGAACCTAAATACGGTTTTCTCTCCATGGTAATTTACAGTGATAGCAAAGCCAGTCAGTAGAAAAAAATACTAGGGCAATATGTGGCAAATAAGATGCTATTGAAGCTAGAAAATATGTTAAATACCATGGAGACGTAAACAGAAACTGCAAACCCTTTTTTCCTTTCTGATCCATAGGGGAGACACAAGCCTGGTACAAACCTGGGGAGTCTCTTCAGCACTGCTCAGAGCATCAGATCAAGTCCAGCATTCACATGCAACCCAGCACATTTTGTTGTCATCTGAGGGGATGTGCTTTCATTACCTTGGTAAGTCCAAAATTAACAGGAAAATTAGGAGCTCTTAACCAAAAGACATCAATCTGAAACTACAAAAACACTAACTGGTTTAGAGAAAACCAAATGTTAGGAATCCCTTTTGGATTGCCCAGGGAGAAGCGTGTGGGGACTTGTTTGTGTTTGAAATGCCATGTTATTTTACAGGGAGATTATTTATTTGTCACCAGTCAACAGCTGCCTGAGCAGCATGACTTGCATTTGTGAGCAGTTTGCTGCATCAGGATCTGAGCCCTGGCACTTGCTGGAGCCATTCCTGGTCCAAAGCTGTGAAGTGGGGGCACAGCCACCCTGCCTGGTTCCCAGGCTGCAACACTGGCCCTGGCTCTGAGAGCTGTTGTGTGGTGCAAGCAGATGTGAGGGCTATCAGCACTTTTCTGGTGCCTGCTCTCTGCAGGCACCACGCAGGGAATTGAGAGGCAAAGACATCCTGCAAGTGTCCATTTCAGCTCAGCCTAATTGGCTGTGGCCTTTCAATCAGGCACTTCATGAAGACACTTAGGAGTGTGCCTGCTGCTCTTCTGCATGGCAAACTGGAGATGATTTGAGGCACAAGGTAAGGAGGGATGGGCCACCCCACTGCCATCATCAGCCCTCATCAATCACCATGTTCAGCATGGACACAGAAAGGCTGAAATGCAGCTAACAAGTGCAGTCTGGAGCTGGAGCTGAGGGTATCACAGGTGTTAAAACACTCTATTTACTATATGTGAAGGTAAAGCAATCTATATCCCAATGGCTGGAGTCATTTGAGGCTCACAGTTTGCTGACAAATGTGGATGGACAGATATGTAAAGATGATGCGTCATGAGCTCTGCTGATGAGTTTACAGCAGAAGCCTCTGAATTCACATCAAATGTGTCAAAGGGTGACAGAACTACATCACACAAACCCTGGCAGTTTAATTTGGTGTCAGCTATTAGTGTTGACTTTCAGCACTATTGCTGCTCAGTGTTTCTGCCAGCAAGGTGACACAGCCTCCAGATTGCTAAATTTCTTTGTTGTAAGAAATAGGGTTTGCTCACTGCACAGTAGTCTCCTAATAGAGGAAATCCAGAAGGTCAGAAAACTATTTTTCCAGGCTGCAGCACTCCATTTTGTGACCTAGACTTTTCATTACATTATTTTTGGTTAAGTATTCGATTGTGTCACTACACGAGAAAAATATCTGTGTCTTGGGTTTTTTAATTTTTCTCAGTTGTTTGGAAAGGTTTTATTCATGTTATGGGCTCTGCTCAGGGATGCTGGAATTTACCAGATGTACTGAAGGACTGTGGAAGTGTGGAAGGCTTTTAGTTTTCCAATCAAAACCTTTTTCAAGGCAAAATATTGGTTTAATGTGTTTTGTTTATCAAACACTTCCTCAGAAGACCATTTGGGAATCTGTCAGTAGACCCAAAATGAAATTTCCCTTTTTCTATATCTGCTTAGCAATTGTTACTAATCTTGCAAAGAATTGGACCAACAAAAAAAAAAAACCAAAAAACAAAAAAAAAAAAACAAAAAAAAAAAAAAAAAAAAAAAAAAAAAAAAAAAACAAACAAAAAGAAGTGGAGTAAAAAGGAGACAAGTGGGAAAACAAAAGCTATAGTACTTGAGAACAGGAAAGAATTTATGGGAAATGCATCCAAACCCAAAACATTTCATAATGTGTCATGTAGAACAGTTTCCTTTATCAACAGAATAGGATGGGCAAAAAGCACAGTTGTGTCTTCTAGAAAGACTTTCACAGGCACACCCAGACACTGCTCCAGGAGCGCCTGCTGGGCTCCTGGCAGGGATGGGCTTTGGTGCTCCCAAAGATGGAGATGAGAAAATACAGCTCCCATTGCAGGGAGAGTGTTTAATACACACTCTCTATCATTCACCAGCACAAGTTTAAGCAGCACATAAGCCACTTTGACACAGCAATATATCATTCAAAAACAAAACCTGTGCACTCTGCACCAGGCATGGGTGGATGGATAGCTCATCAGAGGGGGAGAGAGTCTTTCATCAGCTGCCTTTCACCGGGTGATGACAATAATCATTTCAACACAGAGTACACAACCTAGAGTGATGAAGGCAGCAGAACACATCTGGCCTGATCTCTTTAATACCGAATATTTTAAAAACCTGAGAACATTTGTCGGCGTGGTTCAACACAATGCCTGAGCCATAGGAGAAGGAGTTACATTTATTAAAAGAAGAGCCAAGAAAAAGGAAGACAAACTGTTTGTGACAGAAAAGCACAGTATGTGCTGCATCTAGTTCTGACCGTGCTAGTAACTTCACACTGGGGATGTTATAAGGTCAAAGAAATTTTACAGCTTTGAGCATCTGATCCAAAACTGACCAAAGTCAATTCATTTCAGTCCCATGTATGTCAGTAAGCTTTGGCTTGGGACTCTGTAGTTACATCAACTGTGTGCTGTTCTACACAGCAATATTCAGTCCTGAGATTGTGCTTGTCCTCGGGGTACAGCAAAATGCTGGATAAAAGTGGCCAGCATCACTCCCATGGGTACCCAGGTGGGAAATGGATGCAGAGCATTGAACTTGATTAACCAAGGCCACCCAACAGATTCAGGGCCAAGCCACTTCTGGAAACAGGAAAACTCTGAGCCCTTAGGTAGCATTCAAGTATATTTGGGTTGTTTCCAGCTCCAAAGCAAGCTGCCAGACCTGGGGAGGCTTTGCCAAGTGTTGTGTTATTTGCTGGCAGCTCACAAGTCCCATACATGTGCAATCCCATGTGAGAACTTCACATGGATGCCTCCCAGACACAGCGCTGAGGGATATTTTTGGTCTAGAGCTCAAGGACTGTTTCCTACTTGTCCACTCCCATTCATAGAGCACACGTGATAAGGAAATAAAGACATCATCCGTCTTTTGTGCTAGCCTATAAAGGACTAGGAGTATGTGAGAAAAGGCTGTGTGATGGACACAGGGGTATGTGCTTCCTCTGCCATTCAGGGCCACTGATATTCAGGGGAAAAGAGCCTATCAAGGCCAGGAGATCATTTCTGAGCCTCTGAAAGAACATGAGTGGGTGCCCACACACAGCCACCTTGACATATTTTTTCTTTCATGTGAGGTACAAACAATGCCCAAAAAAAAACCTGTTTGCATTCAGGTCAAATGTAATGGGTATAATTCAGATTCTTGAGGGTCTTCCAGCAAGTAGGAGAACTTCAACAAGTCTAGAGATAAAGCCCTAAAATGGAGCAAAATTATGTCTTCAAGTTTTTCCAAGATTTTTTACAGTATCATCTATATACAAACCAGCTCTCTGCTCAGCAGCAGGAGTTTACCATTTTCTGTATTTGACACAGAGACTTTATTAAAAACCCTCTGCACAGTTAAAGATGGATTGAAATGGATTAAAAAGGAATTAAAATGAATTTGTATATCAACATGTTGGTCAGAAAAAAAAAAAAAAAAAAGAGAATGGTATAATAAACAAGATAATGTGAAGAAACAAAGCTAATTGCCAGCCTGGGAGAGCCATGCAGCACATTCCTAGTAAGCTGTCTGTCTTAAACCCTCTGGATCAAAAAGTGATTAATCCTACAGACAAATGTAGCCTTGATGGTAGAGATACTCAAAATCCCCTAAACAGAGCGATGCAGTGTTATACTTACCATTCTGAAGGCCTCAATTAAAGGGTCTTTAACTTCAGCCTTCCCCATTATGTTCCCTGATGTACCAGGAAACCTCCTCGTGGCAACCTACTCTGAGCCTCAAAAAAATGCCCAATGCCAAGGTTTTCTGCAAAATAGCTTTTTAAAAAACTAAAAGCTGTTCAAAAAAATGCAGATAGCTTTTTGGCTGTCCCTGCTGGGTTATTTTATTCAGCACATCTCCAGTCTGGTTTATGACGCATTGTGTTAAGTGAGTCCTTTTAGGCTCATCACTGGTGCAATGCACTAAAAGGGTTTAATAAACACATCACACTAAAAGGATGGGTGCTAGAAAGTGCTCTTGGCACTATTTGGCAAAGGGAGAGGAAGTCTTTATTGGAGCCAGGCAGCAGTTAAACAGTTTGTTGCCTTGCCAAATGCCAGTCTCCTGGCTCCAGCCCTGCCATTCAGCACCTGGCCGAGCTGCAGCCGGGCTGTGGGCGAGGGGAGGGCGACCTGCAGGCACTGATGCCTCTCCCCACTGCAGTCCTGCGGGGGCAGCTGCCAAGGAAGGTGTTTGCTGGGGGCTCCAGGTGCTCTTGGATGCCTCTCAGTTACTCTCAGTGTTAAAGAAATGCCCAAAACAAACTTGCTAATACAGCGAGTGAAAACAGAAATTTGAAGGAAGTCTAAGCGAGCACCTTTATTGATTGAAAAATTAGGATGTGAATTATGTGGCTATGCTGGAGCCTCTCAGAAATATAAGGCTCAAATGTCCAAGTTCAGGGGACCTGAGTAAACAGGCACAAAAATGGGGAGACCCAACCCCGTGTATTAGATGCCAGTGTGAGAGGTAATCAGTGTGAAACAAATGTGTCATCCAAATGTTTTGCTCCATTTGCCAACTGAAACCAGAATTCTGATTCTTACAGATAAGATCCCTGCCAGGCACAGTGCAAGACCTGCAGCACTGTGCTATTTCATGTCCCAAACACTGCTCATCTACTGAAGCAACCGGAAAAGACAGTGGTTCCCAGGGGAGGAGGGCAGGGAGTGAATACCTTCCTGACCCCTACAGTTGCTCATTTTATGCCGTGAAACATGAAATTTGATTACTCTTATCATTAGCTTAGCTCACATAGCTACAAATGTTATTAGTAGCCATAAAATTATTGAGGCCCTTTTAAAATCCATTTTTAAAGAGTGTGTGACATGTATTAGCAGATCTGAAACCCTGATTTCAAATACCCTCACTGAAACATCAGAAACAAAATGTCGAGCTAAGCAACAGTGACAGGGCTTGAGATGTGCTAATGAAGAGTGGTGCCATTGCCTAAGAGAAACATTACACATTATTAACACATTAGCCCACTAAGGCACTGTGCCAGCTGTAATAAGCAACCAATTTGGCATGCTAACTTAGATACACAGGACCATTCAGAAAATCTTCATCCTTTCTTTCCTTCTCAGTGACAAACACGTGGTGCAACCTGTTCCCATCTCACTAATGCCCCGAAAATCTCTGCTTAGCTGGGCCCTAATTCCTGTGCACGTTTGGTCACTACACTATTAATACTTTGACACTGATCCTTCTGATGCGAGGTCCAGTTCACAAATTGGCTACATATATTATCTGTGCATGGGAGTGTGGGAGGGATAAATCATATTCATTATTCACATTCATGAAATTCCAAACACATGGGAAGTACTGATGGTGTCCTTGGGGAGCAAGAAACAGCTTGTCAGAGATATCCAAGTAAAAGGGGTGCAAAATCAATTATGAAAGGAGGTGTTTCCTGCTCTAACAAGCTAATTACTGTACATCAAGTCACAAAAGGAAAACTGATGCTTTTTATTTTTTTAATGGAGGTGCTGTCAGATTAAATCAACTTGGAAGGACGACCGGGTTTAATGTATTCCCTCAGCTGATGCTCTCTTTAGCACATTTACATATGCAAACATGTTAATACTCTGGCAGAATCCATGAAATAGGGCTGACAGGGCAGAACCTAACAAAACAGTTACGTGACCCTGCTCCCGCAGCTTATTTACGTCATTTACATACGCTGGTAACTCAGCTCACGCTGAGAGTGATTGGCTTGGGAGTCAGCACTGTGAAAGCAGGAGCATCTCAACAGGGAAATGACACATCCCTGCTGCTGGAAAGATCCATTTTAGGAGACAAACCAAACGTATAAATTGCTAATGAACTATCCCTTCCTGTCCAGCACAGCTAGCAGAACTGCAGATGGCTGATTCCTCCTGGGATAATAGGTGAAGCTGGGGTATTCGTTAGATGGCTTCCAGGTTATCTGCCAGGAGCAAACAGCCATGCCACGCTTCCCTCTCCACGGCAGGAAGCAGAGCAAGGGATATTTACTGCCCACCTCTCCCAGCCCCTTGGGCAGCCTGCAGCCATCGGGACACACTGGCTTTTCTCAGGGCTCCTGCCCCAGTGCTTTCCAGGAGAATGCAATGTTTCTCTGCATCCCCATATCCATTTCTCCATCTGTCTCTGCCTTTTCTTACAGACCCACAAGCCTGAAAAGCTTGCAGTCAGCAAAAGCTCCCTGTGCACACAAACCTTCATGCTGCGCAGTGATGCTCACCTGTGTTAGGGGTCGAGGCACTAATGTTTCCATTCACTGCTCTCCAAAAGATTAATTGTTTTCATGCAACCATCTGCACTGGAGGCCAGGGGTTACACCCTGCCCACAACAATGCCGTGTACCAGCAAATACCCAGAGAGCAGTGCACAGATGAAGGCTTGCACTGCTCAGCATCCAGCTGCTTCCCCAGCTCTCTGCAGCACCAGGCCTGGCTGGCAGGGAGGGTTTGCACTGCCTGCAGAGCCCAAGGGCCCCTGCCCCAGGCATCAGCCTGCTCTACCAGCAAGCACTGGCCTCAGCACAGTGCCAGGGCTGGATCAAGAAAAGCTCATGTCACCACAGACACCTCCAGGACAGAGAACCAAACCCCGCCTCGGGTCTCAGTATCTCATCAGAGTGGGCTTGGCAGAAAGCAGCTTCAGTGCTTTGGCCACCCCAGAGCTGGCAGCCAGGCCCTGGCAGATGAACAGCTTCCAAGGGAAGGGCGCAGGCTGTGCTCTGTCCAGCTGCAGCTCTGCTGGCCAGCCTTTGCAGGCTCCAGCAGGATGGCTGCACCCAGCTGTGTCAATCTGCTCCCACCTCCGAGCTGAGTGCAGCTGAAAGACGGATGGCCTGTTATATATTTTCTTACTTTTAACTATTCCCACATGATCGGAGTTTTCCTGTGATATAGATAATAGGTGCACTCTTGAAGTCTTTATCAGGGCCAGGTTGTCACTGGTCCCTCACTCACCAGGTGTACTGGGGAAGATTAGAAGGAGCAATCAGATTTCCATTTGTGCAAAGCAAAGGCAGAAGAAATTTCTATGCTTAGATGTGGTAACAAGCTGCTTTCCATCGTAGTCAACGGGCAAAGCCTTCTTTTAAAAGAACACGAGCATCTGCCACCGCACACCACACACCTGCAGAGCCAGCCAGGAGAGAATGTTGTGTTTTTCAGGAGGTGTTTCCACTTGGACACTATCACATTGCTCCTTCAAAAGAGGAATTTAATCAAACTCCTTACTCAAGTAAAACTGCCAGCATAGCTCCACCTAAATGCAAAGGGAGAAAGGATTCAAAACCTGGTCCAAGATGGGCAAAACACCTGTTTATTTGCCTGTTGTCTTCTCTCCTACTGAGTAAGCATAGGCAATGCTAGGGAAACTATGTCATTCATAAAATGGATTGATATCCTTGAAGCTGTTCAGCTCCTTCTTGAGGAAAATGCACAACCTGTGTCTTACACTCAGATGGATTCACTCACTTGTGGAATTTATCCCTTGATACCATTTTCTGACACAGGCTTTCCTTCACACACACATCTGCAGACAGCAATTTCCTATTACAGATGCTGCCCATCACCTCCATGTTCCTTTCTTCCACCCACAAGGAATTCAGATGTAGGCAGTTCAGAGCAAACAGGGACAGCCAAGGGAAGTCTGGCCCCAACCTGCCTGTGATTTAGCACAGACCCAGAAGCACCTCATGGTGAGGGCAGAGTCCAGCCAGCAGTCCTGGCCAGCATGTTGTGCCCAAGGCCAAAGGGAGGCTGTACAACAGAGCCCTTTTCTCCAGACCCCATTTTCCTGGTGCTCCCAGGCAGTGCTCTGCACAAACAGGAATGGTGATGCTGTTCATGATGAGGGGTGTTCCCCACAGGGACATGGGGCGGCTGAAACCTCCAAAAGTTCACTCCAGAGCAGCATCCCTGCAGGCAGATGGGAGCTGATGCTGTCAGATGCACTATGAGAGGGCAAGGGGGAAGTGGAGAATGAAGAAATGTGAGCTGCAGGGTGTGTCAAACCCTGCCTTGCCACACAAGGTTCCCTTGCTCTTTCATGGCTGGAGTAGATGACTTGGGTCTTTGGGAGCTCTCTAAAGAGTCTGCATTGGCCTCACTTGCTAAGATGCACTGTCCAGTGAAGTCTGTCCCCTTGATAAAGGAGAAAATGAAGAAGATAGAGACATCTGCTGGGAAGCTGTCAGGTTTATTAGATTCATGCGGGTTTGGGGAAGGAGCACCTAGAGGATCTCAAGGAATCTGAGCTCAAAGAAATAAAGGCAACTTCAAAAGGCATGACCATACCAGCAGAATCCCTTAACAACAGTAATTTTTTGCTGGAAATACAATTGAAAACACCTGAGAATTAAATCGGGATTCAGCCTATCCCCCTGCCTGGAATTGCAGCTGCTATTGATTCTGGGCACTAGATCTTAGGAAAGCTCCTCTGTAAACTCCTGACACTGGCCATTACAAGCGATCCCAGATGTGAAAGGATTTATGGGATCCCCACACCTTAAAATATGCACAGATTAAAGACTGTGCTAGTTCTAAAGCTAGAGGGAGATAGCGCTCGCTCCCCCTCCTCTGCTCAGTGCTGGGTGTCACAGAGGTGCCACTGGCTGGCGGGGCTCGGTCTGGGGACCGTGGAGCCATGACAACTCATGGAGATGGAAAAACACATCTACAAACACTCCACAGTAATCCATGTGAGATGACTTACTGTCTTTATCAGGAAATCTGGTACAAATCACAGGTCAGTGATTTGCTGTTAATGATCCTTACCCGGGAGAGCCCTTTGTCATGACTTGAACTACCTTGCCAGGGCACAGAGGAGGGACGGGCACACCTTTGTCACTGGCTGGAGGAGAGCAGCTTCTGGCAGGTGCTGTAACCCACTCGAGTTCCTACATGCTCCACACCAGCATTGCAACTTTTCCTTTCAGTTTCATCTCACAACTCTCATCCAGGGACCCCAAGGCAGAAATGGGGAGGCTGAAGGATGGAAACAGTACTTGTAGACTTTGTAAAGAATAAAGCAACCTGGTCCACCTTCCACCCATTCCAGTGCCCCTAATACCAGGGAAAAAAATTATATTGACTCAAGTCAGGAGGAGATCAGCCCCTTTGTGCAGCCAAAATGGATGAGCCTGTTCGCAGTGGTAAATACCAGGTCAGCTGCATTCAGAGAAGGCAGTTTTTCTTCTGTGGTAAAAGACAGGAGTATCTCCTCACTGCGTATTCCTGTCAGTATCACTGCAAACAGCAGCATCACCAGAAAGCAGGTTGGTGCTGTATAATTTTCTTGTTATTTGTCTTTAACAAAACAGTAGTCTTTAAAGTAAATAAATTACAATCTACCTGATTGGAAAGCTAAGTGTGTGGCAGTTGGTGGGGTTTGATTTTGGGCAGTGCATAGAGCAGAGCAAGCTGCCAGCATGTGTTCACACATATCTCTGAATTGTCTGTGAGGTCTCAAAACTAATGATCAATATGTTGTCTGTTGTGGTAAACAGACATTTTTAAAAGATTCTTGCTTCATAGTCCACAGAAAAATTTGATTTCCATGCCTATTAAATAATGATAGATTTTATGACAGCAAATGTAAGATCTGTCATGTGACTGGGATCAACTTTTGCCGATAATCCAATATCTGACCCTACAGCAAACTAGTGTTTCACATCTCCAGCGCAGCACCCACCCTGCTTTTACACCCTAATGGGCTGCACTGTCCTTTCTCCCAGGACCTCACCAGTCTGCTGCCAGCTTGTCCTAGGCAAGATAGAACGAGAGAGCACAAAAATACACCAACATTCTCTGCATTTCTAAATAGCTGAGGGATGAGGGTGTGAGGGAAGCCACACAGATTTGCAGGATCATTGCAGGCGCAGAATCATCTCGTGTTCTTTTGTGTATTTTAATGTAAGGATTGATGTCATGTTCCTGTGCGTGCTCAAGTAATAACACCCATGGTTGTTCTCATGTTTTCTTGACACATCCAGCACAGTATGAGCCTTTGTCTTATGCCATGCTCTGTGCTTGGTCAGGGGCTGTCAGGAGGGGTGTGAGCTCAGGTGCAGGTACATCATGTCTGCCCCAGGGAGGTACCAAAGCACCAGGGCACTCTTCTTTAGAGGAGAACTTCACTTTTTGCCAGCCGGTGAAAGACTGAGTCAGCATAAATAACAGATATCCTGAGCTTCTCACTAACAAATTAACAGAGCTCAGGAACAGAAAGGCAACTTCCCAAGACCTACCGCATCGTGTGAGTGAGCTGCTGCCGCACAAATGCTTTAAAAATGCCAGACCAAGCCCCAGATGAGCTGTTTGGAGCCCCACAAACCCCTGCTCTACTCTGGGTGACATTTTCTTTTGCTTCTACAGCCTCTAAGGTGGATAACTTGCAAGACTGTTACAGACAAGAGTTTCAAAGAGCTGCTCAAGCCCTTCAGAAAACAAAGCTCTGTGATCATTAACAAACACTTGTGATGTGTTACCATGTTAAAAGAGAAAATTGCTACCCTTCAGCAGCAAACAGTAAGTATATCAAACATGAAAATCTACTAAATGCTGATGTCATGATGGGTGTACAATCTGTCCTTGAAATGAAGGACATAGAGGGGTTTACCTGCTAGGTATAATCCCACTGAAATTATAAATATTGTGGGTTTTCATGAGACAGATGAATTTGTTTTCATTGAAAGAGAATGAAAACTCATTCTTCATTGTCTTGATTCAAAGTCAGGAATCTCTCTATCTCTGAATACATGAGAAATCTGCTCCAGGCAGAGCAGCCCAGTGTCAGGTGATGTGGCCAGAAACCTCTGATTTGGGGCACCGTGTCAGAATCCTCCTAGGCAGAAGCCACAGCTCAATCTCTGCCTCAGCCGAGCTTCTTAACACACCCAAAACAAGAAGGAAGGCTGCAGGGAGACTCTGCAAAATGAGTCAAGACCCAAACGTGACAAGACCCCCTTTTGTACCCTCAGGGCTCCCCTGAGGGAGGAAGGGGCAGGGAATGAGATGCTCAGATTGCCCCAGCCACTTCTGGGGCAAACATTTACTTTAGATTAAGTGGCATGTAAAGAAGAGAGGAACCCTCTCTGGCTGGCTGCTAGGGTTGATAGTTAAATATTTATAATGTCCAAATTAGCATAGTGGAAACTCAATTCATCAATTTGTTCTGGTCTGTTTGTAAGAAGGAGAGGGGGTGTCAGGCGCCCTGCAGGAGGTGCAGCCGTGGGTGGGCAGGGCGCGTGTGCCGCCTCCAGCGCGGCTCCGCAGCGTGGCTCCCTGCTGCCGCTGACTTGTTGCCCTGCCTTACCCTTTTCTCGGGGTCAGGGAAGCGGCCGGCTGTGGGCAGGGCTGCAGGGATCCCTCCTCTCCCCCAAACCCGCCTGCCCGGGAGGCAGCCGCACACTACCGGGAAGCTGTGGGGAGCAGCCTGGTCAGGCAGCGTCAGCCTGGGGCTACCCGGGTGGGGGCTGGAGGAGGGAGGGGGATGCCCTGGAAGGGTTAAGGCTTTTCAGGCCAAAATCCCCCAACAGAAGGCAGGGTCAGCCTCGGAGATGAAATCTAAGTGCTAATGACTGATGCCCTTCACCCCTCCGCTGCCTCCAAAGGCGAGTGCCCTGGATGAGCCGGGGCCGGAGAGCATTTAACATTTGAACTTCTTCTCGTCTGCGAGGCAGCAGGCCGTTGTGCGCGGGGTCGCTGACCCCCAGCCCCACTCCCCCCAGCCCTTCAGCTGCCTCCCAGCCCTAATTGAATGACAGATGGTCAGCGGCAAGGAGAGGGCAGGAGCGCCGGGGGCATGGGGCCCTGCTCCTGCCCACGCACCCCCCTCGCCGGCCGCCCTGAAGGCTGCCTGGCACCCGACCCCGCAGCCACACACCTGGGGGACACGGGGCAGTGCCCAGGCTGGGCTTGCGTGTTGCGCTGGGGACTTCTCGGGGCCAGGGGCAGCTCACGCCAGCCTGATTCCAGCTAGCACCTCACCAGGCCTTCTCATCCCCCTGCCACACAGCAAAATATCACTAAATGCGTGGAGACCTGACCAGTACAGAGTGCCCGAGGCCTCCCGCTGCTCCTGGCAGTGCCAGAACAGAGGAAGGAACTGGGCTGGGCTGCCGAGGCTCCGTGGGGACATGGGGCAGCCACAGGAAGCCTGGCCAGGGCAGGCACAGGTGTGGACGGCCCCTTCCCCTGCCTGCGGCCCCGGGGACTGCCCTCGCTCCCCTCCGTGCCTCCAGCCGGGGGTTCTGGACATGTCCTGCCCTGGGAGGAGGATGCCACAGGTGACTGGAAGGGCCTTACTGCAGCCGCCAAGGGCTCTGTGGAAATGGTGCTTGGTGGGGCCAGCGTGCCCCTGCCTCCTGGCCGCAGCCCTGCCAGCTGCCTTGCACGCAGGGCTGGGGAGTCCAGGCTGAGCGCTCGAGGAGCAGAGGCTGTGCAAGTGCAGCCCCCCGCTGCAGCCCGCTGTCCCTTTAACGGAGAGCCGTGATTCCCACAATTACTGGGATTACAAGGAAAGGGTTATCGATTTGCAGCCTGCACTGTGTGATCAGCGCCCGGGCGCCTCCCCCCCCCCCCCCCAGCCCACCTCTCCTACTGTAAGCACGAAACCATTTATAAATGTTTTATTTCACTGATCGCCTCACCCTTGCTGCATAATAATAACCCCAGCAGCACGGCGATATATTCTCTCCACTCCCCCTCTCTCTGTGCCCGCAGCCTGCAAAAGGCACCAACGTGATATGCAGCAGCCCCTGATTTGTGTGTATGTTTTAATTACCGCCGGAGAAACCTGTACACAAGCATAAAAAAGGGTGAGGGAAAGGGAGAGCAGGCCCAGACGGCGGAGGCAATGGCAGCCTAATGCACCGCTGGCTGACAGCGACTTCCGCTCAGGCACCTTCTCCAGATCGAACCCTTCGATTGTAACTGAAACAATTTGCATACTGATTCCTCTCATAGCCTCCCGATCCATAACCAGCCAGGCAGCTATTCAAATGCAAGTAGCATCCCTAAATGCAAGGCTAGACTGGCCAAAATGCGCTGTCCTACAAGCAGGAGGAGAAGAAAAACCCCTTGATTATTATTTTTATTCCTTTTAACCTTTAAAAGGTTTAGCTGGAAGCTGGGGATGTAAGGGAAAGAATTGATCCTGAATTGGACTTAAAGATGGAGCAAAATGGGGCGCTGAAGAGATTTTTCGTTGTGGTTTTTTTCTTTTTTCTTTTCCTATTTTTATTTTTACCTGAGCCACAAACTGAGGCTCTTTGGAGGGAAAGAGGGTCTATCCTCTCTCCCATCCCTTTTCTCCACCAAAACCGTCTCAGCTCCTGCAGACCCAGGGAATACACAAATTGCTGCCTGTGCCTCTGCCTCTGGTGCCTTTTGGGCTGATGAAGATCGTGTAATTCTGACTGTAAATTCTTGCATTTAAGTTGGTCCAATAAAAGAAAGATGTCTCCTACACCTTGTGAGGGTTTGGTGCTTTATTTTTTTAACGGGACTGGCGTGGCAACCGCGGCGGTTGCCTTTTTTTTTTTTTTTTTCCTTCTTCTTTTTCTTCCTCTCGTTCTCATTTGAAATTATGCAGATAGATTTTTTTTTTTTTTTTTGAGTTTTCTCCTCCTAGGGACAAATGTAGGAGGCGAGCCCGCAGCGGATGGCCGTCCCAGCGGCGTGCGGCGGACGGCGGGGTAAGCGTGCCCAGCGGGGCACGGCGCGGGCGGAGGGCCGGCGGGCGGGGCGGGGCGGGGCGCGCCGGGGCGGCCGCGGCCGCGCAGCGACAGCGGCGCGGAGCGGGGGCCGAGCGGCGCCCGCGGCCTCCTCCGCGCCCGCGGAGCGGGCTGCGCGCAGGCGGGGGAGGGAGCCTCGTCCGGCGCCTCCGCGCCTGCAGAGCGGCCGTCGGTGCCGCGCGGGGGCCGCGCGTAGGGACCGGGCGGCCCCGCGCCCGCTCCGCCGCCGCGCAGCCCAGCGCAGGCTGCGGCCGCTGCCCGCCGGCGCGTCCGAAAGCGGGAGCGGTCCCGGAGCACTGGCGGCCTCCATGTTTGGGGCTGTTCCTTGCTAAATTCACCGTGAATGTCCCCGAGATCGATCACGATAATTTTCTGCTAATAAGGGCCCCGCTTTTATTTCAGCTGGGCTAAGCAGCGCTACGACGGCCATTGCGGGTCGGGGGATCGATTGCGAGCAGGTTCCTCCGCAGGTTCGTGCGCTGCAGAGCCCAGTCGCACGGATTCCCGAGCGTGTGCCTCCGGGTCGCTGTACGCAGGAATAAACGATAGAGATGCGTAGATATTTTCTTTAGAGGCAGCCGAGGGAAAGTTTTTAGAATACCGTGGAGCTGGCTGGCTCCTCGTCCCTCTAAAATTCCCATTTCCCTCGGGCTACGACCTGTTATTTGACCTTTAGACAGCCCGGAAGATAGCTGAGTTTTTCTTTCGAAATAGAAATAAACCGACGTGGTGGGATGACTTCGCCAAGGGGAGCCGGGCCCGGCCCCGGGCCGGCCGGGGCTCGCCCTGCCCTCGCGGGGGTACACGAGCAGGGAGAGCTTTCGGGCGGGGGCCGGGGCTGAGCCCAGGGTGACACGCGTTCATTTTGATTTCATTTGAAGACATTTGACGGTTGTAGATCTTTCTCTGGTTTGTTGCATCACCACAGCTCACTCCTTAAAACAGTAATTCAAGATGTAAGTAAAAGTGTTTTCATTTTTATTGATCCTGCTAACATCTTTCATTACCCAACAAGTAACCACAACAAATGATTGCTCATTTGATACGCCGAATTTTATCGACGCTTTCCCAGGCCAGGGCGCGGATCCTAAATCCCGGCGGCGTTAGGCGCGGTGCTGCGCGGCCGCGTAGCGGCCAGGACGGGAGGGCGGGCGCTGCCCGAGCCCCCGGCCCCGGCCCGGCCGCGGCTGCTGCCCGGGCCCTGCCCGGCCCCGCGCCCGCCGGCGGGGCCCGGAGCGCTGCCCCCGCACTGGCCGTGCCGAGGAGAGGGCAGTAAGCCTCGGGGGGAAGGCAGCGTACCCCCAGCTTGCGCCGGGCCCTGCGGAGCGCCCGGGGGTGCGGGCGCTGCCCGCGGCTCGGGGGCTGCCCGCCGCGTTCGTTCCCTCGCAGCGAAACCCAACAAGTAGCGGGAGGAGCAGCGGCCGCGCCGCCGGCCCCGCACCGCCTCGGCCGCCACACGCCCGGCAGCGCCGGCAGCCAGGCGGCCCTTCGCTCTCCTCTTCTCTCTCCCATTTTTTAAAAATACACTAATTAAATATTTTTTAAAGAGGAATTTTGTTTTAAAAAATACAAATAGAAACCACCAAATCTTCGGGGCTAATAGAGAAAACCGAACGATTTGGAACCGCAGATCCTGTTTTATTTACATGACCCCTTTCAGCTAACGGCGTGAAAGGTTTTTCAGCCACCAAACAAATGCTACTATTTTAACTCTCTTTGAGAATATTGTTTTTGCTCTTAATACTAGAATAGAAGGCAGGTTTATGAGGGAGAGGCTCGAAGAATTGGTTTCGATGCAAGAGACCTACAGTGAAATTAAACTAGGTGGATTCTTTATTAAATGATTTTCGGTCTTCTGTGGTTTTATGAAAATAAAAGGGAGCACTTTGTCATTTTTAACAATGTAAGTAGCCAATAAATCTAATTTTCACATTGATTTCTGTAGGAATTAAGTGATATCTACACTATCTGCTGTGAATTGTTTTTGGAAACAAGTGCGACTTTCTCCTGGCGGAAGCTTTTTTTAGAAATAATAATTACAAAAATACATTTCTAAGAGTATTTATTAAACCATTAGATTTTTAAAGTAGGGGGGAAATTATCTATGATACTGATCATGTATATCTGAGACGGCATCTAGACAAAGAGCTTAATAAAATGCGCCAAAACAGGCAAAGGAAAAGCATTGCATGGAAAAATGTCTAATACAAATAATTACAGAGGCGAAGATTTTACAGAACCCTCGGTCTGGCGTCCGCGGAAGAGGAGAAAAGGATTAAAAAAAAAAAAAAAAGTGAGGGACTATATTCGTTCATACATGTAACTAATAAAGATCTCAGCTGAGGAACCCAGGGCGCTGCGAGCAGCGCTGCCAGATTAAAACGCGTCCCTGACTTAATTGCTAACTCGGCGCCACGTGCTGCCTGCGCGGCCAGGTGCCCTTCCCGGGGCCCTGGCAGAGCATCACCTCTGGGCACCCGCCGGGGATTTAATAGCACCTTTCCCTAAATAATGACCCAGAAGAATAGTGTTCACCAAAGCGCTATTGATCCCCATTGTGTTCCCGTCCGTGGGTTTGGACAGCCCGAGCCAGCGTCACCTCAGGGATTACTTCTGTTTCGGGGTACCAAGGAGCGCCCGTGGGGGCGAAGGGCGGTGGAGAGGGCAGGAGCTCCCGCGGCCCTCTCGGGTCGGCCTGATGAGGGGAGGGGGCACCAGGGCAGCAGCGGCCCGGCGTGGGATGGACCACCGACCCCGACGGCGGGTCCTGCCCGCAAACACCCGCACCGCGGGCGGGAAGGCTCGGCCCGGCCCCGCGTGTCCGGGGAGCGTCGTGGGCGGTGGCTCCTAGGGAGGAGGAGCGCGGCTCCTTCCCTTTCTCCTCCCTCCCGTTACCCCCAACTCTGCCCGGCCTAGGAACGGGGCCAGCCGTGTCGGGGGAGGTTCCGCAGGCCATCGGCCGGGCACAGCTGGCGGCGGTGTCCGCGTCCTTCGCGGCCCGGGAGGGTTTTCCTGCAGGTTTCCAAGGGCATCCTCGCAGGATCTAAAGCCCAGGGTTGCACCCGCCGCGCCGCCACCGCGAGTACCGTGCGTGGATTGTGCATGGACCGCACATCCCCCTGGGGCCGGGGGGCTGTCCCGGCAAGGGACAGCACCCGGCCGGTCCCAGCCTGCCTCCGAGAAGGCGGCAGTGTAGAGTTCAAACGCATCAAACTATCAGAAGTCATTTATCCGGTTTCATAAATAATGTTCTTATTATTTCCAGCCCCCTTAATTCATGCTCATGTCCGCTTGATTGCGGGGTTTCAGCAGATAAAAAGTTTATAAGTTGGTCGGGTTCTTGTTTTCCTTTTTCCATCATTAACATCATTAATATAAGCTATCAATAACCCTGTCGTTTGGAGCATAGCTTCACAGTATTGATTTGCGCAGCTATTCATCTCTGCCATAGAAGACACGGAATAATTTTCGCATTACAGTAGCTTGGATTTGCTTTTAATTCATATTTAAAGCTGCAACTGGCTCTGTGGAGCTCTCTGCGAAAGACTAGAGGCGCCTAATTAATAATAAGTTAGAAACGAAGGAAGGCACCAGCGGATAAATAATTAATACAGACATCTCTGTCTCTTTGAGTATTGCTACTTTAAAAATTTAGACTTACCAGGGCCATACTGTAAGTCTGCAAGTTATATTGAGGAGATGATTTAAGAAAGCTATTTTTTTTTTTCCTGAAATACAATGCTAAATTATTTACGGTGTTTTGCAATCTTCCATAAGTTCCTTCATTAACAAGCGCTGCGGTTTGCTCCGGGGGGTGCGGGAGAGCGCGGCTGCAGAGGGACCGCGGCGGCTCGGCCGGGCAGCGCCCTGCCGCCCTCGGGGCTCGCTCGGTGCCCTCTCCCAGCTCCGCGTCCTTCAGCCGGCCAGACCCCACCATGGGGGCTCCAGAGGGGAGAAGGAAAGAGCCCAGCGCCCTTAGGCAGGTGGCAGGGGCCGGCTTGGAGCGAGCTCAGTCACCGCGCTACCGACCCTGGGTTCCACGAGGCTCCCCTCGGGCAGAAGTCCGGGCCCGGGGGAGAGGGCTGCGGGAGGAGGAAAGGCAGGACCCCCCGCCCCGGGCGGGCACCCGCAGCGAGCCCCCGCCGCGCCGCAGCTTCCCCTGAAAGCCAGGCCCTCCCCCACCTGCCCCGGCCGCCGCAGCCCTCTGTTCTCTGTCTGCCCCCGACAGATGTATATGTTTTTGTCGCCAAGCAAGTTTCCAAGAAGCTCGACAGGGGAAAGTCTGGAAAAGTTAATCCCCCCCGGCAGCTGTTGGCTTTGGGAGCCTTCGAGCGTCACCTTTGACACGCTGCCCGTGCGAGGGGACCCGGTGCCGCAAGCTGTCACCGCACAGGAGGCGCGGGAGGGCGCGGATGGCGGCAGCCCCCTCACACGCCATTAAAAGAAAATCAAAGTGGAAAAGTAGAATACAAATAAAAATAAATTAAAAGAAGGTGGGGGGGGATAAGAAAAGAAAGGAAAAAATAAAATAAAAAGGAAAGAAAACCAACTCTGTCCGGTCGGTTGCAGCGCAGTGTGATCGCTGCCCCGGGCCGGGCCGCCACGTCGGGCGGGCCCCGGTGCCCGCGCGGTGTTTGCTGGCGTCAGGCGGGAGATTACGGCCGTTTCATGGTGTCATTAGCTCGGATTTAAAAAGCACACACACGCCACGCAATTCAAACAAGCAAAGTTGCGTTTTAAGTCCGCTCCGAGTATCTGCTGATCAAATAAAGACTTAAGGGCGGTAACGATTATTCTGTTAAATATATGGTACTTGACTGCACAAGCAGTAATTGATTAGCGCACCGAAATGAGCTCTCTCCGGCGCTCGCCCTTCGCCAGTGGGGCGGGAAGCTCCGCGGGGGAACCGTGCCGAGGTCCGGACGAGGGGAGCCCGGGAACCCCCGACGACGGAGAAGGGAGGCTGCGGGGAGGTGTGCCGACTTCGTCTGCCCTGTCCCGGGCTTCTGCGAGCCCATCCCGGGGTCCCGGGGCACTCTGCAGCTGAGACGGGACCGGGGTCGTCGGGCCCGAGGTCCTGCTCTGTCCTCCGCGCCAGCGGCTTTTGCGCACCAGAGCCGCTTCGTCGTTGGGTCACCCCCAGAGTAACGGAAAAAAATATTTTTAAAATAAAAGATGCATGTAGGGCTGGGGGGAGCTGGGTGCGTTCATACGGTCACTCTTTCCTAAGGTTAGAGATTGAACCTCGACAGAGGCCAGCGTGTCACAGGACTCTCCAAATTGTTTGCGTTCGGGTTTATACTCATTTCTTGAAGAAAAATTTGATGTTGCAATTTCCTACAAACTCGAGGAAGTAACATATTCGCTATGACGTTTGCTTTGATAACTAATCGCTAAATACACTGAGATTAAATATTTTTAATTAAACTGTAAATTGTGTACAGATATTGATAATGAAGAAGCTGACAATGTTTCGATTAGATCTGTGACATCACCTTGCGTTGGCTTGGGAAACAATCACAGCTGTTCACTTCGGTCTCAAAACATTCTCGATTATTTTTTTTTTTATTTATTTTATTGTATTTTTTTGTATTTTATTTTATTTTATTTTATTTCAACCTAAACATTTTCTGAGGTCATTGACTAGGTTTCTAGTTTATTTTTTCTTCTTTGGCAGATATACATTTCCTTATCTATTCCTCGCTATCAGAAATGGAGATACTGTCAGCGTTAACGTCACAAAAATTTAGAGAGTTGTGGAAGCGTTGAGGACTGGGGGTGGCTGGGGTGGTAGGAACAGTGCGGGATCTGTACGTGGGATTTTTTTTAGCACAAAATAAAATACAGGGAACTCCTTGCGCCCAGGGAAAATGAACGGCAGTGAGCAATTGATTTCTTTCGGAGACGGGGTTCAATAGCTCAGAATTCTTAAAAGTGTGTGTGTGTGTGTGTGTGAGTGTGGGTGAGTGTGATAATTTTGGGAAATACATAAAACCGCTGTGGAAATTCTGAATTTATAGAGGCGAAAAATTATACTCGCTTCCAGGGCCATACACGCAACACACACACAGACGATGGCTGAGATGCCAAAAGTTTCCTGCGAGCCTCCCAGCGCCTGGTGATTTTTGAGCTCCCCGAGCGCAGGCACACGCAGGTTGTGCACACGCAGCCACGCACGGGGCCGGTGCCGGGCAGCAGTCCCCACGCTGGGCTCCCAGGGCACGGTCCCCCGTGAGCGCCCCAGCAGTGCGGCGGTGCCTGGGCGAGAGGCACCGGGGGCTCCCGCTCAGCCCCGAGTCTCGTTGCGGGGCGGGGGTGCGGGAGGACGAGCCTTCGGTGTGAGGCACGGTCCGCACGCTCGCACCCCGCGGGGCCACACCTGGTCCCGCGGGCGTTGTGGACGGGCGGCAGGGAAGGAGCGGGCCGGGCCTGGCTCCGGCGATGGGGCTCCTCGCCGAGGCCTCGCCGCTGCCCCGGCCTCGGCCGCTGGTGCGGTACTTTGGGCTCAAAGCGCGGGGCAAGGGGTCTCGCTGCCTCGGTGAACCGGAGAACAGTGAGACCCCGCGGGGCCCCGAGCCGTGCCCTTCCCCTCGCCCCGAGGGGAATCTCCGCAGGCCCTTTCCGTAAAGTTAGGTCAATAACTCCGAGAAAAGTAACCCCAGGGCTGATTTCAACTCGCTCCCAGGGGGACTCTGCCCCAGGACCGGCTCCTGTCTCTGTCCCTGCAGCCTGCGGTCCCCCCGGAGCCGCTGTCCCGCTGGCAGCGATTCCTGCCTCCTACGAGGCAAGGGGCCTTGGAGCTCTCAGCGGACCGCAGGGAGGGTGACAACGCCCCCGTCACAGACCTCTGCACGGGTCCCGCGGGACGAAGCGGCTCGCCCTCGCTCTGCGTGCCGCCGGCGCGGGCTTTGCCAGGACAGGTGCTCGAGTCCTATTCCCCCTTCCATGGAAAAGACACCGGGGTTCCGGCCTGAGCCCCAGCGCGGCGGAGATCCGCTCGCTGTCCCCGGGCCTGGCCGGGGCGATGGGGACAGGCGGCTCCGCAGGGTGCCGAGAGCAACCGCGGTCCCCGACAGCAGTGCGGGGGGAAGCGGCGGCGGCGGCCTTTGTGCGCCGCCGGCCCGGTGCCGCCCGGCGGCGGCCCCGCGGCTCGGCTCGGCCCGTCCCTCCCGCCGCTCGGCGCCGCGCACACGCTGCACTCTGCCCGGCGTGGTTCGTTATTGTTAATGGGCGAACAATAGGCACATCTGCCCTTTCTTCCAGCATAAAGGCACCTTAGCTAACGAGGGGGGCCGGCGGGTGAGCTCGCTTGTTCTTTCTCCTCCGCCTCCTTTTCTTTCTTTTTGAAGAAAAAATAAAAGAAAACCAGCGGCACGTCCGGCTGCTGGGCGCCTCGGGACATATGCTCGCCTTGCACTGCCGGGCACGCCCGGGGTCCCCGGCGGGAGCTGCGGGGGGGCGTCCCTCCCCATCGCACCGCCCGGCCGGAGCCGCGGGACCCCTGGGACGCGTGCTGGTGGTGGAGGCGGTGCGGGAGCTGGGCCGCGGGGCTGACCCCGGGACGCAGCGCCGTGGGGCTCCCACCGCCCATCCCCAGGCCGGGCAACGGGAACTTTCCCCGTAGGGCACCTGAGAGGAGCGATACCGGGACACGCGGCTGCGGGACAGCGTGGGTAGATACGGCGGGGAGTGCGGGGTGACACGGGGGGCACGGCCCGCGGGCGCCGCGGGGCAGGGCGGTCCGCTGTCACCTCCGGAAGCTCCCGGTGAGGAGGCTCCGCGCTCACGGAAAACGCGGAGTCACCGAAGGGGCGGGGCGGGTGTCCCTGCCCGGCAGCGGGGGCGGGGCGGCCCTTTGTGCCCGGGGCGGGGGCGGCGGGCGCGGGGCAGCGGCACCGCCGGCTCTGGGCCGCGCCGCGCGGGGCTCGCCCGCTTAATACCGGCGCTGACGTCACGGGGCGGGGCGGCGGCGGGAGGGGGCGCCGCGCGCATGCGCGGTGCGGGCGGCGGCGGCGCTGCAGCACGGAGCGGTGTCGGAGCGCGGGGCGCAGAGAGAGCCATGGCTGGGGATGGCGAGGGACGCGGCCACACACCCGCCGCGGCCGCGGCTGCGGGGCCCGGCCTGAGGGAGCGGCGGCCCTAGGACCGGCCCGGCGGCGCCAGCCAGCAGCGGGAAAAAACAAATAAATACATTGCCACAAAATAAAAATTAAAAGGGGAAAAAAAAAAAAAAAAAAAACCAACAAAAAAAAAACCAACCAACCGAAAACCGGGAAAGCCAGCAGCCCGGCAACAGCAGCAGCAGCACCGCCACCACCAGCCCGCAGCGCTCGCCCGCCGCCGCCGGCCCGCGGGAGCAACCGGCCGCCGCCAAGAGCTCCGGGACGCCCCGCCGCCCACCAGATAGATGTGCGGTCCCGCCGCCCGCACGGCCGACGATGAACGCGCAGCTGGCGATGGAGAACATCGGCGATCTGCACGGGGTGAGCCATGAGCCGGTGCCCGCCGCCGCCGACCTGATGAGCGGCAGCCCCCACCACCGGAGCGCGGTGGCCCACCGCGGCAGCCACCTGCCGGCCCACCCGCGCTCCATGGGCATGGCGTCCATCCTCGACGGCGGCGACTACCACCACCACCACCGGCCGCCCGAGCACGCGCTGACCGGCCCCCTGCACCCCACCATGACCATGGCCTGCGAGACACCCCCCGGCATGAGCATGAGCAGCACCTACACCACGTTAACCCCTCTGCAGCCTCTACCTCCCATCTCGACGGTCTCGGACAAGTTCCCTCACCACCACCACCATCATCACCACCATCACCATCCCCACCAGCGGATACCGGGCAACGTGAGCGGCAGCTTCACGCTCATGCGGGACGAGAGGGGTCTGGCGTCTATGAACAATCTCTACACCCCCTACCACAAGGATGTTACCGGCATGGGGCAGAGCCTCTCTCCGTTGTCTGGATCGGGCCTGGGGAGCATCCACAACTCCCAGCAAGGGCTGCCCCACTACGCTCATCCCAGTGCCACCATGCCCGCCGAGAAAATGCTCACCCCAAACGGATTTGAAGCCCACCACCCTGCCATGTTAGCCAGGCATGGCGACCAACACCTCACCCCCACCTCCGCTGGCATGGTGCCTATCAACGGGATCCCACACCACCCCCATGCCCACTTGAATGCCCAGAGCCACGGGCAGATCCTGGGCTCTGCCAGGGAGCAAAACCCTTCTGTAACTGGTTCGCAGGTCAACAGTGGAAGTAATTCAGGGCAAATGGAAGAAATCAATACCAAAGAAGTAGCTCAGAGGATCACCACCGAGCTCAAGCGGTACAGCATCCCCCAGGCTATCTTCGCCCAGAGGGTGCTGTGCCGCTCTCAAGGGACGCTCTCAGACCTGCTGAGGAACCCCAAGCCCTGGAGCAAGCTCAAATCCGGCCGGGAGACCTTCCGCAGAATGTGGAAGTGGCTCCAGGAGCCGGAGTTTCAGCGGATGTCTGCTCTGCGGCTTGCAGGTGAGCCCGCTGCGGGGTGTTCGGGGCACGGCAGCGGCAGAGCGGGGCCTCGGGCCTGGGCAGGCCGCCCCAGTCCCTGCCTGTCCCTGAAGAGCAGAACCGATCCCCCGCTCCGCCACTCCATTTCTCTCCCTTCCCCTCTCCCTCTCCCGGCTCGGCGCACCGGCACCGTCCGGTTCCTCTGCGCCGCACTCAGACAAAGCCGAGCCGGGGCTCGGGCTGCGCAGTGCGGCGCCCCGGCTCTCCCCGTTCCCCGGCCGGGCGCACCCGCCAGGCTCGCCTGCCGCCGGCAGAAAGACGCCCAGCGCGCCCGGTAACGGGACGCCGCCGAAAGCCGCACCGGCCGGCGGCAACGCTACCCCGGAGCGCGGAGGGCGAGGCGGAAATGCTTGAATTGGCGGCTGACCGGGCCCACGGACGGGGTACGGGGGAGCCCCGGTAATGCGCCGCCGAGAGGAGTCGGTGCGTCTGCTTTGTGTGGGGGGCGGTGGGCTCGGGTCGCGGCGGGGCTCGGGGCCAGCGTCCCGCTCGGGCTGGGTGAGCTGGGACAGGCGTTTGGCGCGAATGAGCCGAGCCCGGCGGGTGAGCGGTGCCTGAGAAATGCTGGTGGCTAAAATCGTTGGATTTGGTTGTTTTTTTGTTTTTGTTTTTGTTTTTGTTTTTTTAACTGGCTGTAGTTATCATTAGGCCGCGCACTTTGAGTTCCGCGTGGATGTCTCTGCGTGAGACAAACCGCTGCTCCGCAGCCTCCCCCCGCTGTCGGCGCTTGCTGCCCGGTGTGCTCCCGAGCGGGTCCCGTATTGTCTGCTCAGAGATGGCCGTCCCGGCCCGTACCTGTGCTCTGCCGCCGCCTCCCCAACCCTCCCGTCTGCGCCCCGGGTGCAGAGCCCGGCTTTAATATACCGTGAGTGAGGGTTTGTTAATTAAGTGATAGGTCTCCATTAATTTGTCCCTGGAGAACGCGAGACAGTCAATCCGAGTTGGAGCCAGGGTCACTGATCCGTTTCACAGACAAAAATAAGGGAAGGGCCGAATCTTTCTCCTTTCAAAAGCACAACTGGTCTTGCGCTTTCGACTACCGAGACGGTGAGAACGTGCGACCGTTTTCCGAGTGTGCAGAGACGCAGCTGGGCCACCGCCGTGCTCCGTGCCTATTTTCAGTCAATCACCTTGTTCCAGAAACCTAAAGCAGAGCTAGGAAGGGTCCGGGGCAGAGCCACCTTCCCCGCTGTAGCTGGCCCTTAGGTGCCCGCCGGTGGGAGGACGTTGCTTTCTTTGCCTTCCACTCCTGCGGAGTCAGTTTCAAAGGTCTGAGCTCTCAGAAATTGCCCTTTCCGCCTTCCCTTTCTCAGCAGCCACCCCACCAGCGAAAAACCCTCGTCTTGCTGGTGATACCCAGAAGGGGAGGATGGAATTTGTGTTTCAAATATCCCCGTAACGATTGTTAAGGAGAACTTTCTTCGATTTGGAGCGTATTTTTACGACAATTTGGTCGACCTGAATCTCCGCTCATTTGCATAGATCGATACTGGAAACAACCTCTCGATTCGGAGCCTGCTGGCATCCCTTCCCTGGCGCTGCCGGCCGGGAAGCTCTGCCAGCCCTGGCTGCTGCAGGGCCGGGAGGGAGGGGAGGGAGGCGGCCGTGCTCTGCCCAGCTGCCGGGTCCGGAGGGTCCCATTGTTCGCTTCTGCCCCCAGACCTCCCCTTCTTCCAGCCACCTCAGCGCTGCCCTCTCATAAACGGATCCCGGTAATCCCGTTAGAGAGACAAAGCCTCATTATTCCGCCTTCCCTTTCCGATTAAACCCGAAAGCTGGCACCTTACAGAAACAGCTTCCCCGGGGCGAAGAGGGGTTGGCAGCACGGGGGGGTCGGGATGTACCGCCCGCACCCGGGAGTCCGCGCGTCCCTCGCGGCCGGGCCGGGCCGGGCCGGGCCCTGCAGAGCTCTCCCCGCGTACCGGGGGCTCCGGGCCTCGCCGGGCGCTGCCCACCTGGGCGCCGGCAGCACGTGGGCATTTGCATAGAGCTGCGTCCCTGTCAATGGGGCGGTCCCGGGGCCCCCGCCCCGCCCCGCGCAGCCTGCGCGCCCTTCCGCACCCCTCTGCGCCGCGCTGCCGGCGACCGGCTGTAAATGCATAAAGTATCGATTTTATTTTGTGAAGGTTTTAAATGTGTGATGATCTTACTAAGTGGTAAAAATCTGCCCCGATTGATATTGATGTATGAACATCAATTCAAAATAACATAAATTACTGCGGCCGACGCAAATTAAATTTCACGTCCAAATTATAACTCACTCCCGGGCGTTTAGAGAATTATCAGGTAGATAAATACCCAGAGCCGGCTTCATTTCTCCCCCTTCTGATTTCCTGCAGACAACAACCAGGAGACAGTGAGGGGGATGGAGCCTGCTTATTTTAGGCCTCGCGGTCTTGCCTTGCACTTTATCTTGAGTATTTGCCCCTTCCAGCCGTCCCTGGGGAATTCCTACCTCCCAGATTACAGAAGCTCCGACAAATAGAACAAAAATTGGTAGTTACATGGAAGCAGGATTGAGGTCTTGACACTTCCTGGGCTGTCTCTTGAAATGTAAGCAGAACTGCTAATTGCAAAGCTGACCTCTTCCAGCCTCCATCTTATTCATCCCATCTCCCTTCTCTTCTCTGTTCTTTTTTTCCTTTGTCTGTCCACTCTCTCTCTCCTTCTATCACTGAATATTTATCTATTTGACTGTCTCTCTGTTAGTCTTCCCTCCCTCTCCCTCGCCTTCATTGACATTTGTAAGGGCTGTGAAGGGACGCCGAAAAAATAAATGCAACTAAAAGAAAAGGTACATCCCTTCTACAGCCTGCTGGGATTTAAGGCTGAATTCATTTCAGTTTGTCGGATTTTTTTTTTTTTTTTTTTTTTTGTGTGTGTGTGTGTGAGAGAGAGAGAGAGGAAACAGGAGAAGATAAAGGAAGAAAAAAAAACCCCGACTTTGTCTTGTTCAGGAAAAAATAATCTGCTTCGAGGCATTCATTGTTGGAACTGCGACTGCCCGCCGGCCTCGCACGGGCCCGCCGATTGGGAGGAAGGGTAGCGGTCAGGGAAAGCACGGCTAAAACACATTTTGCAAACGCGCCAGAGGAGTGTAAGGGAGCCCAAGGTTCCTTAGAATCTACTGCCGGAGGGGGTCCATTGCCGATGTGCGCCCTCTGAGCGAGCTCGTCCCGAAGGGCCCCTCCGTGGGGGCTCCCCGAGACGGTGCCAGCGGGGAAAGGCGCCGTGGGGAACCCGCGCTCGCCCGCGGCTCTCGGAGCGGGCAGGCCCGTCCCTCCAAAGCTGCTCCATGTTTGCCTGCGACCTGGCTGGTATTTTCATAGCTGCACCTTTTTTCCTCCCCTCCTCTTATCCTTTCTCCCTCATAATGTGAATCCCGGCTAAACTGAAGCCTTGGGAAGCCGGCGAGAAATTCTCGCCAAATTAACTGTAAAGAAATCGATGGAGTAATCAGAGCGTTTTCCACATTAAATATGAAATCTAATGACGCCGTTTGCACCTCTCGCCCGCCGCCGCCCCCGAGCGCGCCGGGAAGGTCTGGGCCGCCCCGGCCCCGGTGGCCTCATTAGGGGCTGTTTAATATTTACCCTGCGGGCACTTTGCATAAAGGCGTTTGCATCAGGGAGGCGGGGGGCATCGACCGGGGCCTTCACCGGCGACATTCCGAGCGCGGACCGGGCCCGGGGGAGAGGCCCTTCGCCTCTCGACCCTGCGGACCGCTCGGACGGGGACGGCCCGGGCCTGGCTCGGCGCACCTTGGGCCGTGACAGCGGCCGCTCCGCTGCTGCCGGCGCGGTGCTTGGGCCGAGGCAAGGGGCCCTGTCCCGGAGGGATCGGAGGGTGGGAGAGCACCCGGAGCAGTCGTGCCCGGTGCGCAGCCGGGGCAGCGCTGGGGCGCACTTGTTTGCCGGCCGTGTCCTTCGGCGGGATTGATTTACAGCCGCGTTTGCCCTTCGTTAATGTTTGCCCAGCGGGAGGAGGAGCGGGGCCGGGCGAGCCGCGTTCCTCCGCACTGGGCCGGGCCCGCCCCGCGCCCGTCCTGGCAGAGCCCCCACCCCCGCAGCACGGCTCGGCCCCCGCTTGTTTGCTCGTGCGTGCGTTCGCTCGGCTGTTTGTTTGTTTTAATTACCCGCCGCGTGGCGGGGCGGCACCCGGGGGCCGTGCCCCGGTCCCACCCTCGCTGCCGTTTGAATCAAACAGCTTCCAAACAGGGCGGCTCCCGCCCGTGGGTGCCGCCGGGGCCGCCCCGGCTCACACAGCCGGGCTGTGGGCGCGATGCCCGCCCCGACCGGCCGGGGCCATCGTGCCCTCCTCAGCCCTCGCTCGTCGCCCCTCGGTTCCCGGGGGTTCTGCGCCATCTACTGACCGCCGGCGGGCGGGAGCGGCCCCACCGGCCCGGGCACCCCGCCCGCACCGGGCAGCGGCGGCGGCTCCCCGGGCCGGGAGGCGGCGGCTCCGGGGAGCGCTGTGAGCGGGGGGCCCCGCGCCGCCACCCGGGCTGGCTCCTTCCTCTCGTTCCCCGCGAGCGCGGAACGAGTGAGGCCCTGCCCGACTTCAGCACCACGAACAGCGACCGCCGGCGGGGCCCGACCCCAGCTCCGCCTCCGCCCGGGCGGCCCCGCTCCCGGCCGAGCCCCGCGGCGCGCCGGGGCCGGACCGGCCCCCCTCCCGGTTCGCGGACGAGGCCTCTCGTAGCCCGGGCGCAGGTGCTTGTTGAGCTTCCCCACGGCTGCCGACCCCGATGGAGAGCAGCATCGCATCGATTATACGTAGCTGCAGCCGGCAATTAGTGCCGCGGTGCTGCGGCGAGCGCCGGGCTGAGCGCACGGGCTGCCCGCAGCGGGAGCGGCTCGGCTCCCTGCAGGGCAGAGCCCTGAGAGCACCTGTTTTGGGCATGAGTGCCTTCGAACGGGTGTGTGGCCAGAGGAGAAGCGAGCTTCCCCCAGCACGGTAACTCAGCCAGCCAGAGGTGTCGGGATCCCCCAGGAGGAGAGGAGAGCTGCGTGGCACCAGGACTGTGCCCGCCGCAGGTGCCACTGGTAGGGAGCCCGGGCTCCTGCCGGTGCTACAGCTGGGTTCCAGCGTGTGCGATCTGCCTTTTACATAGCCAGGAAGGAACGTGATAATCAGATTGAGACAAAATAATCTGGAAATCCATTGGCCAGGTATTCTTCGGGGCCTGGCTTTGCCTGTACCGGCATTAAACCACCGCTCCTGCTTTGCCTCAGGCAGCCTTCACCTGTCTGTATAGCCGAAGGGTCCGCATAAACTCCACACAAGGGACAAGTTAGTTTCCGGGCAGTTCTAAGGTGACTGAAGCGTAGGAGCTGTTGCTGAAGTGCTGGTGAATTTCACCTGAAGACTGCAGGCATCGAAGGGAGTTTTTCCTGAGGACCGACCGGGACCCAGCATGGCCGCGTGTCGGGTGCTTCCATGATCAAATCGATAAATGCAGATGCGTGTTTCAGACGTAAATCTACCTGGCTTAATCATACACGGACAGAGAAGTGACCGATGCTGACAGACTCTCTTTGGAAACGCAGCTGACTTAAGCCGTTTTGCTTAAGAAGAAGTCAGTTTTATGATGTTGAAAGATTAATTTATAGGAACAATTTATTAACTGAACAGTAGTTTTAATGTTTTTTCCCCAATTTTAGGGCGATAGGAAGCCTTAGTGGTGATATTTTCTGTAGAGACCAAACGGCAATTAAAGCTCGATGGATGGCTGCTGTTCCGCAGGGGTGCGGGCAGCACCGCGGGCTGCCGCGGGGCGCAGAGCGCGGCGCCGGCGTGTGCGGGCGCTGGCTGGTGGAGCTAGAAATGCTGCTGCTTCCGATAGAGGAAAACGTTGAACCGGATGGCACGGGGGGCTCTTCCTTAACGCTTGGGTGCAGAAGCCACTGAAGTGAGACAGGGCTCCGGTTTTGGATGTCTTTAGGGTGCAGAATTCTGCACTCGTTGTCATATGCATTAGAAACCCATCGATAAGAACTGAGCCACAGGCGGGGGAGTTGCCCGCAGCCCCTTTTCCCCCATTTCCCCCCGCACAGGCAGGCTGCCAAACGGCTTCCTTGATGTCCCCCCACCCGGAGGAACTTCTTTATGTCATCATTGACTCATTTCTCCTTTATTTGAAACATATCTCGTTATTTTGAATATATTGGAATTGACGGAGAACTTAAAAATTGGAGCCGGGGAAGCGCCAGCCGGCGGGCAGGTCCTTAGGAGCCGAACCAGAGAAACGACCCGGGGTTTTCAGTGAATCTGGCGATACTCGATGTTGCACTGAAGGTTTTGTGACGGACTGCGTCGTTCGCACCGCTCAGAAGCTCAATTTTCGGCTGCTGTAGCAAAGCCTCTGACTGGGGATGCGGGAGGGCGCGGAATGGCCCAACCTGACGCCGGAGTGAGCACCCGGGCGCCTCGGAGGCCCGCGGGGGGATTCGCTCCCACAGCCCGGAGCCGGCGTCAGCGGGCCAGGGCCACCGGACCCGGTGTGGCTCCGCACCCGGGTCTGTCCCGCGGACCCGCGTGGGCGGGACACGGGCGGGGCGGGGCTGCCGGGGCGGGCCGGGGGCGGGAGACGCGGAGGGGGTGAAGCGGCGCGGCCAGGTGCGCAGCGGGCGGTGCTGCCCGGCCCGCGTGGGCCGGGGCGCGGGGGCGGGGCGCGGCGCATAAGCGGAGCGGAGCGGAGCACAGCACAGCACGAGCGGGTGGCGTTCTCCAGCTTGCGCTATGCGCAGTGCACTGGCTGGCACTCCGCAGCGGGGTGCCGTGGCTTGGTGCCGTGGAGCGGCAGCGCGGGTGAGGAGCTCATGGCGCGGCGCCGAGCGCACGGCGTGGTGTGCCTTAGGGAACCTGCTGTGCGGTGGGATGTGGTGTGGAGCCCCGCGGTGCGGTGGGATGCGGTGCGGTGCGGCCCCCGCGGTGCGGTGCAGTGTGTTGGGATGGGATGCGGTGGGCTGCGGTGGGATACACTGTGTTGGGCTGCGGTGCGGTGCGTTGGGCTGGCTGCAGTGCGGTGCGTTGGGGTGCGGTGCGGTGCGTTGGGCTGGCTGCGGTGCGGTGCGTTGGGCTGGCTGCGGTGCGGTGCGTTGGGCTGCGGTGCGGTGCGGTGCGTTGGGCTGGTTGCGGTGCGTTGGGCTGCGGTGCGGTGCGTTGGGCTGCGGTGCGGTGCGTTGGGATGGCTGCGGTGCGTTGGGCTGCGGTGCGGTGCGTTGGGATGGCTGCGGTGCGGTGCGGAGCGGAGCGTTGGGCTGCGGTGCGGAGCCCCGCGCGCGCTGCGCGCCCCTCCCGCGGCCCTCGGCGGGGAGCGGGCGCCACCCCGCGGCCGGGGGCCGCCTGTGCCGCTGAGGCGTGGGGCGGGGGGCCGGACCCGGCTGACGAGATTAAAATATTGATGTAGTCGCAAAAATCGTTCATTAAGGCAATTTAATCTTTGCTATTAAATGCCCTTTCAATTCATTTGGGGTAATTAAGATGCAGTTTAAGTGATTAAATTCTAATTACTTATGCTAGGCAAAGAAATATTTGTCACAGTAATATGGTTAACTAAAGACCTAGCTAAAGAATTTTAACATTTAGTTTAAATGATATCTCAGGGAAATCAGGTGCTTTCTCCTGATTGATCCACTTAGCAACACATTCTGTAACGGTGATGTCAGTTCACTGAAGTGGTTACAGATCCATCAACACTAAGTTTGTGTAAACCCCTGAAACCCAAAGTGCTGAGTCAGCACTCCTCAGTCAGATTCACTTCATTATTCCAGGGCCAGCAAATTAAGGTCACTCATTTTAATGCAGTGCCCAGGAGTGAGATGTTTACCATTCTGGCTCAGCTGGGATCTGTATGTTGGTGGAGTGATGTCATCCTGTGAGCTTCCCATACACAAATGTATTTTCATCTCTTTTTATGTTATGAAACAACAAAAGAGTATTCCTTGGATTTGTTGGCAGAGAAATGAGACACAGCTCAAAAAAATCTCTGGGTATATGGAAACACCTACACCCTGAATAAGCATAAATACAAATCACTAGAGAAACAAGTGCCAAATGCTGAATAATGCCAGGATTAAAAAGAAAACATTTAGTGTGGGCTCAGGCATTTCAGAATAGACAATGCTCTTTTCAGCTGGAAGGGGAAAGTTTTGGGCAGCAACCTGTGTCACCCAGGTAGGCTTTCATCACTAAAAAGCTGTGAAGGGCCTTATCCCACAGTGGGCTGAAGCTGGAGGGAATGCTCTTTCAAGCATCAGTGCTGTCTGCTACCTGCTGCAGCGGGAGCTCATGGCCACGAGCTGCCTTCATGTGTGAGGCTGTCTCACACAGCACCTTTCCAGAAGGATTCCATTTCCCAAGCACATTTGAAGAACCTGTGCCAGTGCAGGGGACCACTAAACGGTGATGTATCAGAGTCAATGTCAGCCAGCAGTTGTGGTTATGATTCAGGTCAAACAGATTTGCTCAGGTTTAGTTCATGTGGTGGCATCTAACCCTCAGGTAGCCTGTGTCTCATATGCCCTTTTATTTTGTTTTCATATTCCCCCAAATATGAAGTTTTTGATAAATGGCAAAGACCTGTTGTTTGTGTGTGTCTTTGCATGCCGCAGAGGTGTTACTCACGTGATAAGGATGTAACTTATCACACTTTATAATGTGTTATTGCCACCATGGATTTACCATAAGCTTTTGGCTACCTGTTTCCACTGAGCTGTTGTAGCCAGTGTGATTAGAACTATCTATGATGGCCAAAGTCCTCCAGCAGTTTCAGCCTCCTGTGGAAGCAGAAATACTGCTGCTTTCTCCACCAGAAGGTAGAGCCTCCTACAGAAGAATATCCTTCAGGATATTCTCCAGTTAATATCAGTGAAGTTTTCACTCTCCACACATGTTATTGGATACTATGTGATGTTTCAAAACTAGAAGCAGATGATTTGGAAAGGGATTCCTAGGTGGATGCAGTTCAGACTGTAGCTGAACTTTCTAGACCTGATACAACAGAGATTAGAAAATACATGTAAATAGAGAGCCCTTCTGAAAGGGCTTTTTATGTCTTTAAGACAGTCCTGTACACATGAGGTTGGGATAACTAAAAGACTTTGCAAGAGGAGGGGTAAAAGACATAATCTCATGCAAGGCACTTGGTGGCCAGCAAGTACTAATGGCTTGTGGTCAGCAGTGACCCAGGCCAGAGCTGGAAATGTGACCCATCACCTCAGGGTGAAAGGTCTCGTGTCCTGTCATTGCTGACCCACACACAGTCTCCTCTCCACGTCCACAGGCTCTGAATTCAGCGTGGCTGGGGAGACATTGTGTGTGTGTCTCTCTTGCTGGTCTGGACTCATTTTAGGTCAAACAGAGGAGAAAAGAGCTCCCTGTAAGCAGAGATGCCCTGTGTGCATTGGCTTTGTCCTCCACAGGGTGAGGAGACCCATGCCCAGGCACTGGTGGGCTGTACCCTTCCCTTCCAGGAGCAGCTATGTTGTCATGCTGCTGGTGCTCCCCTCTCCTGTGTCCCTGCTGCCCTTGCAGCCACTGTGTACAGGCAAAAACCTGCTTGTGGCCTCTGTGTGCCCCTGTGCTGGGGCTGTGGGAACTGCTTCAGGCGGCTGGTGAGCAGTGTGACCCTCAGAGTGCAGGGCTGCTGCCTCAGCCTGGCTGTGCTTGTGAGGGCACAGCTCTCCCAGTGCCAGGCCTGAGACCCCAAATCCATCGTCTGCCTCGGCGTCTGCACTCTTCCATCCCCTGCCAGAGGGCTTGTTCTGTGGTGGCACCACAGTGGGCCACCAGCTGAGCAATGCCTCTCTCAGGGAGAGTTGTCCTCTGACATCAAAAGTAGCCAAAGGGCTTGAGGCAGGGTTTGCCCAAGTAAAATTTTCCATTGTTGTTCCCTCTGCTTCAGTGACAGTCTTCCAGAAAAACGACCAGCACAACTTGTGGTGATATCTTATTATGTTCACAAACCAAACCAGAAACCATTGGAAACCAGGTTTATTCTTTGCTCCTGTTTTTTAGAAAGGAAAACTGGAGTTTGCCAGAAACAGCTAGCCACATGTGTACACACCAAATTCTCCTGGAAATTGATGTACAGTAATCAGTTTTTTAAAATTTGATTCTAAAAAGAAACCCACCCTCTAGGGATGAAACACTAGATCAAGTGTCAGGATTAACACCTGAGCTTACTATAGTCTTGACTTTTACACTGACTGAATAATGTTCATATCACAGGCAAAACATCCTCTTCACTGTCTCGACCTAAAGATGCAATTAGTGCATTTTCACAAGGGACAGGGTCCTGTTCACAGCCCTGGCAGAGCAGAACTAATCCCACTGTGCTGCACCCAGCTGGGGGCTGCAGAAGAGTGTCAGCAGACAGTGGAGCTGCAGAGGTGGGAGCTCACTTCTGTACCATGCCCAGGCAGCTGGGCCTCACTGGGATGTACAGACCTTACAAGGTCTGGCAAGTTTACTTGACCAAATCCCTCGAGTGACTTAGAAGGAACAAAGGGAGACAAAAATAGATTGATGGGTTGTGTCAGGAGAATTGCAAGTGTCAAAAGTATCTGTTGCTCAGGGCAGAGGAAGATGGAAATGACTGGGAGAGGCCAGAGTTCAGGACTGGATTTATAAGGCTCCTTCTGGCACTGATAATATTACATTGTCATATCTGCACATGTGTTGCCAGAGTCAGGGTGACTCTTTCTTTATCCTCTGCTTTTCTTTTTTCTTAACAAGATTTTCTTAAAGGCTTTTTCAAAAGGCATCACATGGAGCATCACTCAGCTGGGGCACCCTGGGGACAAAGAACAGGGCTGCCTGCAGCACGGAGTGAGGGCAGGGTGCCAGCAGGTGTGTCCTGGGAGAGGGGCACACCTCTAGGGAGCACAGCACCCTGCAAAGCACCGAAATTCAGTGTGTGTGCTGTGGGAGAGGGTCCACTCACAGTGCTCAAGGGCAGGGGCACAGGAAGGACATCATGCAAATTATTGTTATTATCTTCTGCTATGTGAGATAAAAGAGAGATGGAGTGTGTGATAAATCGTTGTGAAGACAGGCTCTGGTGTTTTTCCAAAAAAACCATTTCAGCTGATGTCTCTGGGGCCTGACCTCAGTGGACATTAGGGGAGGACCTGATGTTGGGGTAGGACCTGGCCAGAGCAGGCACAGCCACTCTGCCTGGGCATGACCTGGCTCAGGCTGCTGGCAGAGAGCCTGGCAGCCCCATCTTGCCAGCCCTTGCCGTGCGAGCTGGCCAATCTCTGTGCCTGCTCTGGATCTGCTCTCATGTTGGAGCAGATTTATCCCGTGGTGTACATTTGTTCTCTGGCAAGCTGGAAGCTACAATTTATTATTAAAATTGATTGGCTCCAGTGCAGGGAAAACGATTGCAAGGAAACCCTATTACAGTTTTTCATTATCACTATTATTTATTTTAAAGTGCTATTAATATTCCTGAGCCTGGACAAGGCAGAAGATGAGAGGTGGTATCCACCCCTGCTGCTCACAACCTGAGGCCTGGCAGTGCAAGGGCTCTTGGAACAATTGAGCGTGTTGGGAAATTTTTACCCTCAATCTGCCTCTGGCAAATGCTAATGGAAGTAGAGCTGAAAATATTTGCAAAAAAAAGTAAAATAAGCTTATTTGTATCATAGACTGGTTGTTTTTTTTTTTCCTCCCTAGTAATGAGTTCTTTTTTCTTACTTCTGTGATGTCACTAGCATTAATTAAGAGGGTTTTGATACAATTGAAATTGAATACCAAGGTATGTTGTAACTCTTGGGACACTGTCTATGGAAATAATTGTTCAGGAATACTACATTTCAGGAAACGAGCACAAGTTCAGGAAGACAATGTGTTATGCAAGCTAGTTTCACAGTAGATGGGTGGTTTTTTGTTACTCCCTACTATTTCAGAGAGCTCATGTAGTAGCTTGTGACCGAAGCCCCAGAGGCTCACATCACTAATTGAGCTGGCTTTGTACCTACTGCTGTGGCTGTCATTTGTGATGTGATGATTCACACTGAAGCATTGCACAGCACTGACTTGGATCACGCTATCTGTGCCATTAGGATTTTGTGACAAATTATGATCTGGATGGAGTATCTAGGCAGAAGATGGAATTTGTGTACTCTTGGAAAAAGGAAGGTGTAAAGCAGCATGAGCAGAAATGAAGCACAGCAAGTGTTGTCTGCATCTGGTTTGTTGTCTTTTCTGCCTGAGCCTGTTAGCAGGGGCAGTCAGAGCTGGAAAGCTGAGCTCCTGCAGCTGCTTTCCCAGGAATTTCTGATTATCAAATGGTCAGACATACATAAAAGACTGAGATGCTGTTGGTATCCTCATTCTTACTATTTGTCAGTAAATAACAGACTATTCTTGCAAAAGCATTTTTAACCCTTGATTTGCCCATGTTAGCCTCCACTGGGAATGCAGATTATTTCAGCAGGAACCAATCCCCACAGTGAATTTAGCAGTTTGGCTTCAGAAGGGGCTTGTGTGCATCAGGAAACCTGGTTTTTAGCCCAGAAGCTCCACAGGGTTTTAGAGGTCAGGATGTAACTTCAAAGCGTTCTTCAAAGGTTTTCAGATAAAAATACCTGTAGGAGACATGAGCTTGGCAGCCCAAGCCATTTGATTGATGTGTGATTTGTTATGAAAGAGTATGTGGCTGGAATATAGATTGTTAGGGACCTTTTCAAAAGGTCCCCTCCTCAGAGGGGATTGAGCCACCAGCGTCTTGGTCCCTGCCTGGGCCAGCAGAAGGAGCCTTCACAGCTCCTGGCTCCTGATCCGTGCAGTTCCTATTTCTCAAGTACAAAAGGTGGATGACTATTTGCATACCTCCCACGAGCAATGAAGCCTTCATGCCAGGGCTGCCTCTTGGTACTAATAGAAATTGTAGAAAGGACCTTTGCAAAGTAATTTGTTGTTTTCATTCCTATAATCATGGTGTAAGTAGAGATACTGCACAAAATTCTTCATGTAGTCAGTACTGATTTCCACATAAGCCAGGACTAGACAAACACAGAGAAAGAACATTCATATTACCTTCAGAAACACATCTCTCAATCAGAATTAAAGGACATTGTTAGAGAATGAAGGGAAAGAGACAACTTCAGACAATTTTGAAAGTGAGACAGAGTAATCTGCCCTCCCAAGGAAGCTTTTATCCTAGCAAAATGCTAAGATGAGCTGGCAGAGAGTCGAAGGCTGACGGAGGGGTCTGGGAGTCTCCCTCACATCCCATCAGATCCTGCCTGGAAGGTGATCTGGGAGGCAGATTTCAAATTGCAAGCATCCTTTAATAATGTAGAGCAAAATAACATTCTCAAAGGGAAAGAAGGCATTATATATAAAATAAGGAGCAAATCTATAAAGAGGATTTACTATACCATTGTTTTTCATGACAAAACATGTTTTATTTTGTTCAGAATACATCTGGCCTGTAAGACTGTAGTAGTATCCTGCTTTCTCACAGTTTCTTATTTCTCAGTCAACAAAAAGCTACAGAAATGGATTGAAAACAACTAATAATGGTAAAAAATATTACCAAGGTTAACTTTAGAGTTTCCTGAAATTCCACTTTACCTCCTAGAGATATTAAATAGTTAAATTCTCAGCACTAATGGGTTGTATCAAAATGTAAGTTCTTAGTAAAAACATTTGCTGAGTTTTAACAGACAACAACACAGGTATTTTCTTTTATTTCTTATACTTGTAATGAGTTAGAGATTTAAATGTCCCACATCCTCTCCAAATTCAGAAGCTGACATGAACAGCCCTTTTTCCCTAATTAACCCTGTACTGTGTTCCCACATACTCCTCTGCCAGCCCTCTCTAACTGTCCTCCCGTTTCTTGCAGCGTGCAAGAGGAAAGAACAGGAACACGGGAAGGATAGAGGGAATACACCCAAAAAGCCTCGGTTGGTCTTCACTGATGTCCAGCGTCGAACTCTACATGCAATATTCAAGGAAAATAAGCGTCCGTCCAAAGAGTTACAAATCACCATTTCCCAGCAGCTCGGGTTGGAGCTGAGCACCGTCAGCAACTTTTTCATGAATGCACGGAGGAGGAGTCTGGATAAGTGGCAAGACGAGGGCAGCTCCAATTCAGGCAACTCATCTTCTTCATCAAGCACTTGTACCAAAGCATGAAGGAATAACCACGAACTAAAACCTCGGTGGAAAAGCTTTAAAAATAAATAAATAAATAAATAAAGACAGACCAGGACCTCAAAATAGCAGGTTTATACTTAAAACTATTTGAAAAAAAAAAATATTTATAAGTCCAAAGAAACCAAAGACTTATTTCACCTGCATTATGACTTTGTTCTAAGACACACACTTTAGTAGGATGACGACTTGCAAAAAACAGAGGAAGAAGAAAACGAAATGGAGGGAACGGAACGGAAAGCAAAGAGAAGAGGAACGGACCACTGGTCTTACACCTTTGCCCATTATCATCTTCACCGTACTTGGCTGTTTAGTGGTTTGGAGCATAGTGATTTCCTGTCATTGAACAGACATCTCTTTGGATACAGCTCTTCACGTCCGCAGCGTTGCCATGGAGGTGCTCGGTGTATCCGTACTGCGTACACGCCAGTGGGTAGGGACTTAGGGCTGGTCTCCAGAGAGGGCTGTGCCAGGGCACGGCCGACAAAGCGTGGAGTCGTCTGAATTCCTTGGAACGGTAGTGTGATTTTTGCTGTTTCACAGTTTGAACTTGGCTGGTGCAATGCCTCAAAACAAGTTCAAACTAGGCAAAGAAATTTTGAATGGTACCTAAACCAGTGCATTCTCTTTGTTTGTTAAGGAATGTTCAGATTTAAAAAAGGAAAACTATTCCATCCATAAAAAAATCGACTAGCTACCAAAGAACACATTTAATAATTGTATTGCAGGTATTTTATTGCAATGATTTTAATATTCCAAAGCTATTTTTACACAAATACTATGTAGAGTTATAGGTATAAACTAATCTAACTGTATAACACATAAAACTTGTAATCAAGACTGTTATTTGCAATTAGTAAAACCACATTATTGTTTCTTTCTGTGATTGGCAAGAAAGAATGTCACCCGAGGAGATCACAGCCCCTGGCAGAGCACAGGAACCGAGAACGGGATGCTGCTTCCATTGAACTCAGTGAGCCCTTTCCTCACTGACTTCAACGGGAGCACAGGAAGGAGCCACGTGTTAGAGCCGTGTGTGACACTGTGTGTGACACCGTGTGTGACACCGTGTGTGACACTGTGTGTGACACCATGTGTGACACCGTGTGTGACACCGTGTGTGACGCTGTGTGTGACGCCGTGTGTGACACTGTGTGTGACGCTGTGTGTGACACCGTGTGTGACACCGTGTGTGACACCGTGTGTGACGCTGTGTGTGACACCGTGTGTGACACCGTGTGTGACGCCGTGTGTGACGCTGTGTGTGACACCGTGTGTGACACCGTGTGTGACACTGTGTGTGACACTGTCCCCAGGCGCTGTCCCGGGCTGGAGCCCGGCGCAGCCCGGGCGCTGTGTTCCAGAGCGGCTCAGCTCTGCCATCTAGCCTGCGAACAGGAGACCTGAGGCACTCAGGATGCAAAAATGAAACGAATTGGGGGATGCAAGACCACAGGGCTCAGCGTCTGATCAATACTCATTGACATTAGTGAGCTTTTTTTTACCTATCGACTTTACCAGGCAAAGGAATAGTAACAGCTTTGATGGCCCGTGGTCTTTTCCTACTGGAAACAGTGGTACAACATCAGTTAATGTGGAAGGAGCTCCAAGAGGAGCTCCAGTAGTGCTTTTGGAAGGAGGAATTGTGATCTCTCTGAAGTCAAGAGCAAAATTCCCATGACACCAAGATACAGCCCGATGTTTTGTGGCTTTGTATCTCTGTGTCGCAGGCTGAGTTTTTGTCCCATGCATTCTTTCTTGCTCATCTATTAGTCAGGATAATGCATGAAATAGTTTGAAGTTTGTAGCTGAAAAGCTTTAAATGCTCTGTTGCTAACAGACCCATAGGAGAGAAATCATCCCATTCCTACTCTGATAAAATTAAAGAAAAAAGCGTGAAATATCTGCATATTAAATTTTAATGTAAGGGGAAAATAGACTTTAAAAATGATACATGTGCCTGTTAGATTTCTAACTGGTATTTCAAATTACTGTAGTAATTATGCTAGGTATAATAAATTCAAAAATAACCAAATATGCAGGTATAGGCCCAAAGCAAGGACTAGAAATAGGTAATCTTACTTCCAACCTTTTTGTTTTTAAGGAAAAGAAAAAAAAAAGACAAAAGAAAATTCAAGGTAAACTAGAATGCAAACACTATAAACAGTAGCAGATACTGGTTTGGGGGATGAAACCCACTCAAAATACCAGTGACACCAAAGCAGAGCAACTTTTGTAGCACCAGTTGTTTCCCAAGAGGACAGCGTCTAGTCAAGGTTCAGGGTATTCAGTTTGTTTCCACCCAGTATTTAGAATACAGGTGAAATAGCTCTTTATTAAAATAAAGTTAAATAAACCAAATATTTTTGGCACTGAATATTTCTCTGTATTTCAGTATGTTAAACCCACTTTAAGGCCAACAAGGCAATTATCTATGAAAATGGCATCTAATCTGGACGTTTTTTGAGTCTCTAGCTTACCTTAAATTTTAGCAAGCTTTCTTTTGAAGTGTTCCATCCCCATGGAGACATAATTGACATGGAAACATTGATAAGCTCACATATAAAGTACCTTATGAATGCAGTCTCATTAGTGTAAGGTTAATAAAGGACAGTGATAACTAATGGTTTAGTTTTTTCCGGCAAAACACTGCTTTGTAACGTACCTATAGTTTAGAGAATAAAGCCTTATTTATTTAAAACTTGAGAATTTAAAAATGCAGGGAAATTCAAAGTACATGACCGCATTTTTAGTATTTCCATTGTATTGTCTTTATAGACTACTTGCTGAAACCAAAGAGAACTTTCATACCAGCATTAAATTTGCACCCAATATGCAATTTCAGGATCTCTGATACACACACATGCAAGCCCCTAAACAGGACTGTGTATATGTGCATGCACACACATTTTGATGGGGTGTATGTATGTATACATGTGCACACACATGTCCACACACACTAAAACTGATGCACAAGTTGTAGATTTTAAGTGTTTTGGGTTTTTTACATGTCTGTTTAAGTAGATATAAACCTTTTGGTTTTTTCTAAGCCATTAGGAACAAACCACTCTTCCCATGAGCAATATGCGCCTCATACTCTGAATAGGCAAAGAACACAAATTCCTTTAATTTCCTTCAAAACATGAAGCAAATAACTCTGGAACTGCTCAGTCTACTGGAAAACTGTGTCACCTCTGAGCAGACTGCCCGGCCACACCGACTGAAGCATGGACAGGTTACCTGGTGCTCCCTGACTCTGACTGAAGGGCATCTTTGAAGGGGAGTTTCTTCTGATGCTGCATTTAACATTACCCAGGAAACCTGTCTCTGCCTGTTAGTCTTGCAGTTCATTTCATTCCTGACAAAATGGAAATTAGTTTCAAATTCGACAAGAGGATCTCAAACTCTGCCAGGAAGGATTAGGAGAGGGAGCAGAACCCAAAACAGTTTGGGAGCATCAGGAGATGGGGCTTCAGTCAAAGGTGACTCCAAGGGCAAGAGGGCATTAAGAACATGCATTCAGCTAACAGGCTGCATCCAAACATGACCGCAGTGACCCACGGGGGGAGGCTGGCCAAGAGGTGAACTGTCCTCATCCATCCCCATTGTAAATGGCATCATTAGATTTCTAGGAAAAAAACAAAACAAACAAAAAAAAAAGTCCTCCTCCAGCCTGCCCCACAGCGCTCCTTTAGCCCTGCGTGGCTTTCCAGGGCCGCAGCCTCCTCTCCTTACTCAGGTAAAGCAAACCCCACCAGAGCCAGCCAGCAACGGGGCTTTTGCTTGAGAAGTTGCTCCTGCACACCCCACGCCAGGAGCGAATTCCCAAGCAGCCGAGTGGCCGGGGTGGCCTGGCATGAGAGCAGCCCCAGGGCTGCCCGTGGGCACCGCGCTCCTCCTGGGGTTCAGGATAAGGCCGGTGGTGGTGGGCACTGCCCCAGGGGCTGCTGCTGCCCGGAGGGCTCGGAAACACTGCTGAGCTTATACCAAAGAGTCTTAGGACACCTCTCCTCACCTGAGTTGTAAACAGGACATTTTTACCCCCAAAAACGTTCCTTCTTTCTACTACTCTTCCTCCTATCCTCCTCCTCTTCCTCCTCCTTTGTACATAGGGATGAAAACTATGCATTTAGCAAACAAAGAGAAAGCACTTACCCTTTTCTATCTCACTGCGTTTGGGTGCATTCAAAGGCCCAGGGGCTAATTTTGAGACTTTGCTTAGCCTCCTGGTTTATTATTGTGGTGTGGTTAGCTTTACAATACATTTGGTAACTATTTGCTAAAGACAAAGAAGCAAAAGGTAAGGAATAGCTACTTCCACGTGTTAAAAAAAAAAAAAAGAAAAAAAAAAGAAAAAAAGTGTGTAAAGATCTACTATTTATAGTGTGAACCAAAGACGCTACCTCACTCGATTTCCATTGGTGATTTTAATCACATTGATGATACCAAAGAATACCAAAGATTTTTCATGCACGGCCTTGGTCTGGAAAGGGAACTCATCCTCCTTCTTACCCCCATCCCCCAACCCCCTTCCTCATCTTCACTCAGTGTGTAACCTTGTCTTCATTCTTAGTGGTAATGCTAATAACCTTATGAATACTTCTCTTGCTACAACTGCTACTACTGACGATGATAAGGATAATAATAATAATAATAAAGCTCTTGGCAAACATGTTGCAAACTTTGTAAACTCATAGGACGAGTGCCTTGCTTGAACCAAAGTGTTAAACCGCTGTTGACCTCTTTATCTCTCACCTTATACTCTTTGAATACCTCAGCCTGTTAGAAAGGCCACTAATGAAAAAAAGGAATAATTCTTCACCGTGGTGCTTTTTGCCGTGCAACCATGCAATGAAACTTTCTTTGATACCAAAGGAAAATGTTTTTTTCCACTTTCTTGCTGACAAACCAAAGGTTCCCTCTTCTTTCCCCCAAAGCAGCTTGAGTCCCTCAGCCCAGACAGGCCGTGCATCGCTTTTACCAATTCCTCCAAATACCTCATAGTAATAAATCTTTAGGGTTATGTTGTATAGAGAGTCTATGTGATAAGGCAGAACTTACTAGTTTGATAATTGTTAAGGTTACTTAAAAAAAAGCTTTATAATTCTTATTTATTTTGTAGGGGTTGTTTTGTTTGTATATTCCTTTTATATTGTTTGGTTTGGGTTTGGGTTTCTTCTTTTTTTCCTTTTTTTTGGCAGAACTTCTCTGTTATACTCAAGGAAAATCTTATTCCTGGGAATGTTTCAAAGTGGGTAAAGATCGCTGTTTGCAATGAATGCAAGAAAGGGAAACATGGCTTCAATTACTTTTGTTTCAACTAGGATGCTTTGTGTTTGCTAGTCGATGTTCTTTTCACAGGGTAAAAAAAGATATTCTCTGCTGTGATAAATGGTTCCTATTTTTTCTCTATAATGTGCTGTGACTTTTAATTTAATTACATTTTGTATACGCTTATTTAATCACTGCTTTAATTTATGACTATGTAGTTTAAAAAAAATTGTATATAGTAGATTCAAAAATGGCCAAAGCTTTATGTTACAATCTTTTCATTCTTGATGCTGAGATGAACTGAAGGAGAGTGCTTCTCTTGACTGCAGGGTGTATCTTCAGCCTTGTCTTGGCATGCACTTCCACCCGTGTTACAAACACTGCCAGGTTACCCCCCAGGCCTCCCTTCCCCCCAACTTGTACATGCCAAAATGAGTGTTTCAAGGTAGTACTTTTGTCACTTAGAAAGCAGAAAGGCATTATTAGTGTGTTTTTTCTTTAATTTATTTGTCTTTTTCTAGAAAGATTGCTTTGTGGGTGAAACCCGCACATCCAAAGAATTTAAAAGTCGTTTAATGTTTAAAAGCACTGGCATTTGTGAGAGATTTTGCTGAGTTTTTATTTTCCTTCGCCATTCGCACGGGTAGCGCAAGCGAGAAGCAGGCGCGGGCCTCGGGAGAAAAGCTGACTTGAATCTGGAAACCTTGCTCATGGAAAGGCTTTGCGGCGGGCGCTGGGACAGCGCGGCCTCCGGGCGATCGGGGCCGCACGTGGGCCACCCCGGGCCACCGCTCCCCAGGCAGGGCTGCAGGCAGGAATGGGATGGGATGGGATGGGATGGGATGGATGGATGGGATGGGATGGGGTCCATGGGGCGCAGCTGGGTCCCCGGGGAAGCTGCAGCTTCTGCCAGGCTGCGGGGGAGTGCACAGGGACCTGTGCCCAGTCCTGCGAGGGGCATGGAGCTGCCCTGGCACCCCCACAGCTCCAGGGAGGACAAGGCAGCTCGGAGTTGAAAAGCAAAGAATAAAGAAAGAGTAATGACAATGATACTTCTGCAAAGCTGATGATGGCATCATGGCACAGAGAATAGGATGCCACTCACTTGTGTTTTATTTTGCATAAAGGCTAGGTTCCGGTTCAACTAAATGTTGTGTGCTGACACGGTTTGTGATGGCTGTAAATATTTCCTTTCCCGTGCAGTAACTGAGCCCCAGGTGTACCTCATTTTCCTTTGAGGGGATAGTGAAGGGGTTGAGGGAGGGAAGGACAAGGGCAGGGTCTGAGCTTTTGGTGGAAGTTACACTTTCTAGGTACATTTTTATACTTCAAGTATTGAAATGGGGCAATAAAGACGCTCTGAAATGAAGGATCATTAAATGATCTGTTGGCGGGCACTGGCTTAGTGTCTGCTTTTAATACAGGAGCTAATGCTGTGCAATGAGTTCTGCTTCACGTGGAGGGGGAGGCAAAGTATTAGTCTGTGAATCAGCATGAGCCATCGAGCACTGGACAAACTGTGCTCAGGGAGCCGCGGTTTCCTGTCCTGTTCCGCTAGTTTGATTTTTCACGGTATGTTCTGCATTTACTGCACTTACTGCATCCTCACCGTGGGGCCGCGTTAGTTTTGCAGCCTGAGCCGAGCAGCGGGTACAGCCCTGCCTGTGACCTGCCTGGGGAGCTGTGAGCACCCCGCCCGCAGTGCGGGACCCCCGGCCCGCCCTGCCCGGCCCCCTCCGCAGAGAGGGCGCCAGAGACAATCACAGGTCCCGGCTCCGCAGGGGTAGGAAATCTTCCCAGAGCAAGCGGGAATTCTTCCAGAGCAACGGAACAAAACCAAAAAAAAAAACAAAAAAACAAAAAAAAAACCCACAAACAAACAAAAAAAAAAAAAACCAAAAAAAAAAAAAGAAAAAAAAAAAAGGAAAAAAAAGGAAATTAAAAAAAAAAAGCAAAATAACGAATACGAAGCGAAGATTTTGCTAAAGCCCTTTGCTGCCATCTTTAGTTCGCCCATTAGGAAGCAGCAGTAGTTTATGCGTTGCATCTGCATTTCAGACTAAGTGATTATTGTACCTAATTACAGTTGATTGCTGATATTTCCTCACTCTCTCTCTTAGTCAAGCGCTTCTTCTGTATTTTTGTGTGTAGCGATGACAAGTGCAGTGCGCTAGGCATTGCCCTGGGTTGGGTATGAGTATCTCCTGTACTGCGTTAAGATTTCCTTAAGTTACTTTTTTTAAGCTTTGCTACTGTTCTCACTTTATGCCGTGCAATATCATCTGCTGTGTTTGCTAAGCAAAAAAAAAAAAAAAAAAAAAAAAAAAAAAGAAACAAAAAAAGAGAAAAATTAAAAAAAAAAATAAAAAAGCAAGTGATGATGTCATCATGCTTTTCAGTGTTACAATGTTTCAGCGTTACAATGTTTCAGCGTTTATGTAGTCACAAAAATGTAGTAAATAAAAGGTTGGATTTTCCAGCACTTTAAATTTAGACATTTCTTGCCTCCTTTTGTTTCTCCGTGTGCAGCCACAAGGCACTGGGCTGAGCCAAGGGGAGAAGGGGAGCCCCATGGGCAGCCCCAGGTCTCCCCTGGGAGGGGCAGCTTCGCTGGGGTCCTGGGAGGGACATCCACGGGGTGGGGGGAGAGGGAGGGACACATGAGAGGGCATCTAAGGCTTCCCAGCATTGTGTCTTCTTCCCTCTATCCACACAGCTGTGCAGCCCCCACCCCCAGCAGGCACTCTCCATCCCATCCCACCCCATCCCATCCCATCACGGTGGGCTCTGGAAAGATGAGTTCCAAGTGTCGGAGAGATGAGAGCAGTTCATACCAGATGCATTTCTCTAATTGAGGGAAAAGAACATTAAGAAAATAAGTGAAGCAAATAATCTTGGTTTCCTTTACATCATCTAAGGGTATGGATGTCACCAAACTAATTCACAGAGGTGTTTCCTTTTGTGTGATGGAGTCCACCCCAGGCCTGCAGGATCAATATTTAATTGTTTAAAGGGATATTGTATTCCTTTCCTGTCACTGTTGTTAATGCCTTCGCTCTCTGTAATCCCACGGGGTCTTTTCCTGGGGATCTGATCAGAAAGATTACCCATCACTCAGGAGTGGTGGGAGGAGAGTCCCAGCCATAAAAGATTCAGGAATGCATTGAACCATTTTCTCTCTATCTCCTAATGAAGTGATGAAGCGTGTGCCACAAAATTTAACAGGGTTTTGTGGCAAATCAGGTTGCACTGCTGAGAGGAGGATTAAACCTTCATCGTTGTCCCATAAATCATGGCATCAGCTACATTTATTCTGATGGATGGTCTGGACTCTGCTGACAATATTTTATCTTTGGAAGCGCCTGCAGCCTTGCCCTGATGTGCAATTTCTTTTTACTGCTAAGCTGAGAGGCACCGAGCGCATCCCTTTGGAGGCCTCCCCCTGGGCTTGGTTTCCCAAGACCCTGTCAGAAACCAAAGCATCACCAGGAACCCCTGTCCATGGCAAGCACAAAGGCAAAGGGGAGATAGGAGGCCAGAAATGTCCTCCATGCCAGCAGGAGTGCCTCTGGGATTTGTTCATCTGCAGGTCATACCGGCCAGGTCTGGGATAACTCAGCACTGACTCAGTCTCCATGGGAGGGTGCTGGCCAGGGCCACAGCGCAGGGTGAGGGCTCCAGCTGTGTTCACCCTCACCTGGCAGAGAAGGGGACGCAGAAAATGCTTTTTCTAAAAAAAAAAAAAAAAAAATCCGGAGATGCCACAAGGGTTGAAGCACATCAGGCAGACGCGGGCACTGTTTCCCAGGTTCTCATCCCAGGGGCCAGGGGACAACAACGGGCAGCATTGCGGGCAGAGCCTGTCACAGCCACAGCAGGTCCCCTTGCTGTGACCTCTAGCCACACCTCCTGTCCTTTGTTTCCTTCTCACATGAGTCACTTTGGTCACTAATCTCTGCACAGGAGCGTGTCCCTGGGGTGCACCCATCCCGTACAGTGGCTCACTGCCCCACATCCTTGGACACCCCGGCCACTCAGCCCACACTCTAGGGACAGGCCAGTCACAGGCAGGGGCAGCTGGGGTGCCCAGGAGCCTGCACAGCTTCCCAGTTACTTCATCAAGTTAGAACTTTATTTTGGAGCTGTATTTAACTCTGGTGTGTACACCACTTACGCCAGCATGCTCAGGGGCATGAGCTGGGCTTTTCACAGAAGTCCACAACCCAAACACCAAAATCAGCTTCACAAATTTTATTTTCTGAGCACTGGCAGAATGCAAGGGGAGCAGAGCGGTGCAAACCATCTCTCCAGAACGGGCAGAGGGGTTGCTTTTGCCTCAGTTGCACCTAGAGCCTTTCAGTCATGAAGACAGCAGCAGCAGCTGGACGCTGCCTTCACCCACCCTGGGTGGCAGCACGGGCAGCAGAGGTGCCTGTTTGCCTGTGCTAACCCAGGGCAATAAAGGCTGCCTGAGCTGCACCCTACTGCCCAGCCAGGGGAGCTGTGCCTGGTGAGGAGGAGAGGTTTGGTATATTTTGGGGGGGGGGGGGGGGGGGGGGGGGAGATGAGGGTGAAAATATTGGCTGTTTTAGTGTTTATGTGTGGGGGGAGGAAGCTGTGGGTCATGGCTCAGGTGCCCTGTGTGTGATGAGGCAGTGCTGCTGTCAATGTTATAAATTACCAATAAATGCTAAAAGCCTCCAGCAGGGCTGTGGAGGGGAGGTGGGTAATGAGGCAGGGGACAGAGCTGGAGGGATGTGCTGCTGCTGGGGCCTGCAGCTGGGCCTGTCTCTGGGGCAGGGACCGGGAGGCCTCAGCAGGGATGGAGAGGTGGTTGTGCTGGGGCTGCCTGGACAAGTCCTGGGCAATTTTCTTCCTTTTAGGGCACTGCTGGAGGAGAGGAGGCTGCACAGTGCTCAGCCCCTCTGCCAGGGCAAGGGGGCCATTGTTCTCTCTGGTGACAATCCCTGTTTGGATGGAGATGGCAGTGTCACACCCATGCATCTAGGAGCCAGCACTGTTATTTATGTGCAGGAAAAAGCCCTTTGTAAAAAATGGTCTATTCATCAAGCAAAACAATTTCCTGCCCAAGGGAGGTGCCCAGAATTTGAGTCTCAGTTATGCTTTCAGTACTAATTGTCACTTAAAGATGATTGGGAAGGAAAATGAATCCCTGTTATTGGCTTCATTAGGAAGAAGTACTGCCATGCAAAGTATAAGCACCTCGTGGAGATGAATCCACAGTGGCTGCTAATACATAAACCACACACTGCTCAGAATATCAGCTGAAAGTGGTTGGCAGCAGAGAGAGTACCAAGGAATGCCAACTCCACGTGCCCACCCAGCCTGTGTGCTCTGCCCTGGGCACCCAGCTGTCCCCCATATCACAGAAATGAACCCTTGGCCTGGCTGAGGGCGGCCGTGCTTTTGTTTTGGTAGCCCCATGAAGAAAGTACAATCCCAGACTTTACAAATGTCTCTCTAGGGCAACACTGCTCAGCCAAGGTCTGTCTCCACAGGCAGGAGGGGCTGCTTGAAGGAGCTGCTGTGGTGTATGGGACAGGGTTAACAATCCCCTCCCCTGGTAAGGGTGAGAAGGATTTTCACTGTTGGGAACAGGCTATTGGCTGGAGGCCAGGCTACACCACTTTGTGAACCTGGTCAAAGGTTTTATGCCTCTGGTGTCACCTGTGGCTTGGGCTCTTGGCACGCTGTTTGCTGTCCCAAAGAACAGGGACCTGAGCTTTAGTCCTGCTGGACAAGCACAGTGGTGTGAGAGCACTGTGAGGCAAAAGGAAGACTCATGGTTGTGGGAGACCCCTGCTCTGCAGCAGTGAGGCTCCTGCAAGGGGCAGGGAGCAGTGGCCTCCTCCCTGGCAGCGTGTGCTGCCCAGGGTGACTTAGTGTGACTTAGTGACTGTGTTCATCACAAACATCCCTGGTGATGCAGGGACCGGGCAAGTGAATTACTCAAATTACTTGAATCTCCCCAGTGGTGCATGGAGATTCAATCTCAGCCTGGCATTAAATCAAGTCAGTGACATAGATCAAAGGATACTGCTTTAATCACCTCGTTAGGCCACAGACATCATTAGTTACTCATTATGATGTGTTGATGCTGGCATTCTCTGTAACACAGTTATGTAGTCGCTATCAGACATTTTTCTCATCAAACGGGATGTCAATACTTTAACATCTTAATGAGTTACAGTCAATATCCATTGCAATAAAGCTTGTGTTTTCTCATGATTTCATCTACCCTTAGGGTTTTGATTAAAATGGCTGCTTTTCCCAGGTAATTGATTTAGGAATTAGGGAAATTCCATGTAGGAACAAGCACATGCTGCTATGCAGGCTCTGAAAACCTTCAGTTGTCTGCAAGTGCTTCAGACACTACAAGGGAGGTTGCAATTTTAATATGGATTTTGGATACTGTTGCTTAATTCTTCTTTCCCAATCACTTGTAAAACAGATTTAGTATCAAATAAAGTAATTAAAATATCTAAGAGTGTATTGGAAAAATGTTCCAAGCAAATAATTAGTTTGCAAAGGTCTAAGAATGAGAATAAGATCTGCTGTCAGGTGAGCAGCAGTTTGGATGAACTTGCACAGTAGGAAGATTTTCTGATTTACTGCACTGGCAAAATATTAAATCATTTGCAAGAACACAAAGGCAGGCAGAACAGATTGCAGGGTTATTTCAGGCTCGGGTTGAGCAGATGTAATTTTGCAGAAGTCTCCAGTTGTTCAAATTAGGGGTGAGGCATCATCTATTTCAGCAAAGCAGATTTTTTTGCCGAGTGAACTGTGAAAGTTTGCCCATGCAGTGGGAGAGTGAAGTCCTGAAGCTTCCCCACTGACCAACTTCTAAATTCATCTGAGAAAAATGCTCATACACCACCAACAAAAAGAAATGAAATATGAGAAGGAAGATGATGTAGCAGCACCCAGCCCGCAGAACTGCCCCATGGCTGTCTCCCACCCAGACAGACAGACAGACAGCACATAGGGCTGTGCTGCTGAGGTTGGGTCCCCTGCTCTCCCCTGCGCAGGGGCAGAGCTCTGCCCACAGGGAGCCCTCCTGCTCACTGCAGCCCTTCCCCTTGCACCCGTCTGGACAAATCCTGGCTCCACTTAGGTATATCACTAAAATATAAATAACTTCAGTAATTCCCCTTTAAACAAACCTCCATGAAATTTGACACTTCTAATAACAGATATTGTACTGACTGCAGTTTGGGACTGTAAAGCCACATTCAAACTGTCTTTTATTTTAAAAATGTCTTTCAGACAGGAAAAGACAGCAGAGGTTTCCTGGATCTAATTTAAATTCTGAATTGGATATTTTTTTACTTTTTATGGTAGTGAAAGACTATGTGGTTGCTGGATTTGTAGGAATAAGAGAAAATTTGTCATATTCTTAGCAGTCACTGAAAATAGAAAGCCAGCCGTTGTGATTTGCTTTGGAAAACACCAGCCACTCCCAGTGCTGAGCTCACAGCCTGGGAAGGGCCAGCTCCCAGCACAGCCTGGCCGTGCTGGGGGTGCACAGACACCCCGGGGTGCTGTGGCTGCTCTGCTGGGCTTCAGGGGCTGGGGAGCAGCCCTGGGCACCTGCCCAGCACACACCTGAGCTGTGGGGCCCGGGCACTCCTGGGAAGGGGTGGAGAGAGAAAGTAAAAGCATAAGGAGTTCTGTAGAAATGATAATGCATGAGGGAATGCATGGAGGCTAGTGCCACTAAGAAAAGCCAGCACCCCAAACCCTTGGCTCGTTTTCTGGTCATCACAACCCCCCCAGGTTCCTCGGGACCTCTGCTGAGAGCCAAGGTTACATTCCCTGATGTACAGGCTTCTGGTGATCTGTCCCCCTGTCCTTGGAGGATTACATGCAGTGTGGAGTTACCAGCAGGAGTCACTTCTACAGTTACCCAGCTTGTCTGCATCACTGGAGTCCCAAAGTCAGTAAACAAGATAAGAAATCCGCTCAGAAAATACTCTGAATGAAAGCCCCAAGGAAAAACGTGGCTGAAAGTATTCCTTTCCACAAGAAGGAAAAGTCATTGTCTTTCCTTTCTGTGCAGCCCTTGTGCTTTTTAAAGGTGCAAGGAAATTTTACATATTAATTTTGAACAGGGACATGCAGATGAAACGGTGCAGGTAATGATGAAGGCAAAAGCAGAAAAGGCAGCAGGTGAAAGCACAAATATCCAGAGTGCTGATGAGAAATGAGACACTCTGGGGCCTGATTCATGGAGTTAGGCAGAAGGAGTTGGGTCTCTGGGCCCAAGGAGCTCCCATGGCTCTGCTGGGCTGTGGATCAGGCCCTTGGCACATGGGCAAGGAAATGCAAGTGCTGGGCTCCCATCTGCCCCTTGCAGCCAGGCTGCAGATGCTGCCAAAGGCATTGCTCAGTGAAGGCAATAACGGTGCTGGGAGACAGAACCCTGCTTGGAAGGTGGCTCCAGGTCTGTTTCCTACTCTTGCTTCCCAGCTTAATGCTCACCCTTTCCAGGGGCCAAGGGCTGCTTGGAGGGATGGCTGTGCTGGGCCAGGAGTGCAGCCAGGGCAGCCATCCCTCCGGACATGGCTCCCACAGGAGGTGATTCACAAGTGGGAGATGCGAGGGAGGGGCTGGAACGCCAGGCCCAGCTCTGCCAGCAAGCTCAGGAAAAGGGCTGGATGTACATCAGACATTTTAGCAGGCTTCTACTACAGAGTACAGCTGGTATGGGCTGAACTGCTCTGATTCAGATGTGGAACCTTTCCAATGAACCTTACATCCCTAATGGTGACCAAATATTCTATTCATAGGGGTTTTAAAGGCTGTAAAATACAAGCCTGGCTGAACAGCAATCCCATGGGGTACTGGGCTGACACCAGCCGCTGATCTGTTCCCAAACCTGTCCTTCTCCATTGAAATCCTTTTTTGGTTGCTCAAAGGAGCAACTTGCCTTCAAATTTATGTGACTGCCTGCTTCCAGTTTTATCAGAAGTCTCACAAAATCTATCCTTTCCCTAAAGCCTCACTGGGTAGAGGGAGAACTTGGGATGTTGCTTTGAACAGTGAAAGTTGGAAAAATCATGGTGGTAATCCTCAAAAACTTCAGAACCAGAAGGCACATAAGACATGCCAGCTGCACTTCTTTTTGATTGTAAATCAGTGCAGTGATATTTGAGAGTTTATTGAATGACATTAATAAGACGTCAAACCCCGAATGTTAACATTTGGGTTTAATAATAGTTTTCTCAGGTTGATGGAGGTTTCCATGAACTTCTGGAGGGAGAAATCAGTGGCCACAGCAAGGCTGACTGTGACCCATCAGTCTTTCAACTAATTTTAGTGGGCTTTGCATCAGCTGGGTGTTGGCAACTTTTTCAGTGTCACTCACTTCTGAAGGAGGCCTACCTAGAGTAATTAGCTCATTCACCTCTAACAGAAATTATATGGTCCTTATCTCTGTAATTAGAGTGTATATAATGTTAGTAATGATGTATTATCTATGTATTAATTTTAAAGGGTTGTTTTGATGTCAGGCTTGCTTGTGTAGGGGCATTGGTATGAGGATATGCACTAAAACCAGATTTTAAATCCCTGAAGAATTATATAGCCCAGCATTTCCAAAGCACTTGACCTTAAAAGTACTTTAGATTGCTCCTTCCTTATGTTTCATTAATTTTTTTACTTTGTGCCTCACTTGGCAAACACTAAATTGCAGGAAGTCATGTGCAATAAGGGACAGAAGCAAGTTCACTTTATTTGGCTTAGTGTGGTCATTGGCATGATGAGGAAGAGAGTGACAGCATCTGAGATGAAGACACAGCTGCAAACTCTGCAGCTCCACAACCCCACCAGGCTCCTGCAGTTACTCATTAGACCCTTCAGGGAAGGGAGAACAGAGAGAGCATTACTTGGATGTAGCTTTGCTGCCAGTTTTTAAGGATTTCAGCCCAGAAGCTCTGTGGTGCTGGGTACAGAGTGCATATGTTGCTCCCCAAGGAGATGCCACAGGCTCTCCAACTGAGTTCCAGCCCTAAGGAGAAACAAAGGTCTTGTTTGTGCCTTCAACAGCCAAACTGGAGATGGAAAGGCACGTCTGTCTGATCAGAGGTAAGGCAGACCTGGGAAAAGCAGGACTGAAGAGACACCAGAGGGTAGGTTTGGGACACAACAGTCTCCTAGGATGTCATGTCCCAGGACTCATCCAGGCTCAGGCAGCAACACACCGTGTAAGTGGGACTCAAAAGATGTGATCTTAATTTTAGGAAAAACAGCAGATTAAAAAAAAAAAAGTTTCTTGTTACAGAATGAGTGATAGGGAGCCCAGGGTGTTTTCTCAGCTGCAGTCTGAATTGGCAGTGTGGTTGTAGCATTTTTCTTAGGCACTATTCCAGCAAAACACTTAAGTATGTGCTTAATTAAATTATGTGAGAAGTTTAAAGGGCTGGAAAGCATGAAGCCAAATCCTTTGCTGGGGATTTAATATTAATGCCTCAGTTTCCCTTCTCCACCATAGAAGAGAATATTTACTTCCCATACAGAATGCTGACAAGATTAAATCAGTCTTCCTTGTAAAGTGCCTTGAGGGCTTTGGGGAGAAGGTGCTATAAAAATCAGAATATTATTCTACACTCCCTAGCAAGACAGCACTTAGCTTTATATATTATCCTGCTGGTGATGCATCTCCCTCTGGCTGACAGCAGGATCAATTAATGTATACAAACCAAAAGAGGCTGTTTAGGAGACTTGTAGTCCATGTAATCTGCTAACACCTGATGACAAATCCAAACTCGAAAAGATGGAAAAGTCAGGTTTTAAGGCATTTTCGCAGACAGTGGAAGACTGTGTGTCTTCAGAGCAGCAACAGGAAAGGGGCTGTTCCCCCAGTATTTTTCACTCCTCATTGTTTTTTATGGCCTTTGCTGTTCCCTTTTCAGGTTTTTTGATCTTTGATAAATTAGCAAACTGTACTCTTACACTGGTCTCTTATTTCAAATTTTCTTCATTAGATTGAGAAGAATCTGGACCTGACCTCCGAGGCAGCTGGAGTTGAGTGAAGGCAAGGGAACTGCTGCCAAGGAGAGGCCATCAAGTGAAGGCAGCATTGGAGAGGTTAGGGCAGGGTGGAGCTTTTTAAAAACCCTCTAATTGTGCTTCTGCATTTAAACAGGTTGAAAGTGCTGTTCAGGACAGAGTATTGCAAGCAACACATTTGCCTTAAGGCTCACTGATTTCAGTACAGCTAACACAGGCATTTTGGATATTTTTAACCTCTGTCTTTTCATGCGCTGAAATACAAGTATACTGTAATGTCTGCAAAAACAGACACTCAAAGTGAGTGAAAAAGTGCTACTTCAAACTATCTCCCAGATAAAAGGCAAATGATTGAACATATGAAGCTCTTCACAGGTAGTTGCTGTGAATCCTCATTTCCTGCCTTTACTTCTGCACATTGTATTCTGGCAAAACTTAATGTTTTTTCCTATTTTTGGCTTTTTTCAATGACAATACTTAAAGTACTACATAATAAACATCAAGAATCATAGCTGCTCCTTTGGCATTTTTATGTTTACTGTGTATTTAATTAATAAAATTGTTACAATGAAAATGAGTTTTAACAAATCTCTAAAGTACGTGAAAAAGTAAAAATAGCAATTCATGAATGAGTGATTGGTTTGTTTAATTTTTCAAAATATGACCATTGGCAACTCCTTTCTCTGTTTATATGTTTGTGCCCTGCCTTTCCAGGATACAACCTCTTCATGGAAATAATATTTCCTCTTCTACGTCTGCTGCACTTGGCACACAATGGAGTCTCATTACTCAACAGAGCCTCTACGTGCCATGAAAAATAAATAATTAAACTCCAGCTATTTCAGTAGGTAAATACTGCCTTCCTCACCCTTGTGCATAAAGCAGCCAGTGTTCCACACCTGGCAGTGATCTGCTCTGCGAGTTCAGCCTCCTTGATGTGCTCTGGCATGAAACGTTGAGGTGCTGACACAGCGTGTGTCACGCCAGGGCTGTCCTGGGGCAAAGGGGAGGGGGTCAGCTGGGACAGCAGTGCCCACCACCCGCTCTGCCTGCTGGGGTGGAGACAAAGGTGGAGGAATTTTAGAACCAAACGACGTTTCTATGTGTATACATCTTCCAGCACCCTTTAGAGCTGTAGCTTCTACATGTGCTAGACAGATGTTCAGTCATGTTTTCCTCTATTTCAGCAAAGATTGGCTTTATGATAGCTGGCATGGTGCATGGAGTGGGAGTTCCACACAAATACTCAAGAAGGATGAAGTGCTGTTTAGCTTCCACCAGCAGAGAGAAGAAATGCACACCTGCCTCCCTGAGAGTCTCCAGCTGCACAGTTCTGAGGGCAGTGCTGCACTGGCAATTCCTAGCAACTGGGGGTGAGAGCAGAATTTGGGGGCCAGTGGGGCCCCCCACTGTCTGATCAGAGCTGATCAGTTTTACTCTTGTGTCTAGATTCAGCAGCTTCTTCTCATCTGTAATTTACTGTGTTTTCCCCTGAAAAGATATCTTCCCTCACCCTGAGGAAGTGCGAGGAAATCTCTGGGTTTTCTCTTCAACATATGCTGTAGTTTCTAACCCGAGTATTTTGGTGTTGAGTGATGATGCAAAAAAGGACAACCCCTCAACTTGGATGTAATTTCTAAATCCCTCCATCAGAAGTTTTGAACGAAACTGGAGAAAAGGAGGCTTAGAGGTGACCTTATTGCTCTCTACAACTTCCTGAAGGGAGGCTGTAGACAGGTGGGGGTCGGTCTCTTCCACCAGGCAGCACCTGACAGAACAAGAGGACACAGTCTCAAGCTATGTCAGGGGAGGTACAGGTTGGATATTAGGAAAAAAAATTTCACTGAAAGAATAATAAAGTAGTGGAATTGTCTTCCCAGGGAGGTGGTAGAATCACCATCTCTGGATGTGTTTAAAAAAAGACTGGACGTGGCACTTGGTGCTATAGTCTAGTTGAGGTGTTTGGGCATAGGTTGGACTTGATGATCTTGGAGGTCTCTTCCAACCTCATTATTCTGTGATTCTGTGAAAGCTGATGGAGGGACAGGGTATGTCAATCAGATCATGTGGCTCTGACCTGCGTAAGAAGTTCAGGCTTAATCCCTGCTAATGCCCTACGAGCATTGTCGAGACAGCGTTGGACAAGCACCTGGAGCTGCTGCCAGGTAAAGCCTTTGGGTGCCCCGTGCAGCTGCAGGAGTGAGTTTTCAGCGGGCAGTCCCACAGCGCCGCCTGAGCTGGGTGGCGGGCGGAGCGTGCATGGCACAGCGGGGGCAGTGCTGGTGGCACTCCTCAGGTGCCTTGGCAGCACTCTCTGTGCCCGAGCTGCCGCTTACCTCTGCCATGCATGGCTGAGCATGCTTTGGCAAGGACAGCTGCCACCTGGTCCTTGCAATGAGGACCTGGCTTCCAGATTTTTAAACATAAGGGAGGTGAATCCAAAAGGCTGATAGCAAAGCAGTGATGAAGATTCATTGCTACAGTGACCAGAGACATAGAGGATGCAGAGAAAAGCAACTTCACATGATTTATGTCAGAAAGGTACCTGCTGTAAGTTAGAACAGTCCTAAAGATGCTGTGATCTAGAGCAGCCTCCTAAGGCAAGCCAGAATCCCCTTTTCATAAGCAATATATCTGTTTATGTAAAGAGGGGAAAATATTACAAATCTTAACATGTTCTTTCCTGCCAAGGAAAAACCTGAAGCATTAAATGTGCAGAGTGACTTGGTGAATCAAAGCTGAGCAATGGCTTTAAATGTGCCACGTGTTCCTTGCTGGAGCTCTGTTGCTGACAGCTGATGGCAGTTTACTGCTGGCTCTGGACTGTGGAAAAATTAGTCTCAATGACAGCAAAGGAAGAGGAGTAAAACCCTCCCCTTCCCTAAAACTGGATTGAGGAAACGGACCCTTGGTGGGATGTTACTAGGGCCCTGCTTTTGAAACATGATCCATGTGTGCAAATCCCACACAGACCAGATGCCAAAACTGCAGTGATTGTTTGACATTTCAGTTGAGAAAGAGAACAAATGTGCTCTGTACTCATCTTTTCTTTTTTGAAACAAAACCAATTAAATTATCTTTGAAACAAGGGCTTTGATTACTATCTCTCTGGCGTCATCTTTATGTTGATGTAATTCTATAGACTGGTGACATCACTGCTGATTTGCACTGGTGTAAGAACAATCAGGCTCTGTGTTTTCCAGGCAATGAAGCTGCTTATGTTTTGTGTAAAGAAAGAAACTCAGTCAAACAACTTTAAGGGAAAAGAAATTAGCCAAGAAATTCAGAAGGAGCCAAAAGCAATATGAGCACAGATACAGCTACAATATTCCAACTGTATTGCTAGTTAAAAAAAAATACCCAGCCCAATTAAGGAAGTATTGACTTCACTATAAATGTGTATGCTGATCTCTCTTGGTTTTGAGTTTGAATTGACATCAAAGGTGAGCAATTTAATAAGTTTCTGCAATTTTATTTATTTTAGTATGTACTCTACTGGCTTTGTTTGAGATCATTGAACAAATGTAAGTTTCCCTTCCCCTTCAAATAATGTTATGCAACATGAGAACAGATCAACTGTAAGGATTAAAATTATAATTGGCCTGATGTGAAAGTAGAAGGGCAAGTTCTATGCAGCATAGCCTGAGTTGAAATTCTAGCTGCTTCTGTGTGAAGAGGATTTGACCTTTGTGTATGACCAAGGATTTCACTGTTGATGACATCTGGCAGGAACAGAGATTTATATACATTTATTTATCTATTTATTTATTTTCACCCAGTGAAACACAATCAGGACTTTCAGTATTCAGCTTTAATGTTCATATTTTTGTTGTAGTTGCTATTATGCTCTCACTTTGAGGATGTCAAACTCCTGAAAAGAGCAGTTGTTTTGCTTCAGGTACAGTAAAGCTTACAAACACTATGCTTGGGATGAGAGACAGAAGCTTTGTGTGTACTGAGGAAATTTGGTATATGAAGAAAGTGGAGCTGAGCCCAGGACTGACTGATATGACTGACCTTGCCAACAAGTGAGATGAGCCACACTATTCTTCACTGTACTTCTTCACTATACTATACTATAGGACAGTGGCTCATGAGTGGAGTTTTAGGGAATATTTTAATGTTAAAAAAAATTAAGAAAAATAAACCCACAAAAATTTGAAGCCTCTTGAACCTGAATCTGGGTATATTTCACATTTCTGAATTGAAAAAACCCAGTCCTGATGACTATGTACAGCACATTCTGCTCAGTGCCATTTCCATTCAGTGTTTACTATTAACAGATAGTATAGGCCACTAAATGGCCATGAATATATTAGATGGACTATGGCTAATAACGATGTGATTAAAATTTTTAGAACGAGGCCATGGCAGTTTTCCATAGCTCTGACATTTACCTAATGAGCCCCAACTCACTGACTGCTTTAGTAAATGATACATGACTTTTCTTGTAAACCTGGCATGGGGTTACATTAAATTTTGCCTTGTATTTAACAACGTGCTACTTTCCTGCCCTACTCTCATAAGTCTACTAGGAGTTGTGGCCTTAATTTAGCTTGGGTGGAACTATAGGTTGGAGTTGTTGTTCCAGCAAGGTAATTGCTTCTCTACATAAATGAATTATCCTTTTCATTTACAGTGCCCATGGAAAGTTGTGTGTAATTTCAACACAGCAGTGTAGCCGTGGCAATCCTTTAACATGCTGTGCATGTGCTCACTGTGTCAGTTTAGTCCCCAGTGCCACAGCTTTGCTGCAGGGTGAGATGTTTGACAAGCTGGCCCTTTGCAGGGATGCTGGCTCTGCCTCACTGCTGGCCTCCCCTACAAAATGGGTACTAATGTGACAGAGGATGAGCCCTGCCTGAAAATGGCAAGTCCAAGGCCTTCCTGACAGGCTGGCCAGGATGGCAGCTCTGCAGAGAGCTGTGGAAACTCAGCAAATAACACTTTGGTACAAGCTCTGGAACAGGGGAGGCACATGAGGGCAAAGGCTGCGAGGCTGAGTCCTGCTGTAAATGAGGGAGCTGCCGGAGAGGCAGGAGCTGGCTGGGATGTGCCACCAAACTGGTGCAGTGCAAAGCCATGACCCAGCTGCTGCAGTAGGAGAGGGAAAGTAAACAGGGCTGGCAGAGGCACCAGAAGCTGAACTTTGTGAACTCCTACCAGATGGAGTTACACCAGCAATTAATTTGGTGCAATTACTTCCACACAACTGCGTTGGAAATTATTGCAAGAGAGATCAACTCATTAACAATAGGAAAACAACATTGCAAAACTCCAATTATCTCCTTCCAAGTGTTATACACTCACTTTCCACTGAAATTAATGAAAATAATGCAAATGGGGTGCCTGGATTCCTGGATCACTGCATTGAGTAATTGGGGTACAGCTCCTGGATGTACCTGCTCAGAAGGAAACACAGTGATGAGGGGAGAGAGACGACCTAGGCTGAAAACAGTTCTTGTGCTTCCATTTTCCCCAAACCTACTGCTGGCAATATCTTGCTGTTTCTCTTGGCAAACATACATCTCCAGCTTCTGGTCCAGGCCTGCTGTTGCTACAAAAACTTCAACTTTAATATAGAAATCTATATGTTTTCTGATTAATATTTCCATCAACCTTAGTCCTGGGTAAACATTGTGTAACATTAGCATTCATCAGTGGACTTGCACAATCCCCTTGAAAAAACATTGAGAAAATATTTCAAAAACCTGCTTTCAGTCTAGAATGAATATTACAGCCACAGAAAAGATCTTCTATGTAAAAGAGAATAATTTTCCCCTCTTTCAGAGACTGATGAACGATTCACAAGTCAATCATTTACTTTTCAGTGCATTATTGCCTGATTAATCAAGTGCTGATGCAATTAAACTTAATGATCTTACTGAGTAGGTGTCTGCTTAGATTGACATTTTAAAAGAACATTAGTATTTTTGTAAAACGGAACCTTTCTTTGTTTTTAACCATCCTATTTCTATATTCCCATTGCTACCAGTCACCACTTAGATGAGACTGCACTGTTCTCATTTGGAGCTGGTATCTAATTACACATCACAGATCAGCTGCTAAAGAAGCATACAAAGCTTATGAAGTATCAGTTCAGGAGTTGCTCCAAATAGAGAAGAGATTGTGCAAGTTACTTTTCCCAAGGTGAATGACAGACATGCAGGAAGGGCTCAGTTTCTGTTGGCAGGAAGGCCTGACTGACTGCTAGACCTCAGCCTCTGGAAGACTGGCAGAAGAGGAGATTCCATCCTGAGAGGTGCTAAGCTCCTGCTGCTGCTGCCAGGAGAGTAGAGGAGGCACAGGGCATCCCATGTGACATGGGAAACTTGAAGAGCAGCACAGGACACGGACCAGGTTGTTTCCAATGAAAGGAATCTTCTGTATGTAAACAAAGTTTAGTAGCAAAGTGTTCGAGTCCAGGAAATAATTTCTGGTGAGGAGAATAAACTTTCCTTCTGAGAGGAGCGCAATTACTTCTCCATTGTTCTCCCAGTTCCTCCTCAATTTAGTCTTGGCTGTGTCTCCAGTGAGAAAGTACTACTTGGAACATAAAGAAATTTGAGAGAATACACAGAGGAAAACAAAAAACCCGAGATGTCATTTTACATTTGATTTCAAAAAGTGAATTTAGCAGGTGAGAACATGTTAATAGCTATATGTTTTTGCTTTGAAAGGGACAATTAGTAATGAAATTAAGCAATGGAGGACTTTGGTAGGAACTGCATGGAAAGAAAAATCCCTGCAAGTTAGAAAACAACAGGGTCTAACAGTAGAGCACCGGCTGGTTTACGCTTGCTGTGTTTGTTCACTCTCTTCAAAATATTTAACACTATGACCACAATTTGTGTATTTCTAGGAAAGAAAACTAAATTATTGCTGTTCCTACTCTGTCACAGATCCCGATTTTCCAGACAAGGGACAGGCTTCCTATAGAAGTACCTCCAGTGTCTTAATTGATGCATTTGCACCAGGGAGAGCTGATGCAACAGGATGACAATCAAGCCCATGGGTCAACAGTTTCAGAAATAAGTATCTAAAATTAGGTGCCTAATTCCATAATTAGGATCTTGAGTAGAGACGGACTGGTTTTCAAAAACACTGCAGGAGTGACAAATTCTGCTGAAGTCAATTTAAGTTGGAGGTGAGTTTTCCTTTAATAATCAGATTGTTTTATTTAAATGCCTGGTATTGTTACAGGCATATTGGACATCCTGGGTTGAAGGTTTGAACTTTCCCTCCCAAAGTATAACTGTATCAGCCTGTACCCAGTGCACAGAGCACTCATCATGTGGTACTCTAGAACATGAGTATATTCCATCCTGACAGACATTATTGTGTGAGTGTGTCTGGGGACTCAAAACAAAAAGTTTAGAAAAATCCTCTCTTTGATCCTGAGGCAAGCCACAAATGTAACAGAGGCCTAAGGGCTGTTCCAAAGGATGCTGAGGAATAGCTTTGTGGAGGAACTTCTGCATGGGTTGGGGGATGAATACAGAACAAATCTTCCTCTGCAGCACCCACCAACAAGGTCCTTCTGCCTCCCAGACCTGTATGGAATAAAGCAAGGTGAGGAGCTCTGGAAGCACTGCCTAATGCCACTCATGGATCTTGGCATGACATAATGAGCCAGGTTACCTGAAAGCTGTAAGGATGGGAAATGCGGTTTGGCTGTTTCTAATGTATTTTTAAATCTTATTGGGTTGATGCTATTAAAAAACTGAAGTTGTTAATTCAAGATCATTTGGGCTAAAGTATTTACTCCTAAGTGCTGGAGGCTGAAGCCAACAGCGTAACACAAAGGTAGGCAGACATAGAGAGGACAATTGTCTCAGTCTGTCCTTGCTATTTGGCTTATAGGTATCTTGAGAAAGAATAATAACAAACTCTTTTCCATTTGACTAGATCCCTATATCTGTATAAGATAAGGGTTTATAATTCAGTTTCAGTAACAGCTTGTAGGAATCTATTAGTTGTTGTGAATTCATAAATTCCTATAAGTACATAACTCATTTATTTGCAAAGTGGTTACTACTGGGGACAATTAAATGATAGTTGATTCTTTGTAGGCTTTTTTTAGCACATTTCAAATTTGTTCCATTGCATTCTGTACCTTCCAGTCTATTCCTGATTGTCTTCATCCTTTTGCAATAATATTCTTCCAACTGCAGTAGTATTATACCACATAGGTGGCAGCCATGTCAAAAGCAGTTGTGCCACATCATTTAACAAACAGTAATTGTGTCCAGGAATCACAGGAATCTTGATCTGCTGCATCAGGCAATACTTCTTTGACAGCTAAAGCTGAAAAGACACTTGGGATGGAACCTAAAATACACTCTGTTTCAGGTTGCAGGGACTGTGCCAACAGTCTACAGTGCTGAAGAAAACACAGCCATACGTTTATCTTGATTTTTTGGTTTCTTTTTAAACTTAATTTCTATATGAACAAGACTTACAAGACATCACTGTGTCATGTTGTCATGCTGGCCCAAGTGAGGACATTTTAAAATCCAATGGCCCATTTGAGACAAATTTCACACGTGGTTACAGTTCACAAGAGAAATAAAGGTCTGGCACATTTCAGGAAAAGGAAAGAGGGTGGCCCTGTTAAGGTTTCCACCAAGAAAGGAGCTGCCACCAAAATTCATGCACTGTTTGTGCCAAAGCCACTTTGTCCACACAGAGGCTACAGCCTAAACTCTCACCTGTTTAGACAGTGAGGGATAAGGGATAAGAGACCTGGTTTTGTCCCTGCTTGTGCTCACAGAAGTATGTGTTGGTCTAGACTTGGCAGTGGGAGGGCAGTTAAAGTTCTGTTTGTGTTTCTAAGCTAATCCTGCTTTTGTGTGATGTGTAATGCAACCACGTGCTTTTCGGATATTTAAGTTGATGTTAAGCTTCTGAGGTCAGAGATTCATTTCAGTACTGTCATTGCTCTCATGAGATCTCCAAGTGTGTGTAAGCAAATTCCCATGGTGGAAGCCCCTTATCCCATATTTTTTCTGTGTATTCATGCAGTATTTATAATTTTTTTTTGTGACTGGGAGGAAAATTAGGAGTTCAAGGACATTTTTAGCTGTTTTACCCAAACTAAGTCCATACGTTTGGGATCTTTATAATTATTTTGCTTTTATTATTATACGTGGAATATTGTATAATTAGATCTCTGGAATAATTTTAAGTTTTGTGTTCTTCTTTTTTTCAGATCAATTATGTGTCTATGTGGTCAAAAGGGAAAAGTCTTTCTTCATCTGAAGTGAAGCAGGACCTGAAGGATGTGTCTCAGACATACCCAAGGCTCTCAGGGTCCAGGAATGCACTGACTCAGGAGTGGAAGCTGAACCTGAAGTCTCCTACATGGTCACATAGAGTAGGACTGCACACCAGATGTGGCTTTCTCTCGTCATAGGCCTAAAACTTTTTTAATGATAAGTGGTTTTCAGGTTGGTACTTAATTTCCCATTGGCTTGAACTCCTAAGAACTAAAAGGTAATGGGAAGCTAGCTGGCTCACTAATTAAAATGGAAAAAGTATTTTGAGATAGCATTTTCCTGGAAGTGGGGTCCATTTGTGTCTGATGAGCATTTGTGTCTGATAGCCAAAGTGAGATTAAAACTTCTAAAACTATTAAAAAATAGTATGTGAAGCTTAATGGCTAAATAGCTACGATTGTAATTAAATAGTAGAAAGGCAGATTTGGTTTTGGCTGCAAAACCAATATTAGAACAAGGTACAAACTAATTTGCAGTGTCCTACAGCAACAATTAGTGTCCTAAAGGATGTGACTTTTCATTAGGATGACTAGGAGGATCTGACAGGTGGCTGAATCATGCCCACTGTAGTCACGCTGAACTTCATCTACATGCACCCACAGTATTTATTGCTCAGTCGAATTCTTCCTTTTATAATTCTGGATTGCCACATGTGCAATTACATTGCATCCGGCAGAGAGCTCCGAGATCTGTAATTACCAAACACAGCTACAGCACTCACACAGCAACAGAAGTGACACTCATGTACTCATGAGTGTAAAATCAAAGCACTGCACCTCCCACTTGCCCATGACTGAATTGAGAGGTGTTTACTGCACAGTTTATTCTGTGAAGCACCCTCCCAGTGTAATGATACACAACTGATAAATGAGAGTGGGAAATAGGTGCAGTGCATACAAGCCAAACAGTGCAGAACTGAGTTCTTCTGGAACTTTACACTCCTTGCAATACCTCCAGTGGATGCTCAGCTAGCTGGGAGAAGAGTGGCTATGCAGAGTGCAGATGTAGACACATCTGCAGGGATCCTGGCACACTAGAATGAATCAGGAATTGGCTAGGCCATGCACAGGAGTCAGAAGACTTGTGTATGTATAAGTCACCTTGCTGTAGGGAGTGAGTGCCTCCCATAGAGCTCAGGCTATAAGATGGGATGTTTGTAAACAACCTCAGTGGAAGGAATTACCAGAGTAATGACTGGACATGTGGCAGCGTCTATGTACATCCCACCTATGAGACCATCTGAAAGCACAAGAAACACTGTTATTTCCTCATCTGTCTTTCTGACTGAGTCCAAATCCGAGTAACAGAGCTGTCCATGGGGCCCGCCCTGGCTGTGGCACAGTCTCCAGGTAAGCTGTACATTGACATTCCAGCTCTTCTGCAGCACAGTTTCCCCTTTCAAGCAGTTCTTTCTGCTCTCTCTCACTTTAGCCGGCCTAGATCTGTGCCCCCGGTGAAAGAGGGAACCCCATCACCAGGACAGTTTGTTTCCCCGTTTTCCGTGGTGCATTTAGCGGTGCGTCGACAGAGATGGGGAGGCTCGGGGCACGGGTGGGGGAGCGGGTCCGCACCCGGCAGCCCCGGTCCTGACCTGCTTGACGTGAGGGATGGCGCCGGCCCGTCCCTTTCAGTGAAACCTGAATTTCTGCTGGATTAAGGCGGTTGTGTAACCGCAGCCCGGCTGACTCCATTGTTCCTCCGCACCATGTAGTTATCAGCGCGAGGTGAGCGCCGAGCACGGCGCCGCCGGGCAGGGCGGGCGCGGGCAGCGCTGCCCCGGGGCAGGGACGCACCGAGCGCCGCTCCCCGCCCCGCAGCCCGGGCCGAGCGGGCGGGGGCTCAGCATCCCGCCCGGCGGGCACTTCGCACCTGGAATCGCCGCTCTGCGGCCGCCCATACACACGTGCATTTAAGCCCCGGCGTCAATGGGCTCGGGCTCCTGGGGGCACACGCAGGGCCAGCGTGGGAGGACACGTGTGCGGGGGGCAGAGGCAAGGAAGGCCGGGCAGCGGCTGATGGCGCTGCGGGAAAGGCGCGGGTGAGGGGTCGCGCCAGCCCCCGTCGGAGCGGGGTGAGTGAGAGAGGGGCCGCTCCCCTCCCCGGGGCGGGAGCCTGACTGCCAAAGCACTCGGCGGCAGTTGAGGGGCGAAGGGACGATGCCGTTTGCGAAAACCCATAAACCCAGCGGCGCCGTCTGCAGTGCACGGGACGGGTGTCCCCGGGCAGCGGGGACCCCGCTCCCGGGCGGGACCGGACCGGACCGTGCCGAGCCGTGCCGCGGCCGCGCTCTGTTGCTGTGACAACCGAGCTGCTCGACGGCGGGCGGGCGGGCGGCGCGGGGCATTGGCCGCCGTGCGGCACGTGGGGCGGCTGTGGGCCGGGCAGGCCCGCCCGGGGGCGGGATGAGCGCAGCGCGGGCGCAGCGGGGCCCGCGGTCCTGGCGGGCGGTGGGCGCGTTCCCCCCTCCCCGTCGGCCGCCGAGCGTGGCGGGTACCCCCGGCCGAGCTGCGCTGCCCCGGCTCGCTCCGTCCTGCCCTGTCCTGCCCGCCGCCGGGCTGTGATGTGTGTGCCCCGCTCGGCGGGAGGCGGGGAGTGCCCGGCGGAGAGGAGGGGAGTTAGTCAGCGGCGAGGAGGAGGAGGCAGGGCCGGAGGCAGAGCCATGGAGAGCAGCGCTGGGCGGGCGGGGCGGCCTGTGTGACCGGGGCGCATCGCGGGGGCACGGCCCGACAGCCCGGGCGGCAGCGGCGGGGCCGGGGATGAAGGTGCGGCGCAGCCCCCCGCCGCCAGCCGCCGGCCCGTGACGGGGCGGGGGCCGCGGCCCCCGACGGGGCGGGCGGGGGGCCGCTCGCTGCCTTCCTCGGGGCAGGCGGGCGGGCGGGCAGGAGGGAGGGGACTCCGGCAGGGGCTGCCGTCGCCCGGGGCCGCGGTGACTCAGAGCCGGCGCGGCCGGGGGTGAGCCGAGGTCTGTTGTTGTGGGATTTTTTTTCCCCGGCAGGTTATAAATAGCCCCGCGCGGCGCCGTGTCACGGAAGGACACCCTGGCCGGGCGCGGGCAGAGGCCGCCGGCGCGCAGCCTCCCCCGGCCGGCCGCCGCCAGCCCGCCCGCCCGCGGGCCCAGCTGCTGTAGCGGCGGGGCCGCCTCCCGCCGGCTGTGCCCGCTCCCGGGGCGCCAGTGACACCGCTGGCCGGGCAGCGACGGCCCGGCTCCGCGGGGACAGCGGCACGGCACCTCGGCCCTGTCAGACCCCGCTGAGGCAGCAGGGAAGATGAAGCCGGAACGAGGTAAACGGCTTATCAGTACATTTCTTTTTGTTTGTTTTGTCTGTAGGATTAGAGGTAGCCCGGTGGTTGGTTTCGATGTTATCGCTCTATTTCCTTATCCCCTCCCCTGTCATTTTGGGGGGTGGGAAAGAATCCAGGTACTCGGGCTCAACTCGGGAAATGCCAGTGGGAGTGGGATGCGGAAGGTGCCCCGGAAGGGGGTAACAGCCCCATGTCCCGCCTGCCCTTCGGCTTTCCATTGTCTTGGCTGGGTGGAAGGAGACAAACGCCGTAGCGAAGTGCTTTTGCTGTGGGAATGCTGCAGTTCGTGTGTCAGACACAGCCGGCTCGGTAGCACAGTCCTGCAGTGCTGAGGCGAGAGTCGGTCAAAGGCAAATCGGGCATCGACAGACAAAGCCAGCAGATGTACAGAAATATCCAAATGCAGCTGAAAAACACACTGAAAATAACCATAACTTACATCTGTGTTGGTTTATAAACTGACAGTGTTTTTTTTTTTCCAGTTATAACTGAGATATTTCATAACAAGCATGGCGAAATATAAATTTTTCACGATTATTTGGTTATATCTTATCGGATTACTGACATCTGGTTTTACAGAAAAATCAAGACGGCAGTCTACGTATATGTTTATAACACTTGAGCTCTTTTGCCGTATAGCAACAGCTGCTGATGCCCCTAGAGTTGGAAATATGTCATGACTTCTATTTTGATCCACAGGAGCAGTGATTATTGATTCGTGTTAAACCAAGATATTTTTTTAAGAAAATCTTATGAGTCCTCATTGTAGTATTCAGAATGTTAATTAAAAACAATAATCCATGTTTCCCAAAGTTTTGCTGATTCTATTGATTATCTGGGTCGTTTTAGTTTAAAAACATGTTCTAATTCTGTCATAATCACTTTGGTGTTTTGAGAAACACTTTTATATTGCTCAGATATTCGTGTATTAAATGCTAACACTTACATGACATACACATCTTAATTAGGTTTGTTAATGACATGTTTGCTAATAGTGACACTGCATACATGACCACTCTCAGGTGGATTTCTTGTTTGTATGTGCTGCAAGGATTATATGGTGTGATGATAGCACAGATAGTACAGAAGCAATCACAAATTAATGGGGTTTAAGTACCATGGTTTTGAAATGGGCCTTTCTCATTGCTTTCCTCGTTTCTTAACTGCTTAAACCTTCACACCATCTACTGCAGCAAGGCTGGTTGTTTTTAGGATCTTTAGATTTTAATACCAGACACTGAAGTTTGAAAACTATTTACTCTCAGGGTGAAATTATATTTCAAAATAGCCAGGTAAAACCCAGGTCAATATTTACGGCTTTAATATGTTCTGATCTAGCAGTTCAACATCTACCTGACCTTTGTGTATTCCTTTCTTTAATTTTTAGGCAGAAGGAGTTAGAACACTGCAAACATTTTCAGTTGCTGTAGGATAAGTGATCAGATGCCTTTTTTTTAACCAATCTGGTGTAGAGGGAACGAAAAACAGAAAGCAAGTTATGAGGTTGCTGGGGTATTTTTTGTGGGCTTTTTCTCTTTTTTTTTTTCCCATAAGCTTCGAGATAATAACTTGAGATTCATATACACTGTATAGTGTTTACCACAAACCGGGCAAAATCCTTTAGAAGTTATGTCTTGAAATTCTTCTAAGGTAATTAACAAAAGTCTTGAAATAAATCATGGATCTTACCAAACGTGGGAGGGTATCTCCAGCCATTTTAGTGGATCCTTCCAGCTTAACTGTGTGCTAATACAGTAGAGCAATACCATGCACAAAGGGGGTTGTGAAAGTGCTGCCTAAATGCCACGTGCAGCCCACAGAGACTCTTAGGAGGCACGAATCATGCAAATATTTACATGTGCTGCTTTCTGCATAGCAGCTGTACCACAGGACACAAGCAGTCAAGTGTGCAGTCACCTGCTTCCAATCGTCGCAGATTAATAGCAAAGGGCAGAGGAGAAGCAGACCACTCAGCTTGCCACAGGTTTCACTGCTCTACAGAGCCTCAAAATCCTGAGAAGACTGTAAGTTCACACCCCAAGTAAAGCATAAAGAAGGAGACTTTAAACAGGCTTGCAATGTGTTGGCTTTTTTTTTTGTTGTTATTCTTACAAATAATTCTATCAGAATCAATTTGGAGCAGAGGGATGCAGTTCTTGTTAGAATTTAGCTCAGCACTGCACTGAAGATTGTAATGCCCAGGCACATTGGGAGAGGTGTGGTTTATTTAGCCTTTGCTGAACTACCAGTAAGGTTCTTGTTATCCCCAGCAAAGATGGATGATGCAGGAGAAGAAAGAAGAGTTCTAAATGTACAACTGTTTTTATCAGTGGGAAGGGTTACAGAATGTTTAAATTTAAGGAGGTGAGAGGGATGGACAGAAATGAAGAAAACATGGGAATTTGGCCCTAAGGTACTTACCTCCCCTCTATAGGAGGGAAAGTTGGAAAATTTGCAGATGTAGATATGTAATGTGTGAAAGCAGTATGGAGGGGATGGAATATGGAGCTCTGTGTAGCAAACCTGCAGAGCAGTTTTGTGGGTGAGGGAGAGCAGGAAGAGAGCTTCGAAAGTGCAGGTAAACATGTGGCCTTATTCCTTTGCCACGCAAAAGCACGGGGCATTCCCAGGATGTATCTCATGAGCATCACTCAGGACATGGTGGCCATCAGGAGGGGTTTGAGTGTGGGAGGACAGTGGCTGCTCTGAGCACATTCCCAGAACTATCTGTACTGGCTCTAGGGAACGCAGTAACTCAAGTACCGATGGCTGCTGCTCAGCTTCACCTTCCTTGTGCTGCCGTTCTTAAAGTGAACTCCTGAAGCATCTTAAAATACAGTGGTCATGGTTCTTCAGCTGAGGCTCCACTGGTGCCAGGGAGAAGAATGATTTATCTTCCTTTCTTACATACAATGTTTTTGGAGTGATGTTTGACTTTGGGGTTAGTTTTGGTTGTTTTTTGGTTTTTTTTTTTTCTTTCTGCAGTAACAACATATCAGGTTACCTGGCTTTGATCCATGATATCATCACGATTTGGTTTCTGCAGTACAGCTGCCTAGTCAGCTGCTTCGTGCTGCATGTTTGGACTGCTGTTTCCTTTCTCAAGTACAGAGCTTTGCTCTTGCTTCTATTGAACTTCGTTCTAATGACTTCTGGTCGCTTCGGCAGTTTATTGAGTTTGGAAGACAGAATAAGGCTTCATAGCAGAGTGCTTGCAAAGTTTTCCAGCTCAGCTTTGTTCATAAACTGTATAAACACACTGTTTCACCATCAGCATTAATGAAAACATTGCATAATGTCAGGGTGATAGCTTGCTGCCAAACTCAGAAGGCTTGTTATGTACTCTTAGAGTACACTTGGTGCACAACTGGAAAACATCTTGTGGTTTAGATGAATCTACAATATAGTCATATTTTACTGTGGAAATGTTACAAGACATCAAAAGTTTTGCTATAGTCTAAATAGCTGGGAGTTATTGCTCCTTCCTCCTCCCTCCCCCTCATTGCATGAATGATCAGTTAAAGGAGGAGGACAAGCTTGTTTGTCGCTAAATGAATGCTGGCTGGTTTTTATCACCTTATTCTAGTCTTTTCTTACTTTCTTATTGCCTTGCTTTGTTTATTCCTCTATATGTGTTCTCTGTGTAGAGACTATTTTGTTCTCACTTATAAATTAAACAAAAAGCAGTCCTTTCTTACTTTCTGAAGCATTAATTCCCTCCTTGAGATTATCCTAATTTACAGAAATGACTTTCTGTCTACGAGAGAGGAACAAGCAGACTGAAGAATGCTTTTTGTCGTCTCCTTCCTTCTTTGCAAGTCAAACTTGGATATGTGCCTCAGGGTCTGTTTGTAGTAACTGGGTTAAGGAACTTCTGCCACATTACTTGGTGGGTTGGTGTGGAAAGAGGTAACTCTTGGTTCAGCAAAAATCTGTTTACTGCCTCCTGTGGGAAACATAGCTGAGGTATTTTGGGATGTATCTGTGGGGAAAGCTAGAGGAGAGATTAATGAACAGTGGATGGAATTTAGATTCTTAGAAGGAAGGATGAGAAGGCATGGGGCTTGGGGGAAGTGAGCTGAACCAGTGTGTTCGGTTGTGGAGTTGGTTGTTAATTTAGGAGATGTGGGTAAGGCCCTTGTTTTTATAAGCATAAAATATGCCCTATATTAATGGGGAAGATGTCATGGAAAACTTTTTAGCAAAGATGATGTGCTACAGAGTATGCAGGTTAGGAAGTGAAAATATATATTGAAAAAGGATGAGTGCTGTTTTAGTGTCCTATATTGAACCATGATGCAGACACTTTAATTTTGTAGTATCTTCTCAGTGAAATGTCACAAAGCACTTAAACTTTTCCATGGCAGAACGATGTAGCCAGTCAACAAAGTAATAAACTGGAAATGAGCTGCTTCCTGCTCGCTGGAGCTGTCACTCCAAAGGCGTTCGGGCAATGCTTGGGGCTGGGTTGCCACAGGTAAGTGCAGGTTGGCTGCTGATGAGCTGGGGTGACGCTGTGCTGCCCCAGGAAGCCCCCGGGCGAACAGGCTCTGCTGCAGGCACGTGCGGGAGCGGCGTGTGACACGCCTGCTCCTCCTGCCTGCATGGCTGTCACATAAAACCTGCTCCTTCTCGGGAAGAAAGAGCACCTAAAACTCTTCCGGGTAAAAAACCCCACCAACGCAAGCAAACTGACAGGTACTGCACTCGGATTCCGTTTATGGGGCATGAAGCTGTCCAGCTCTAATATTTGGGGAGAGCAGATTTGTCCTGATAATAGTTCTGTCCTTACACCTGAAAAATGGCAATATAAACTCTATTTTTATTACATTTCTGCCTCAAATATTTCACTTTAAAGAATTCTTATCTTTTAGGTGCTTAACTTTTTTAAAATGTTAAGCAACAAAAAATTTAATGTATATTTATTTGTAGAATGGAAAATCTCAGGTTTTAATTTGAAATGCCAGCTTAGTTTTCTTACCTGTTCTGCAATTTGTACCTAGCTATTGACAGCAGGGCAAGTCTTCCTGTTGTAAAAGTATTTCTTGGATTGGAAGGGTGCTTTTATCATTGTTCAGCAGTGAGAGTTTTTTTATGGCATACCTGTTTCTCAAAGAGAACCATCCCGGAAACAACTTTGCCATTTTTTTGTAAGTTTGCTTGGTGTTGCTAAAAGAGATGCTGCTGGAGTGGCATTTAGGTGGATATTTTGGGGCTTGTGGATATGCCAAGCCTATAGGCTTGGAATATATAAATTGACCCTTCTGACCATATTCTTTACTTGCTGCAGTGACAAATTTTGGCATGTCAGATCAGATCCCTGGGGTGAAACGTATTAGGTTGGACTTTGTTGTTAAGGGCAGTGTTGACATTATTATTGGATCTGAGGTCTGCCAGCTTCTAAATGTTTTTTAAAATAAGCTGACATTTATAAATACAGATTCTCATGAGAGACAAGAGTTTGCTGCCAAATGAAATTCTACTTATTAAAATTAGAAGTCTTCTGTGAAAACAGAGTAACTGATGAGAACAAACCAGCTATATGACATTTGTTAAGAGAACTTGCTCTGTCTGCTTCACTGTTTATAAAATGTTTCTTTGGTATTTTGACAGACTTCTACTAAGAGCAGCCGTTTAGCAGTGGAGAAATAGCCATAACCTTTTATCTTTTCAGCAATGAGTTTAAGGTAACAGTCCAGCTATTCTTTTAGTCCATAAGGTCTTGCAGTTTAAATATAGCGGTAGTTATTTCTCCATTCCAATGTAATACTTGATAAACAATGTTTTTTAGATTTTTGAAAGTGTCTCACATCATTGCCTTTCAAGGAGGTGGTAAATTGTTCAGTCTTTGCAGGTCATTTAAATTTAATGTTTAGACAGAAGCCAGTTTTTAAGTTGAAATTGTTTTAGAAGTGCATGTACAGTTGCATGGTTACCTTTGTACTACCCAGTACTAAAACTCCAGGTATAAGTAGGCAATTAAGGATGAATGCAAATACAGAAGAGTGCCTCTTGGACCTGGGTAGGTAACTGGACTTTGTAAGACTTCACTTTCATTACCTATTCCTTTTTCTGCTGGTCTCGTGCAGGGTGGCATGACTATAGTTACAAGCACATGGCTGAAGCCATGTGAGTTATTCTTACTCTGCAATCAGAACTGTACTGAGATTGGAAGAGATTTTTTTTTTTACAAAGGCTACTTGTAAACAGTATAATTGAGTTGTAAGTCATGAAAATTCTCCATCTTTTCTTAACAATTCAGAGTTAATCTGACCAGGTCAAAACCAACTCACTTGTACTAATACATTTCCTTCTATGTTAAATGGGCCTGACTAGTTATTTGGCTAGTGATTTTTCATGCTAACTTTGGGACCAAAGCTGGTTCAAGTTGCTGTCTGCAATGGTGTTACAACATCACATTGACTCAAAATGCAAAGATGTAATAGGGTAGTGTGAGGATGTTCTTGGGGATAATTTGGAGAGGGAGCTGTGTGTGAGGCAGCTGAACACACAGGGAGGGAAGCACTCTGCATACATGAAATACCAATGGCGTTTCATGTCTGTGCTGATTGTAACAGTCCTTATAATGAATAAAGGCAAACAAAATAGTCTCACTGAGAAATCTTCTGAACAACTTTGTTTCTTCAGGAGCAGTAAGGGGAGCTCTTCCCCCCCATACACATTTATTTTGGTTTGACCACTTTTCTTTACGTGGGCAGGCATGCAGTCTCTCTCTGTGCAGGTATGTAGCACCAGTAACCATGGGCAGCTAAGCTTCCCTCTTAGCAATGATCAATGCATTTCCCAAACCCGTTGGCTTTTTCTAAGGAAAAAAACAAGTTGGATTTTCTTCTGAGGCATAAAAAAGGGAGACTATATCTGAAATAAGGACTCTTTGGTTGCACACGAGCAATGTCATCTGTTTTACATTATACAAGTTAGTGATCTTTTTTCCATCAAGATCCCTGGGAACCATGTTGTTAAGTAAGTCCATTTTGGATAGTGAACTACTTTAGGGAGTCTATGAGCAGGTGACTGCTTGTGCTAATTTAACCTCTTAATGGTGCTTGCTGTGTATGCAGGGATTCCTTTTGCCCACTAATGAGCCTTCAGGATTTCTAGGGCATATTTCACACTTCTCTGTGCTGTAACAAATCAAGCTTCTTTCTCAGGATGCTGTGCAAGTATCAACTTGTTTTGTATAATGGGGGCAGGAAGGGCAAAAAGAGACACAGAACTACAGTAGAATTGAAGATGGCAAGTATTGTCCCCTGTCCTCAGTACAGTCAGCACCACAATGGGAGGTGGTAGAGTGGCAGCTGGTTTCTTCTGAGGGACAAGGGAAGGAGAAGGAGAGCTGCAGGAAGAGCTGCTGTGGTCAGCCTGCTTTTTTTTCAGAGCAATGGGAAGCCCTTCTCCCCTGCCAGGTATTGTTCTCCTTGATTCCCTGCCAGGGCAGCAGCCCAGCAATGCAAGTGAAACAAACCATGGCTCAAACTCACACTTCCAGGCAGGTCAGCAAGTTTGGTGGAAGGCTTTGTTTACAGACTTGGGGGGGCAGAGAGGGTGTGTAAGAGCTGTGTCTGAGTAAATGTCTGTGATGGCTACTTGCCATAACTTCTGTGTTAACAGAGAGTGAAGTTTTGATATGTTGAGCTTATGCTTTTTTTAATGTGCAATTTTCTGTGAAGTCACAAGTACTGCTGCATTTCCTTTGCATGTTAGATCTGAATCTTTTAAACTCCTGAATCTTTCAAGACTTCTATTTACTTGTTCTTTATTTCTAAAATTTTCATTAAGTAGGTGAATTTGAGGGTAGGGGAGAAGAAAATAGTTGCATCAAGAAGGGAAGAACTTCAGTAAATATTACAGTGATGTGGAATAAAAGAGGAGGAGTTTCCTATCAATAGGAACTGAACAGGGACAAAATTGTGAAGGTCAGCATGGACTGGGAACACAGGTCAAAGGGATTTGATACCAACACTCATGCTGCTCAAAGGTAAACCCTTTTGTCTCTGCTGTAAATGTCTTTAAAATTGAGTTTCAAGTGTATTTTCTATGCAACTTTTCTTACTTCAGTTGCCTTTTAGTAAAAAGTATGACATTGATTTGCTTTAATTTGAGGGGGAGAGAGCTTCTTCCTTTTGAAGCACATGCTATTGGAATTGCCAGAGGAATTTTGTTTACCGTGGGGAAACCATGAGAAACAAAGTATCTGGAGAGCTAGAATTGGAGGGATAGGCCTGGGTAATGGTTGCTACTCATAGCTGTACTAGCAGTAGTACTAATGGTGTAACTGCTTACACCGTGCTAACGCAAGCAAGGTGTGGAGGACCCCTCTGAGGAGTCTGCTGGTAAAAAGTGGAGCAGTACAACCAGATAGCTAGTTCATGCAGGGGAAACAGGAGGAACAGTTGATAATACTGGAAATGTCTGAAGGCAAAGTTCAGTGTAGAACTGCTAGAATGCACACCTGGCTCATCTTGCACCAAACAGGCCAGTCATGACTGGCTGTTATTGTGCTGCCTCTGGATGTTTCCTACGAGAGCCTCGCCGAATTAACAACTTTCTATGAGAAAGTATTTTGGATCCTCTAGAGATGAAAGTTATGGTGCTTGACGTGTATTGTATGTTCTTTCATCCCATGCTAATGTTGAGAAGATGTAGTGGCCTTTTATAAATGTTTTAGGACACTTTTTGTAAGCTGGCGAAATGGATTCTTGTGTAAATTTCTAGTATGAAATTTGAGCAGCTTTATGTTACACACTGATTTTTATTTTATTTGGTTTTAATTTTTGTTTGATTTGAAAATATAGTGGGACTGTTAGCATCTGATGCTTTCAGCTTCTCTAGGTGTACTAGAGGCTATATATAGCCTTTCTCACTCAAGAAATATGAGTTTGAACATCAGTAAAAGGAAAACTATACACGGACTGTGAGTGGTGTATCTAACCATCTCTTTAACATGCACTGCAAGCATCAAGAACTGACCTCAGCTTTGTTCTGAGGAATTGAGCATCTGTACTGGGAAAAGGGGAATAAGGCTATCTACATGAGAGCACTTGGCGGTTTTATGTTCTGCAAATTAGTAACTCAATCCAAAATGTTTGTTTCAGGGAAGGGATGTGTTAGTAGAAGTGTATTTTTATTTTTAGCTTGTCTCCATGACTAGGCTATGTAAACATAGGGTGCTATGGAGTCACTTAGGCTTTGCTCCTTAGGGGTCACATGCACACCTTGCTTTTCCTGCACAAGGCAGGGCTGGAACCTGAATTAGAGTGTTTTTCTGAACTGCCTCATTACTAGACATCCTGTGCTTTGGCATGGCCCTTCAAAGGTTGAAGTTGAGTTTTTTTTATTATGTAGGGATGATGCCAATTATGTCTATTGGCAAGTGCCTCTGAATTGATGTGTAATTCACTTGATACTGAGATGAACCATACTTGGCTCTGATTTCCTGCTTTATGGAATGTGTAGGGCTGCTTACTCCCAAAGTGTTGGGATAAAATCCAAAGTTATGAAGACCTCACCTTTTTTATTTTTAGAGGTATTATTTTATCTGTGGCAGAAGGTGAGTTAAAATACAGTCTGGTTATCTTGATTATTGCCTGTCATTTTGCACAGTGTTAGAACAGTGATTATAATAATAGTATTTGAATTGCAGGTACTTCATGATGATGAAGTATGCAACCTAGGATAAAGTCCTGTCTATAATTCTGTGTGCTACCATATTCTCATGTAAAGTATCTTGGGCCTCTGGAATTTGTGGGAGCATGAGAGATCCAATAAATGAATAATGTCCTTCAAGGTAGGTTTTGTTTTGGTAGAATTGCTATTATTGCAGTTTATAAATTTAGTATGTTATTAGGCCAGATGCATTCATTTCTGGGGTGTTTGTCCACAAACAGGCACAGAGCTCAGCTCTGTGTACCTACAGCTGGTTTAGGACTGTAAGCTTAAAAGCTGGAGTGTCAACAAGCTGTCCTACCTTTACTGTATTTGAAGAAGATCTGGTGTGAAAAGGATCTTTGTGGTTGCACTGTAGTAGCCCAGTGTGGGGAGACTGTTCAGGAACAGTGTGGTGGGTAGGTATGACCATCATCTAGAGACAGCTGCTCATCACTAAAACATTGTTAGTTGGCCCATAAAAACAGCTGGTGGCTCCTGAATGCTGTCTCTGCTGGCCCCCGTGGGAGTTGACTCGGGTGTTGTTGCTCCTGCCTCTTGTTAGCAAAATTTTCTAAACATACCATGTTTACTAATGTGATAAATATTCCTCTTACCCCTCCCATTCCTCCTGTAGATACTGAATAACTCTTTTATAGAAAATCATCTAAGTACTTTTCTCAAATGCTAGGTAGTTGCTTAAGAAAACCTGAAATTCCTTTTTCAGACAACTGTGTGAACGACAGTGTTTTTGTAGAAGTAAATGTTCCATGAAGGAAAAATACTTGGAAAGCAAACAGGTAAAATATACAGGAAGCTTGAATGTCAGTGACTAATGAAATGGTATGTTTTGCATCTAACTCTCTGTAAGGCACTATCTGTATATGAGATCTTTAAATGGGCCAACTACTAAAAGGTATCTGACCTTCCTCGGATAAAATGTCTACTTAAAAATCTTCTATAGACTGTGTTTTCCTGCAACCACAGCTAAATTATACTGGTATATAAAATGTGAGTTGGGGAAAAGTAATTTTGTGAAGTGGCATGTTTTCCATGCTCTTGAATGGGTTAGTGAGTGGTACCGGATTTTGAATGTGGTTGTGAAGTGTAGTTTGATCTGGACTTTTCATAGCTTCATGGTATCTAATTACAGAACAAGGGTTTTAGTTGTGCTTTGTGATGTGGTTAGGCTGGGAGTGAGATAGGTTTTTTGCACTGATTATATTAATATGGTTACTGTCATTTGACTTTAGTACTTGTAAATACGTCAGAACTAGATGAAATTGTTTAACATAGCCAGTATGTTGTTTAGACTATACCTAAAATAGTACATGCTGTTTTGAGACTACTCTCTTGAAACAACCTCATAAATTAGTCCTCAGAAGTGCCCATTACAAATACTGAAGTAAGAGCTACAGAAGTGCAAGGAGAGCTGGTGCGGGATCCTCTCCCCGCTGTGTGCTCCAGGAGGGTCAGAGGAGTGAGGCAGCCGAGCCACTCCCGAGTGGGCTGAGCAGTGGAAAAAAGAGCAGTGGGAAGCTGGCTGGTGCCGGCTGGCAGGAGGACGGGCTGGCGGCTTTTTCCGCTCCAGATGTAAATATTCATCACTTCACGGACTGCAGCTCGGGCTGACTCTCCAGAGCGGTGCTGTGCGGGAACATTCCATGTGCGGTGCCAGCGCACAGACACACGGCAGCTGCTCTCACTGGAGCGTTTCGCTGGCGCGGGGAGCGCAGTGCCAGCGTGCCCGGAGCAGGGCAGCGGCTCTCGCCGCCGGCCGGGCCCTGCCGGCCCTTGGCATCCCCTCCGAGGGGGCCCGGCACGGCGTTCGGGGCAGCGCGCTCCGGCACCGCCGCCACGGCCCGGCCCCGGTAACGCCGGTTCCGGTTCCGCGGCGTCGCCCCGGTGCCGGTGCCGGTGGTTTGTGCGGCCGCGGGTCCGCCCCGCTCACCTGGCCCGGGCGGGCGGGCGCGGGGGCCGGGCCGGGCCGTGCCGAGGGGGCCGGCCTCGCCCGGCGGGGCCAATCGGCGCTCGGCCCTGTTGCTATGCGCGCCCCTACTCTGCCTCCTTTGTGGAGGATGCCGTGGGCACCCACCCACCCGCGCCGGCGCTGCGGGGCTCGCTGCGGGAGCGCCGGGCCGCGCGGAGAAGGTGTGTACGGCAGCGAGCCCCGCGGCTCGGGCCGGCCCGGCCCGGCCCGGCTCGGCCCGGGGGCGCCGGGGAGGGGGCCGGGCGGAGCGGCGGGGGGAGGCTGAAGGCCGGTGGCACCGGCCCGGACAGGCTTCCCGGGCGTGAAACACGTTCAAGCTGTGTAACTCAGAGTAGTCGGCAGTTGTTGGCGGTGTTTGTCTGAGAAAGGTGATTTGAAATCCACCTATACTAAAGTGTACCGAAGTTTGCCTCTCCGGTTGAGTCTGTAAACAGTTCCTTTAGAAACCCAAACCAGACATTCTTCCTTTCCTTCCGTGTACTGAGCCTATGAAAGCCTTAATTTCTGTGAGTTGGGGGTTGGCTTTTAGTTTTCCTTTTTTAACGTTCCCTTAAAGGAAAGTAATGGACAGCCTAAAAATTAACTCTATTAATTCATTAGGTTGTTAGGGCAAGAGTATTAAATGTCCTGGAACAGAAGGGGAGGATTTTTAAGCCTTAAAAGTGAGACGTGTAGTTAAATGTTAGATGTGCTAGCAGTTGTAGTTAGTGTAGCCATATGTAACTGTTTGACTCTTCATTGTTATGAGAAAAAAACCAACCTCTTCCCCCTCCCAAAAACACCCTGAAGCTTAACTGAGTTTCTTCTGTGCCTTGTTATGTAGGTCAAGTTTCTCTCTCCTCTTTTTTTTTTTTTCCCTCCAGCAGGAGGAAACTATTACAGTATTTTGATTTCTGCTAGAAACAATGCATGAAACATTATGAGACCTTTGCCACTACTTGTTTGTCTTGGGGCAAATGAAGCTGATGCAAATATGTCAGCTTTGGGGGCAATAAAAATACGTATTTTTAATTAGTATCTTACTGGTTGCTCAACTATATGGTATAAAAAGCTAATTAATATTATACTGAACTCAGTGCAGAATTGAGGATTATCTATTGCTTTTTATGCAAACTTGTTATCTAAAAATGTGAATGTTGCTCTGATCAAGTATTTGCATATATATTTATACATATATATATTCATCCTGTGTCTAGAGCTTGTTGATATTCCTCTGAAAAGTGCAAGAGTTCTAATTTAAGTGAGCTTGCTGACATTGGATGACCCCCTCCTGGCATGGGAGGAGGAATGATTCCTCTAGTGTACTCTTGTGTTTTGTGTGGGAATATTGGCTTTGAATCACTGAAGCATTGCTTTGGAAAGTAGTAAGGAATTTTGGAGAGGACAAAGTGAAATTTCATAATTGTGTAGATTAAATTTTAAATATGTGAGTCTGCCATTTTGCTATGTGGAAAATTACCATATATTAGGGAAGAGGGAGGCAAACTAGATTCTTGGCAGAAATTCTGTTAAGCCTTTCGGTTTTGACCCTATGTAATGTTTTATTATTTGGAGCAGCAGAAAACTATTACAGCTTAATAACATGACTTACAGTGCGGAAACTTGTAAATAGCTGAATTGTGCTGTGTGACACAGTTCAATTCTAAAACTATCAAAAATGTTCTTTTGTTTTATGCATTCAAAATTCCGTAGTAGCCTCTGGTGTCCATTTTAAAGTGCAGTCTTTTACACAGCTTGAGAGTTGTAATGTCCTCATTTATCCTCCCAAATAAAATTTAAAAACAATTTTATGGGCCTGGCCACTCTCCCAGAATTTTTTTTTAGATGGGAAGCATATATTGTCTCTTTTGTAACTTTTTTACTTTTGCAGGTTACTGTTTAACCACTTAAGGGCAGGCACTGTAGGTGAAGGTTAGTAGCATTGGAAAAATGACCCGAGGAGCTTCATGCTGCTCCACCATCATGCTGCTCCACTGCTTCATCTCTCAGAGCTCCTTGCATTTCTCAGGAAGAAGTACAGTCTCTGCCTTTGGTCTGCTAGCCTTATGCCTCTCCCTTCACCCCACCCTCTCCAAATTTTGGACTGCAAATACTGAAACTGAAGCTGGAGGTAGCCTTACTAGCTAGGAGGAGGATTTTGGGTGGTCAAACATGTTCTGACAAAGTTCCACAAGATAAATTACCCACCACTTAGATGACAATGAATGGTTTGTAACATCAAAGTTTTGGGAGATCAAGTAGCACAAAGAGAAGACGAGTACAAAAAGAAGCTGCAGTAGAAGAGGTCAGATGTTATGAAAATAGTTTGCTCTGGGCTTTTTGTTTTGTCTTTTTCTGTATTTCAGATAAAATAATGGAATTCTTAATCTGCATTCCTCACCTGAAGACACTTCCTAACAAGTCCTGTGCTTTTTTTTCTGTGTGCTTTTTTAATTACCCTGATTAGTTAGTTCTGTTCTAGGAGCAGTGCTGCAGAAGTTTTCAGCTTGTAGGTGTGATTTCCGACTGACATGATGTTGTAATAAAGTTATAGGAATATCAGCTCCTACTTAACCTGCATACTATAATGTTTAATGTCTTGTCCATTAAAATAAAATTATTGAATTCTTGAGTGTTTCTATCTCTTCTCCCTGTTAATGCTCTTTAAAAGCTTTATTATTATCAGTGCATTTGCACTCTTAGGTTTGTTTCTCATTTTCTTGTTTTTCAGTTATTTTTGGGAAAAAATATTGCAGCTCAGTGGCATTAGTAGGTGCCTTGCACGTAGGCAGAAAATGTGCTTAATAGTTCTTCCCCACGACTATTTATCTTGAGCTTAGTTGTGCCATCAGTGTTCACATTCTTGTTGGAGTTGAACCAAGCCTCTCGAGTTGATACGGTCTGATGGTCAGAAAGCTGCCCTGGATGTATTTCTCCAAGCCTTCACATGTGAAGTCAAATATCTGTAATGGAGAATTTTCCTGAGCATGCTAAAAGGAAAACCTTTTCAGGCACTTCTAGACTGTTCAGTTGCATCATTCTCTTTTGAACCAGAAGTAATGACACTGGGTTCTTGCTCTGGGTCTCTAAACCCTAGCATTATATCAGATCTATCCTATGCATGTGTGGTTGTATCTACCAAATCTCTCATCTTTTTAGTCTGAGAAGGCATTTCAGCCTGTGCTGTCTCTGAGCCATGTTCTGCTGCACTGAAATTGCTCATGTAACAGGCTGCTTGTCATCATGAAAGACAGACCAGCCTGGAAAATACTGTCTTGTTACTGGGATGTGTGACTTAGGCTCCTGATGCCCTGCAACTCTCCATATTCCACATAAGTATTTTCAAAATTTTCTTCCACTGTATAATTTTGGAAGATCTGAGTTTTGCTGGCTGTACCTGTGAACAGAGTGCTCTTAGCATATGTTAGGGTGTTAAATAACTGAAACAAGGGCTTCCTGCTGAAGGCCTCTTCCTTGCCCCTAATAGTACTGATTTTTTTTTTTTTTTTGGTGAAGTATTTAGATGTTTTAGGAACAGTAAAAGAAACAGATGCATTGTTCCCTTTTGTCACTGTACAGCCTCCCACTTTCTTCTTGAGGGTGTGATGAGTGAGGAGCAACAAGACTGGCCTGCTTTCCTAGGATGAAACTCTGAGAGAGTATTTTTCTTTAGGTTACACTGATTTAAATAAAGATAGCAGAGTCAAGATAAAGTAAAATGCTTTTAACTCCAAAATTCTAAGCTTGGGAAATGGATAACTAGGTTTTGTTTTCTTCATGTATGCAGCAAGTAGGCAAATATAATTCATATTCTCTCAGAGGATAAAAGGCAGTATTTACTTCGTAGCAGCACATAGTTGAATCAATGCTATTCATCCTCTGCAATAAAATTACAAAACTTTTCTTTTGCAATATCAAGAAGGTGGGATAAAGAAGATTGAGGGATTGCTGTGGAACTTGGGGAAGATAATGTATAGTGGAGTATTAAATGGGAGGGATATAGCCTGTTTTGGAGTTCAGCCACATCATCTACTGTCTGATGAAATTCTTTTCAAATTGCTATCTAACAATAAAGCTGCTTCTTCTAGAGGTTGGTGTCTGCATAAGTGTTTGCTTTTTCCTTGGTGAGAAAGGAGAATATTGGCCAACTTAAAGTAATGGTGGTCATCCTACCTGAAAGATAACTGAGTCCTCAGATGAATTTCCACATTAATTAGGAGATTTTCAAAAGGGCTGAAGGTGGGGAGACTTAAATACAAGCACCAGTGCTAATAAGCAAGTCTGTTGTTAAATAGTTAATAACAGATGGCTGAACTTCTGATGCAAATGATGAGACAGAACAAGAGAAGTTCTCTGCATCCTGACCCAGCGACTCCTCACTACTGCCGTGGCAACTAACACGTTTTACTCTCCAGTTTTAGCAAAGTTTATGAAACTCAAGATAACTTGTTGGTTTTATGACTTTAAAACAAATTTTAAACGGCAAAGCAAACCAGCTGGAGAAGGAGAAAAGGTAAACAAAGAAAAAGTGAATATGAATTCCTAGAGGCCTTGCATATTGAAGTTCTATAACATCTTTCCAAAAGATGCCTGAAATACTGTATACTTTAAAATGCCTGGCAGTTAAAACATTAGTTTAAATGCAGCAGTTTATAATTTGAGCAAGTCTCTCAATCCTTTCCATTTAACTGAACATGAAAATTGCCTCATGCAACTTGAATGGCATCGCAAAGGGGAAAGGGAGCAGGAGGGAGGAAGCTCTCTGCATTTGACCTGGGCATGGTGCAGGTGAGGAGGAGCCTGTGCTGGGGTGGATGTGACTTCTCTGACTTGCTCTCGCCTTGGGCTTGTGAGCAGGATGCTGGAAGCACCCCAAGTGCTCTGTTATTTTTATAGCTAGGTTACTCTATGGGTCTGTACCTACTGTAGTTAAATTCAAACCAGAAGCGTCAATATCTCTTTTTAGGGTAAGACATCTGAAGGATTGTTGTTATAGCCTAAATTCATGGCACTGAAGCTACTGGAGGGTGCGGTTTGATTTGGGAAGTCGTGAACAAGAGCTGTGTATATAACTGAGTCCAGGTCACTTCTCATACAGCATAAAAAATCTGTTGTAAGTCTGTTTTATCAGTGTTGTAAGTGTTTTATCAGTGTTATTAAGAACATGTAGATGTCTCAGCTTTTGCTGTGTTTGTGAGGTACATCTATGCTTGTGGGTCTTGACTACAGCAGTGGCTTCTTTACAGAGTGAAGGGAGTACTTCATGTAGTTGTGTACCAAGCCTCTATATTCTGTGTTTCCTCACTGTTTTGTGTTGCTGTGTCAGATGGATCAAGGACTTCTTCATCCTACAGGTGTGTAACTCAAGTTATAAGAGGACTTAAAGAGAAGGGAGCAAATTCATGGAGTTATTGCTGGAAGATTATTGTTTGTTATCTGTGATACAAATTAAGAGTCACACTTGGGTACCGTGCTTTGCTGAGTATTATACAAGCATGGAACAAAAGACTGTCCTCACCTCAGACCTTTTGCAAGTGTCAAGCGCTAAATCAATGGCTTCCAACAGAGGGCTGTGTGGAGACAAAGGGATAATACTGATGGAGACAGATAAACTGTGCTCCCACAGGCTAACAAGCCTTTATCACCGTAATGGAGAAGCTGCAAAGCAGAGTCATTTTAATCAAGAGCGTAGGACAACACAGGGGGAGTAAGGACTGGTGATTAAAGTAATCACAGGCCAGTTTACTGCAGTAGTGAGTGGGTGACAACAGGAACGCTGGTAAGCCGTGGAGGATCCTGAAAGCAGAAGAAAAAAAAGAGCAATTTTCTTGTTTTGAAAGATGTTGTTTTAAGAGACAAAAAAGAACAGGAAAATATGGTTTCCTGTTAGGCACCGGCCATAGGTACCTTACAAGGCTGGATGGTGGTGAGGCATAACCTCGTCTGTGCCTTTTTCACACAAATTCCGTGAGAAATGCTGCGGGCAGCGCTGCCTCTGCCCTGGGCAGGCAGATAAGGCAGTGCCATCTGCTCGCTGAGGCCCGGGTGGCATTCACGTGGGCTGTGCCCAGCCCAGAGGTCCCCATGGCAGGGCATGCTTCCAGCTAGGACTGGGAGGAATTTATCTCTTAGGAAAATCTTTGGATTTCAGACAAGCATTTTTCCATGCTCAAGAGGAAAACTAACTCATGCTAAGAGCCATTCTCTGAATGCTGTTTCCTAGGGATTCAGCCCAGCAAGGAGGGTGTAGTGAACCCAGTGTGCATGTTTTTCTGGGGATAAAGAGGGCAGGTTGCTTGTTGTCTGGATTCCCGTGCCAGATTCTGATTCTTTCAGAACTTTCTTCAGCCACTAATTCAGATGGTAAGAATAAAATGTTCTGTGCTAAAAATCTCTCCGATGTGTTTTTTATTAGTTCTTGAAGATAAGTGGTTGCAAAAAAAACCCAGCTGTTTACAGTAATAGCCAATGTAATCAGATATTTCTTAATGGAAACTTTAAGTCCTTTTGACTACTCTTCTGTGCTTGCTGTTTTGTTATCTCTTAGAAAAAATCCTCTTCCTCCAAAAAATTATGCATTGTTGTCCCTTGATAATAACAAAATTTATTTTCTTTATCGATTTCTAGTAGAAAATCTCTGTATAATGGTTTAGCTAATGGGAGGGTTGACAAAGTAAGTTATGGGTATCAGGCACTTGGTTTCTGGAATGCTTGTGAAGGGCTTTTGTTTTTTTTTTTACCTGATGCTTAACTTGAGCATTCACAATAATTTATTAGATCTATTAAACCTGACAAGTGGGAAAATCCTTAATGTTGCCTGAACTGTGTTAGTAGCTGAAGTGAAGCTTTTGGCATATCTGAGCTGAATTCATCTTGGAGCAATTTTCCCTGACAGAAAGTAATTTTGGTATTTTCTGATTGAAAAGTTGCAATGGATATTTACTTTGGGCATTAATACTTTTTCTGCTGGTCCAAAACTCAGTTTTCTGGGCTTTTTCCCCTGCTGTTTACTTTTAATTAAATGTAGTTATGAATTATCAAGGAGGAACTAAAGTAAGGTTTTATTTGCTCATCTGTCTTTGCTCATGTCAGTTTGTTTTGCCCAGATACAAAAGAGGCTGGGGAGGACCTTGAGCTTTGACTGGATAAAAACTGTTATTCATGTGCTGCTCATGTTCACTATTTTTAGTGTAGTGTTTTGTTTTTCCTAATAATTTATTAGCTCTGTCCCTTGACTCACGGGTCACCTGATTTCAGAGCACGTGAGCAGGGTTGGATCCTTTACTCTTGTATAAACTGATAGTTTATCTCGAGGAGCAGGATGCTGCTGCTGCTGGTGAGATTGGCTTGGAAGTGGCCGTGGAGGGGTGAGCCCCGTCCCTTCGCTTCTCTGGAAAGAATGTTCCAAGAATACGCAGTACAGGGTGTTACAAAGCACACGTGCAGCCAATGAACTCAGAGCCCAGGCCAGGCTGGCTGGGTCACTCGAGGTCAGCGCCGTGCTGGGAGACTTTGCCTGCTGTCCCCACCGTGCCAGCAGCGGCCGTGAGCTCGCTTTCCCCTTCGAGGGAGAATTGTTTTCAGCAGACACATGATGAATACACCACTATTATCCTTGCTCCAGTACTGTTCATTTTGGCACTTCGTACGAGTGTCTTGCATCTCGGATTGTCAGAAGCTTGTTTTGTTCTGTGAGGTGCCTGGTGGCTGGATGTTTCTGGTAGCCTTCATAGCTGCAGTGCAAGCCTGGAAGGATGGCTGAATGAAGGGGAGAGGGAAAGCAGACACTTAAATTTTGTAAGCAAACAAGTATGCTGTTTGAAATTTTACTGTTCAAGTGGGCCCAGTTTTTAAAAAGGTACTTTCCAAGGTCTGGTGCTCTGGAGTTTCATTAGTCTGATTGTTTGGGGTTTTTTTTAAATCTTAAGGTCAGTCTGATCTGTAACAAGATAAATGTACTCAACTAGATCCTGTCAATTCTTCAAATTGGGTGAAAGCAAGAGAAAGAAAAGCTGCACCCATCAAACTATTCAGGACTTGCACAGGTGAAATACATCTAGACATGTAAAATGACTATTTTGATGATTTGGATTGAATTACAAGTTCATTACTGCCCAAGCAGTTGCAGATTTTTAATTGCTGGCCCATGAGGCCTTTTCAGCCCAGTGGAAAACTGCAGACTGTCATATTCTCTAGAATTTAAAAATAATGCCAATTAACCTTCATTTATCTGGATCAGGGCCATTGGTTGACCTAGGTAACAGTGTTGGCATTTATTCATAACTTTATGGTTTTTACAGGTTCCTCTAAGACAACAGGATATTTGAAATTGTGTGATATCCATCCTTGAGGGAGAGGGGTTGCTTTTTCCATGGGTGCAGGGTTTATTGCTGCACTGGTGAGTTGCTGATAGCACCCACTTTACACTCTTACCCAGTTTGTAATGTAAGTAACAAAACCAAAACTTGTTAAATGTGCTACATGTAAATTATTAAAATTCTTGCCCCTGAAGAAATGACAAACTAACCATTGGAGAGTTGTTTGTCAGGTTTTATTTTTTTTTAGTGGTCTTTTAATAGAGTAGACTCACCAAAAGTTGGACTAGGTTTTTTTTTGGTTTTTTTTTTTTTCAAAAACATGTAGACTTCTGCCCACCCATGTCCCACAGTCTTCTCTGGTTTGTTTTTGTTTGGGGTTTTTGTAACCACAGTAAAGCTGAGAAATTGCAATATCTATTAAAAATAGATACTGATAGGTATCTTTTGAGGAGATCTTCAGCATACAAGAGCTTTGTCAGTAGCATGGTTTTCAAAAACCATCAGTCAGGCCCGTTGGCACCCGAGCACAGTGTGAAGATGAGTGTTTGAGTATTGGTTGTTGAAAGTTTTCTGAGTGTGTGGAAGGCTGAGTGTTTAGGTACTTATGAAACCTGGCTTGCCTAGACAACAATATTGTGTTGAAGGCTGAATGCTCAGTGAAAGGTTTCCATAAAGTGTGATCCCATAAGTCAACATGGTACTTTTACCAGGGGCTTTCCCTGGCTCCAGCAGCTGTGGCATGTCTGCTGATTCCACCCAGAAGTGAGTCAGTGCTCTCACACAGCACTTTTCAATCGCTGGTTTATTTTCCAACAAGTCCAACTATGGTCTGAAGCAAAGGGCACATGATGTAACAGTTCTTTTCCTTGCAATGGTTTTAGGGAAGAAGAACTTGTGCCTGGTGGTTGTAAACCAGAGTGGAACCTGTGCACACATGGAGTAGAGATAGCCTTTCCCAGCAAGATTTTTGTGTTCCCATTGCAGTTTTGTCAGGCACTAAAAGACTCTTCCAAATAATTTGCTAAAAATCCTTTTGAAAGCTGAAAGCTACTTTATATTTCTCCTCCGAAAAGAAGGGTTATTTTATCTATATTAATAGAAAAAGAAGCCCAAGAACACTTGAAAGTATATTGCCAAAGTTTCTAAGTACAATATGTATTTAAGGTGATGAGATAAAGCATGAAATACCCCAAACAGAAAAATTTTTGGTGTTAATGGGGAAATTTTAGAAACCAGTATATTTGGCAAGGGTAACACTTCATCCCCATAAATGCTGAGCCCAAAGATACTTGTGTCTGTTGTGAAGATACATTACAGAGGAATAAACTGAGTGACACTTCAGCAAAAGTCTGGTCAGCAAAAGGTGCAAACATCTAGTCTTCTAAGTGGAGGGTTATGCTTTCATAGGCACTGAAATACCTACTGCAGGACTTTTTAAAAGGTCTGTATTATTTTCCAGTAACATCTGGAAGTGATTTATTATCACAAATTACTGCTTTCCATCTCTAAACCAATCCCTGTATAAAACAGTACAGAAGTCTGCAAGTAGTTGAATCTTTGTCAGGCTGGATTGTTAAACAAATTAAAACTGAAACTTATGTATGTCATCCATATTGTATTGTGTTTAGGGCCTGAAATAAAATTTCTGGCACACACTTTTACTTATGTACTATAAAAATACTGTCACAGCTGTCAATGCAGAGCTGCCATCAACCTGTTTAATGGGAGGGATGTCTTGGCCTGGGAGTTTGACTTCCCAATACTCAATTGCAACTGTCACATGGATGATATGCCTTCAGGAAGAGGTGAGGATTAGCTAAATAGATGTGCTTTTTCATTGTTAACACACATTGGGTTTCATTTGAAAAGAAAGCAGCAGCTGTGGAGTCACTGCAGAAGGATATTTACAGCTAAGGTGAAATAGAGTAAGCTGATGAAAGCCTTCAGCCTGTGTGTCTTCAGATATGTGGCTGCTGCTAAGCTCCTTCTTGAGTTAATGAGCAGCCATAATGAAGATGGTCATCATTCCCATCTCCAAAGTTCCCTTGGCTGGGAAAACCTTGATGAAAGTCATCAATACCAGGGAGGGAAGCATGGAAAAAAATTATATACATAGTAATTTTGTATTGGAAAATTGGTGTTTTAGTGTAAAAAATGCTCAGTTATTTGCCAAGGAAACACCTCAGGAAGAAATTCTTGCATGCTCTGTAAGCCTAAGTGTGCTCTGCTTTCCATTCTAGGGTAACACATGGCTCCTTCAGCTGCCAAACTGAGCATTTGGATGGGTTCTGCATTGTGGTGCCAGTGCCTGTGAAGTTAGCCTAGGTCCCACCTCCACATTGCCCTTGTTACCCCTTGGGACCAGGGTGGAGTTTAAAACAGAAATTTATTTCCAATATAATTCTGCAAAGTTTCTATCAGCATATTTACCAGGGTGGTTAATCACTGCATTGGTGGTGAGTGAAGGCCAGATAGAAACCTTCTATTCTCTTCCAGTTACAGCCAAGTGTCTAGTCTATACTCAGCACTACACACTAATTCTAAAAAAGCTGTTTTCTCCTAATTATTTTCCTTTAGAAATGAATAGAAATACCTGACAGAAATCCTTTTGCTTTGTTGGGATTTAAATTTTTGTTTTGTTCAGATAAGTGCAATGTGTCATGCAGTTTGTTCTAACACTAGCTAACTTAGGCAGAGCATCAGCTAAACAAGGGGAAAATGTAAAAAGCTAGAGATGAATTAATGGAAATTACTTGGTCTGCTCCTTTTAGGCATTTTTGTTTCATTATAGTATAACTTCAGTTTTTTTGTGTAGTCATATTTAATGTAATCCCAATGTAGGAAATAGTAATATAAAGGAAAACAGAAATTGGTGTGCTCCTAAGGGCATTAACTGAGCCAGGTCCTCTTTGCTTTCAGGACCTGTCCAGTTGTAGCATGTTGGTACAAAGTAGCACCTTTAGTTTAGGGGTCAGCAAAAAGAAAATGTTCTCTTCCCACAACTGGCTTATTTTTAAACTGCTAACCATTGCAGCACTGATAATCTTACAGCTTTACACTGATATTTTAGCACTTATTTACCTATGTCAGGATAGAGTGGGACTGTTGTATTTTACAATATACATGTTCTCTTGCAACTTTTGGTGAATTGACGTTTGAAATAGGCCTCAAAGTTCATGTTTTCAGGTGTTGCTTTCCTTCTACTAAATACAGATGTTGAAATTGTAATGATTGACCTACTTTACAATTTGTGATTTCATTGTGGAGCAAGAAACAATTCAGCTTATACCATCTTTTCTTACTCCTTTTCTTTGTCCACTTAAGGGAATAGAAACCCAGTTTCCCTGATCAAAATGCAAATATTGGATCTAGAGCCTGGTTTAAAGCCAACAAATCAAAAGAAGCACATTAAACTGTTGTTGCTTAGATAAAAATAGAAGCTACAGTTGGACGGAGAGAAGTGACTCAGTAAGCGGCATGGTGATGGCAAAATAGGATGTCAGCCAAAACGCAGGAAGCAAGATGGGAACACCCAGATCAGTTTAACAGTCTGCATTTTACACTCCCAGAGAGCAGGAGTTTCTGAGATTACTACAAGAAACTTAAGCTTTAAATGGATTTTATGTCTGTACTTATTAAGCTGTTTGAACCTGAAAAAGTTTTAGTAAAGTATGAATTGTACTTCCCCCCCGCCCCAGCCCACTTTTAAAACCAGTCTCTCTATTTACAGTAAAGCTGCCTGAGATTAGCCCTGGGTGCTGTGAGAGGCATCCAGCAGGAACGTGCAGGAGATGAGCAGTGATACACACGTACCCAGGGAATTAATGCAGCACTGCACTCTGCACTGCAGCCCATGGCACTGATTGATTTTTATTGCTCTGCAACTCTGGAATAACTTCATCAGCTCCATATAGTTCTGTCTTGAGTTTTAAAAATCCCCCTTACTTAGAAGATAGTGTACTTTGGTTTGTTTTTCTGGGTATAAACTGGCATAACAACACACAAGCAGGTGAATTTCTTCTGGTTTTATGTGAAACTAAGTAGGGCCAGAGGTTTTTTTGTTGCTTATACTGTTATTTTATTTGAATAGCAGGTATGCATCAGTTCTAATATAAATTCCTATGCTGCCATTTTCTGCCTACAGCTGAACTGCTTTGATACCCAGGTAGTGGTTCAGTTTGGCACCCTGCAAAAAGTGAGCAGACAGTCACAATAAGATGAATTATGGTGCTGCTCTCATGTTTTCACAATGACTGTCCCTGAGCTCAAAGATCTCGAGCCATAAGAATGAAAGATAGTTGGCAGTGTGTGTTAATCTGTAGAGAATTATTCCTAAATTAAGGTATTCACTGCATTTGCTTGAGTTTAAGTAACTAATAGCTTGTTTCTTGAAAAAAGTAAGCCATCTCATAACTTTAACTCTTGATAACTTAAATTATACATAAACTCTCAATATTGCAAAGCTTTTGAAGCGTGTGACTTCAGATATAATTATGGGTTTGTAATGTGCAGACACAACATGACTGCTCATTTAGAGAATCTTGAATTTGGGGGATTCGAGGGCAACTTTCTTTTGAAGTGAAGCACAACGTGGAATTAGTTAACCAAAGCATCCGTAGGTGTTTCTAATTCCAGAAGAGAAGCTGTTAGTCAAAGGTTTACATTGTGTTTCATTTCCTTTACAGTAGTTTCTTGAATCCCTGCCTTAATCTTAAAATGTGGAAGTACCTTTAACCTGTATCTTGGAAAAGCAAGATGATAAAACTTATTCAGAGTTGATTGATTTGCAGGAAGAGCTTTTGCTGATTTTTTTTTTCAATGCAGGGCACTGCCCTTGCTGGGAGGTGTTGGGTTCTGGGTTCTGACAGTGCAGCCACTTCTCCTCCAGTGTACCCGACTCTCCTGCCATGGGACCCTTGGACTGAAGTGTTTCCTTTCAGTTGTACTGAAAGCACAACAAAGAAATCCAAGTACTTAAGCCATGCTTTTAGTCTCTGAGAAAGGCAGGACAGAGCAGACTGGGCAGCCTGGGCAGGGCAGGAGCAGGGCTTGCATCAGCTGGGAATCCCAACAGGCTACACCATCCAGTCCATATTTTGTTAAGTATTTTGCTTACTGGGTTTCAACTTTCTAAGTAAAATAGGAATGTGATTACTTTTAATCAGTGGCCTTCAAAATCCATTATGGGTGCCTAAAGATTTTCCAGGGAAGATCTGGGCTGTTACAGGGCATATTCAAAGGTAATTATTAGTTGTTTCATGGACTTTCAAAGGAAGTAGCCCTCAATCAGTAAAGGTGAGGATTAAAGAATACTTTCAGTTGAACTTAATTGTCTTTCTTTGAAGAAAGTCTCTTTGCAAACATGAGCTCTTTTTCTGAGAAGAGGACTTTTTCTGAGTTTGGTAGACAGTTGTGGTGAGCAGTGCAGTATGAGAAGTTCTAGACAATAAAATAAGCATGGACTAAGAGAGATTGTGGTTGTATCACAGCCTGGTCATGATGGGAGGGTAGCACAGGGCAGGAGAGGCTCTGCTGGGGCCTTTTATTGCCTTGCTGTGCCCAGGCAGGACAGGGTAGCAGCTCCCAGATGCATCTTCTGGTGGCACCTGGAACACAATGGGTTACATGATACCAAATGTATTGGTTTCCTGGCCTAAGCCTAGAAAACAGATTAAATGCTCTTCTAAAACATGTATTTCAGGAAAACATCTTCTGTAATTATTACAGAAAAAGCTGTGATAGGAAAGGGAAGGGAGTTGGTCTGCACAAGCATGACCTAGTTGGGAAAGGAGTCAGCTAAGCATAACTCAATTAACTGAAGTTTTCAGAGAGTCCTTGGGTTACAGTTAAGTGGATTTGTGAATCCCTACTACCACATAACTAATCTTAATTTGTGTTTCAGGATGTGAGCCAATTTCAGTTTTTGGGGGGGTTGTGGGTTCTTATTCTGTATTCTAGTGCTTGTGCACCTGTGTGTAGTGGAGGTAGGAGGACAAGGATTTGAAGACTCTTTGACATTTCTGGTTAAATTGGCTTTTCTGTTTTTTGAGAAGGTGTAGAAAATCAGTCATTGTTGAGGTTGGTATGTGCAAGAGGCAAAGGAAAACAAAGTTCCAGTATTGTATATTCAGTTCTCCAGTACTGTATGCTTTGCTCTATGCACAGTAACTTCAGTCTAAATTTAAATTTCTCTTTCTTCCTGCTAGAGTAGTCTGACACCTGCTGCTATCTCTTGTGCCCACCTGGTCAATAACCTTTAGTTATAATGTATTGGTTAAAGGGCTGTAGTGCCTTATTACTTTAATTCTTATTTACTTGTGTCAGCTAACTGGATTTTTTGCCATTTTAAGGAGAATAAACCCCAGACAGTGCAGAGATGCATATTTTATGCTGTATACTTGGCATGTTGCAGTGCTAGAAATGAAGCAGAACAAATAACCATAGTTGTATAGTCAGGTTATAGGATTGAGGTTATTCTGTACACAATATATGATGTGTCCTAGGGCTGATTCATACACAAAACCAAACAGCTACAGCACACACAGAGTAAGACTTCTTTTAACTAAACACTGAGTTTGCTGTTTCTATAAATGTCATTCCACCCTTTTCCTCAACTGCATCAACTTGCATCATCTGTGTCTGTTGTATAGGAACAATTACCAGGCTTCTCAATGGTTATAGGGTTTTTTCTTTATGAAAACTCTTAGAAGTTGCTAATGATATATAAATCTAATTAAGCTAAAAAATTATATTATGCCACATGAACTTTGTAGGAAAAAATACATTTCTCGATATCTCTTACTGTTTGTGCTTTAATTTTTTTTTTTTAAGGTCCAGATCACTGACATAATTTTGAAGTACTGGCCCTGTCCTTATAATGCTGCAGCATTTCCTAGTTCAACACAGACTTTTTACTGATGCTGTTTTTATTTTGAAACAATGTGGTGTTTTTGTAACTGCAGCCAATATAACTATATAAATATGTCTCTTTAGCTAGTTGGGCTTTCTCTTCCATTCTTAAGGCAAGAAACCAGTTGCTTCTGAAATAATAGGTCTGATACAGGAACACAGGCTTTATTTGTAAATTGAACTTGGAAGTGAGCTTTATCTGTTTGCATAAATCAATATTGTGTATGTCATCTGATTCTTGAGTGATGATTATTTCAGAATATGTAGCTGGCTTTATTCACTAGATTTTGCTTATTTACTATTCACTGGATCTTTCATCTGAACATCTTAAACTGTCTGTGCCTTGTAGTGACCCGTGGCAGGTCTGTGAAGGCACTAAGCACTTCAGGTATGCAATATAAGCTTTGGTATCAGAGGCTTTTTAATAGAAAAAAGGGTAGGGGTTTTGCCTAAATCTAATTGCTCAGCAGAAGCCCTCAGGCCATAGGATTTGTCCATTAATTTGTGTCAAGTGCAAAAGATTTTGATAACATATGGGTTATCTTCTTAAAAAGAGAGCTAAATAATAGAAAGTCTATTGCTTCATCGGGTAAGCTGCTAATGGCATTGAAGGGCATGTCTGTTTTACTGGTACTTGCCACTTAAAATTCTCTAGTGTAAATTTTCAGGTATCACATTTTACTGTGCACAAGCTGATCTTGATCACACTCTCTTTACAGTTTTCCTTAAAAATCATATGTGTTTTTATGTATTTTAACTAAAAACCATTCTTCTTTCAGATTTGTGTAGGGGTGAATTAGTTTTGTTTAGTGTGCTAAACATAAGACAATTCTTGTTTGAATTAATTTCACTCCTGTTGAACACTCTCTAGATTTTTGAGCTTCTATGTCGGAGTAGGCAAAATACTCCAGTAGTGATTCTTCCTGCTGTGACTTTCTTGAAATTGGCCTTTGGACATAAAAAAGATGAACTTAGCAGCAAGATAATGCTGCAATTATTTTTTTTTGTCTGTTATATATCAAAATCCTTTTCAGAGTCTTCCCAAATTCCATTTTCCTATTCCCAAGTATGACTTGCTTATTGTTTACCAGACTTCGAGCTGAAAAAAAAAGTGCAGGTGCCTAATTTTGTAGGTGACTCATATCACTACCTAAGAGGCTTGTCTTCTCTGTTATTTACCATCCCTTTAATCTTTCATGCACCCTTTATTAGACATTTTTTGCCATCCATCAGGTGAATGACATTTTAACTTATGCCAGATTAATTAGTGTATTGTTCACATGCCATATGGGGTCCTCAAGGATAATTCATCTGTCCTCTGGCTCTTCTTCAGCAGTGGGCTGACTTCTCTTGCTTACCTTGTGTAGATCCCTTCAAATAGTCTGTAAGCCCTGGGGTCCGTGGTGTACAAGCCTGGGCTAGGCAAATATGTACATGCTAAGGCTAGTTTTACACACTTCATGATTTGCATATGCAGATAATTGCACGTTTAATTGGAGCTTTTGTTTCATGCATCCATTCTTGTATGCATCTCTCAAGTCTGCCTGCAGTATTTGCCAAATGCTCTGCTATTAGGGGACCAAGACAAAAAAGACTTCTGAAAGGTATTTTATGCATGATAATTGAAACGTGAATAGAAATTAACTCTCTCTCCCTGTGGCAGTTTTGGTGGATGACATAGGACATTTAAGCTAAAATTGTGAAGAGATGTCAGGTGCTTTTGTTCCCCTAAAGCATCAAAATAAAGGTAAAGAACTGCTGGCAGCCCTGCCTCCACCCGCTTTTCTTTGCTGTTCTTAAAATAGACTTTGAAGTGAATGTATTTTAGCTTTCATGGAAAAGAGAGTTTTCTGTAACCTCTTCAGTAATTAAATAATTTTGAAACTTGAAGTGTTTTGAAGCAGTGAGGGGAACGACATGATCTGGTTGTACTTAAATCTGTTTGAATGATGGGTGACATCCTCGTGATGAAGGGAGGAGGAGGAGAAGGGTGCTCTATAAAACACCATAAAATGGTGCCTCTTTTGGGAACTGAGTGTGCCAGGGCTCTTCATGAAGAGCAATGCCAGCTGCTGCTTTGTCTGCAGAGACTTGTTGAGTTTTCCTTCTTTGCACAAGTTTAGACTGACCGTGGTACAAAACAATGAATAGTCTGTATGTTTCTTCAGAACATTTCCTATGTGTTAGTGGTAACTAAAAATGGACCTCTGAAGTAAGCCTTGCTCTCAGCAGGAGGGACTTGCAATAAAAATCTTAAAGAACATTGTGTCCCACTTTTTCCATAATAGAAGTAAATATTTCTTTTTCTTCTTGAATTTTTAATCTACTTTATGATATGTTGTGGATTCTTATTCCATCTGTCAGATGATAATAACAATGCCAAGTCATACTGTCATTAGACTTCTCCCACAAGAACCCAGGAAATCTTTTGTCGTCTGGAAAAGCTGTAGAAAAACAAAGTTCTTTGTTTGTAGTGACAACATTATGAGATGAGGAAAGTTGTTTTGTTGTGCTGGACTGGGGAGTGGTGGGTTTTATGGGGAGTGCAGCCAGTCTGACACAAAGATCCATTTCCCATAGCCCACTCTCATTTCAAGTGTAATTGAAACAAACTGCAGGGTCAGCCAACAGTTGTTATACAGCAAATGTCATTAATTTTTGTCTTTTTGAAATGACAGATACTTTGGATGAATACTTTGAGTATGAAGCTGAGGAGTTCCTGGTCTCCTTGGCCCTGCTGATCACTGAGGGCCGGACACCGGAGTACTCAATCAAGGGCAGGACAGAGGGCTTTCACTGCCCACCAGCACAGTCAAGTCAGCCACCAACAACTAAGCATGAATGCAGCGACAAACTGGCTCAGGTATGGTGGTGGTACCCATTTCATGTCACAAATCCTTGCTACATGGTTAAAGTCAGCCAAGAAACCCGCAGTGGATTCACAGTTAAGCATGAGTAACAATGGCTTTCTGTCAGTCCTCCATTTAAATGAGTATGTAATTCAGTATCCTGCTAATAATAGATCTGTCCTTAAAATGAGAGATCATTAAGCCTTTTATCCTTGAACATGAAGTTCTGCACACTACCTGAATGCAGTGCCTGTTTGAATCTTTATTATGCAAATGACAAGCACTATACTTAGTATTCTTGGTCTGGGGTTTCTTTTGAGAAAATGTAGGCTGACTTGCCTAACTTTTTGCTTTTCCAGGTGTTCTGGAAAAGTTAGTGATCTAAAAAGCACATCAAATCTAGCCAGTCTGTTTGGGAGTAACGATGGAGCATCCCATCTCTCAAGTAAAAGTTCTTAAGTACAGTGGGAATTTAAGTTATATTCATGCAGAAGTTAGCCTGCTCCAAGACACAGTTTATGAAGATTTATAAAGATGCTGCTTGAGTCTGTCTACCCAAGAGGGTGCCTTGTGGAGAGATAGCTACAAAGTAGCAAAGTGCAGTGGTTGAGGAAATGCATTTTTACAAGCTTCTTAAATTTACTAAAGAAAGTTTCTCAAATGGCAACTGTAAAGGAGGTGTTAATTATTATTTAATTTAATATCTCTGGAATCTTATTTCTGATTTGGTGAAACCAAACAGAATTTGACCCTTACCCTTCTCTAGTACTTTGGAATGTGCTTTTGAATTAGATTTAAATCTAGCTAGTATTTTTATGGCTTGTGTATGTTGACATTTTTCTTTCCCTCAGTGTCGTCAGGCCAGGCGAACCAGATCTGAGGTTATGCTTCTGTGGAAGAACAATATTCCAATCATGGTAGAAGTGATGCTACTTCCAGACTGTTGCTATAGTGATGAAGGGCCCACCACAGAGGGGAATGATTTAAATGATCCTGCAATCAAACAAGATGCATTGCTGTTAGAAAGGTGGATTTTGGAGCCAGTTCCTCGACAGTAAGTTGGATATGAGGATTAGTTGATTTTTGCGAGAATCTTGTCATATTAAAGTCCTTAAAGTAATCAGTTAGTGTTTTTGAACTGGCTCTTTGCCATGAGGACTGATCTAAAAAACCACTGTTTGCTAGTGAAATCAAAGCATTTCAATTTTAGTCATCTTGTACTCAAAATTTGTGCAGTGCAGAGTATGAAATGCTCCTGGCTGCAAATGGTAACATATAACATTTGTTATGTAAAATTTTGTTAATTTTCATATGTATAAAAACAAATCAGCCTCTGGGATCTTCAAAATGTTTGAGGAGTTTTTGCTTTGCTTGATTAAGCTATATTTTATTTTCTGACTGAAGATCTGACAATATTCTAGTTGTAACAGGTCTCTGAATATTCTTACCAACACTCATGTGTTTGTCTTTACATGCCTTAGGAGTGGAGATCGATTTATTGAAGAGAAGACCCTTTTATTGGCTGTTCGCTCCTTCGTTTTCTTCTCTCAGCTGAGCGCGTGGCTGAGTGTTTCACATGGTGCTGTTCCCCGAAACATCCTCTACAGGTATGCCTGCAATGGAAAAAAACTCGTTTGCTGTTTGCAGATTGCTGCAGCTTGTCTTAAAATCATTCTTCTCTCCTGGTTTCCTACTTGCTCTTAGAAGGTGCCATATTGTTGGCCCGGTACTTTGGCAGTTCTGTAGGATTTGTGTACTATGCAAAGTACAGGAGTTGCTGATGTTTCTAGTGCTTTTTCTTAGATATTTGTTACAAAGTAGATAATTAAAAACTTTACATGTAGCCATTTTTGTAAATGCCCTTCGGTATTGTTGCAGGGTGAGCGCTGCAGATGTGGACTTGCAATGGACGTTCTCCCAGACACCCACTGAGCACGTCTTTCCTGTTCCTAACGTTTCTCACAATGTGGCCTTGAGGGTCAGCGTCCAGTCCCTGCCCAGGCAATCCAACTACCCAGTTTTGACCTGTAGTATTCACACCAACCTTAGCTTTTATGAAAAGCAAATGCAAGAGCGTAAGTTCCATCAGCGCAGCGATCCCAGTGCTGCTCAGCAATGCAGAACTTCCAGTCCACTGCGTTTTCGTGGGAAACAGACATGGACAATGACACCTGAAGGCCTACTTAATGGAAAAAAGATGCCTGAATTTACAACATCTTTTAGAAATTTAAAACTTTATCCATCTACCGGACTTGGATCTGACTTTGGGGCATCGCAGTCCAAAGTTCAGTGCTATAATGCCACAGCAGACAATAAGACACAATCTCATGAAACACCGGTCAGAACTTTTAAATCCTATTCTCTGGTTGATTCCCGTGTTTCAAATAGTCATTGCTCGCATCAGCCCACAGGAGAAACCAATCCTTTGATAGGCTCTTTACTTCAAGAGCGACAAGAAGTCATTGCAAGGATTGCTCAGCACTTGATTCACTGTGATCCAGCTACTTCACCAGTTGTTGCTGGGCGTCCATTCACCACACATGAAAACATCTCGGCCACACCAAAAGCTTTTCGGAGCACTTTTGAAGAGGAAAACTTGCCAAGGAAAAGCAAGGAAAGCTCCCCTGTTCCTGCTGCCAGCTTAGACAATGCAGTACAGGAAGATGGTGATGAAGGCAAAGCTAGAGCAGTGCCAGAGGTGCCACTGCTGGATGCCCGTGTTGCAGGGAACCACTGTGGCCGTCAGTCGGCAGGAGAGGGTAACCCCCTGATTGATTCCCTGCTCCAGGAGCGGCAGGAGGTGATAGCAAGGATTGCCCAGCACTTGATTCATTGTGATCCAGCTACTTCTCATGTTGCTGGACGTCCATTCAAAGTGCATGAGGCTAGTCCAGTCACGTCAAAAATTTTCCGAAGTACGTATGAAGATGAAAATTTGCTGAAGAAAGGCAAGGAACCATCTTCTGTTTCTTTTGCTAAATCAAAATTTTCTTTGGTAGAAGACAGCAGTAAATCAGGGACAAAGACACCTGATACTCCTACCAGTCCTTCTAGGTTTGATGGAGAATTGAAGACTTCTCTAAAAGTCCAAGCAAGAAGAAAATTGGTTTTAGCAAAACCCAGTGAAGCTGTCCAAAATTCATTTCATCAGACTTCAAATAAAACTTCTCATGCATTTAGTAGCATTCACACATCATCATCATGTATTAAAGAAAACAAATCTGAAATTCCAGATAAATTGGAAATACATTCTGGTTATGCACAGAAAGACCAGATAACCAATAGAATTAAACAGGGTTCAAATTCCAGCAACATTGATGAACAGATTTGCACAAATAAACTTAAAGAAAGAACAGTTGTTAGTGAGAACAATGGCACAGAGAGTTTTAATAATTTACAGATAGAAAAATGCAGAATACTTGAAGGTACAAAAAAAGCAACTGTGATGCTGATATCTGACTCTTTGCACAAAAATGAGCTCAAGTGTTTAGATAGAGACTCCAAAAAAGCAATTATTTATGAGCAAAATACACAACTTGTTAGTATTGAAAATTATTTAAATAAAGACCATGACAGTTTCAAAACCAAAACCAAACAAGATAAAACAAAAACTGCACATGATGAGAATGAAGACCCAACAGGCCTTGATTTTCAAAGCACTTCTCAGAAGAAACCTGCAGAAGACAATGTAGTTAAGTGTGAGCGGCAGAAGAACCCAGATGCACAGGTAAGTACCTATGGGAACAGACAGTAATTCCTCTAGCTGCCCTTTGTCAGGTAGCTTGTACCCTCTATCTGCTAAGGGCCAGCATGAAGAGGAGTTTCAGCTTGACTTTGCAGGTAGCAACATATTACCATTGTAGTCTTGGCCTGAAGTAACTCAGGAAGAATTTCTTCATGGAAAGGGTTAAGCATGGGAATGGACAGCCCAGGTGGTGGAGTCGCCATCCCTGGAGGTGTTCAAGAAACAATTTAGTGCCATGGTCTAGCTGACAAGGTGACCTGTCAAATGAGTCTTTGTGATGGGGTAACTTGGCCAGTGGTGCCTCCCCTAAATTTCATCAGTTTAACTTGGAGAAGAACGCTGTCCTATTCCCCTCTGGTGACAGAGTTCTGAATGACTGTTCCCATGGCCAGTGAGGCATCCTGGTTTGTAGAAATGCACCCATCTGAGCATGGAATGTGATCTGTTAGGGGCAATCTGTGTAACTGTAGATTGAGTCAAGAGGAACTTCTACTGAATGTTTCATCCCATGCTAGTGTGATGTAGATCCACCTGGGTCAGGAGTCTTCTCCCTTACAGCAAGTGAGTGTTACCATGGTAGGTCACTGAAATATCCCATTGATAACCTCAGGAAATTTGTTTTGCTGGCAGAAAGCACCGCCTCTAAAACACACAAATACGTGGCGGAAACACAATTTTCGATCCCTGGATGGAACTTCAACCAAGGCTTTTCATCCCAGAACTGGACTGCCTCTGCTTTCTAGTCCTGTAAGTTATTCTTGAAATTCTTTTAGCTGAGGAAGGGACTGCTTGTTCCTCTAATGTCTGTGCATGGTATAAAATCTGACAAAGTACCTAGTGAAGTGTATGTATTTACTTTGTGTCACAGTGAATACTCCTGTGAGTGGAAATTAATGCTTAAATGAGAGTTAACATGTAAATTAGGCTGAATAATAATTTTGGAAAAGAAAATATTAAAGACATAGTTGTTGAAATCATAACAAGATTAACAAAAGGTGGCATTATATTGAAAATTTGATGTAAACAATGCCTTTGGTGCTATTTTGGAGCACAAAAGAAAGCATTTTGAAGATCAGAGTTTTAAGTGTAAGTTAACATTTTGTCATTTAGGTTTTGTGTTCATTTTTAACACCTGATTGCCCATTATTCCAAAGCCTTTGTTTCTGTGAACAGTTTGTATTGTATATTCTTCAGTAACCAGCGGTGTCATGGAATGACTTGGTGAACAAAGGCAGACACAGGGAAGTGTTAAGTTCTTGGTAGGTTGTTTGGAGTTTTATAAAACAGGCAGTTCCTATTAAAACTACTGAAGTAGTGATGTCCTGTAATCAACACATGGTATGCTTTATTCTTCCTTGCCTGTAAAGGCTGTGATATTTTCAGGAAAATTGGATGGAAATTGTTACAGCCTGTTTATTAGCAATATTCTATGCTGTTCTGAAGAGACATCAGCTTCCTGAATGTCTTCATTGAAATACTTGCTGTTAATCAGAATTTACAGTCTCATCATTAATAATCCTAGAACTTTCTTCACTAAGTTTAAAATGTATAGGAATTACATTCTCTGCTCTGTTTTTGTAATTTTGTAGTGTCATGAAAAGTCTTGGCAAAATGTGCTTACTTGGCAAAATTGTCTGTGGTAGCAGCTCAGTTTTCAAATTAACATCTTCTTTTCTTGTTGAGGTTCCTCAAAGGAAAACACAGTCTGGGTGCTTTGATCTGGATTCATCATTGCTGAAATGTCTGTCTGCAAGAAGGTATGTTTTATTTACCAGAACCATTGAGATTTTTGAGGGAAGCATAATGTATATATATATATTTATATGCAAAATCAAAGCATGTTAGCAAAGCCAAAAAATGCTTTCAAAAGAATCCTTATTTTGATACAAGGCTTAGCAGCTGAGTTACCCTGGGAGTTTCCAGGTTAGCACAGCTCTGGGACATAACCATGGAATGGGAGCTGCTGGCAGAATGAATTCTTTCCCATGCAGGGGTAGATATACTGTCAGATACACTTGAGTTTTCAGAGGGAAAAGCTAGTAATTGTTGATTCTCTTTCAAACCAATGTTATTTTTGTGTTGTATTTTGTTCTTAGTGCTGAACATGTTAAGTATTTTGTCTTCACTTGTTCAGAGAACCAGACTTTTAAAAAGAGCTAATCATGACCTTTCATACATTAATAGAGGTAGCATAAACAGCTTTTGGTATGGTAGTTTGATGTTGGAAATATGAGATATATTTCAGAACATGAGACAAAAGTACTCACATACAAGAGAAAATAATATGATATTTTGATTCCTGCTAATGGAGCTAAAGAACAAATTTTTATTGTCTTTATCCCTTGTAAAGTAAAGCTGGTAAAAATATCTTTTCAGTTAACTAGAAAACATTCTGCCAAAGTATTAATAGGCAATGTTCAACTGTTACTTCTTTAGGACAACATTTTGTAGTATAGTAAGTAAATTATTCTTTCTAGAGCTGTTAATACCCAGAAGACAAAAGCAAATGTGTTTATCCTTTATATTTATTCTGTCTTTTTTTAATAGCCCACAACAATGTATAAACAAAGACGGTGATCAAGACAGCCATGGGAAACCATTTCTAAGTTCTAGTGCTCCCCCAGTAACAAGTCTGAGCCTTCTGGGAAACTTTGAGGTATTGCATATTCTCTAGAATTCTTGTGGTATTTTTACTCTTCTGTACTGCTTTTAAAAGTATATTACTGTGAACAATTCCAGCATTATTAGAATGTAAAAGTTCCTAACTGAATTGAATAAAGTTTGTTTATATTTCCAGCTGTAAAGGCACTTATTTCATGCCCCAGACATCTTCTGTCTCAGAGAATCAAATGCAATGAGTTGCTTAAGCTTTTGTTTCCCACTATGGTCAAGTTAGAAGATGTTCTGTTGCCATAAATGAGATTTAATAACCCGTAATTGTTCATGTTTAAAATGCACTTACCTAGGAGAAAGGATTTACATTTTCACTCCTAAAGTCTACTTAGTATGTCACAAAAGCTGGATTAAATCAGTGTGTTAAACAGAACGTGTTTAAAGTGCAGGCTCCAGCTCTTCACTTCAAATAGCATATCCAATAACAGCAACTATTAGCCGGTGCATTCACGGGTTATATTGCACTGTCTTGTGAAATACAGAGTTAAATTTGTTGGGGTAGGTTACAGAATCTGTTAATTTTTTTTTTCAGACAGTATATGTTGAAAATCAAGCATAGATCCTGCTGCAGTAAAGTTCTCCATGGGCTTTTGCACTTGTTTCCTTATTAGTTATGCTGTTTTATCAGAGGTGTTCCCAAGCTAAGCTGTGTGTGCTTTGTTTTTCAGGAATCTGTCCTGAATTTCCGCTTGGACCCGCTCGGTGTCGTGGAGGGTTTCACAGCAGAGGTGGGAGCAAGTGGAGTCTTTTGTCCCACGCACATGACTCTGCCAGTTGAAGTGTCATTCTACAGCGTTTCAGATGACAATGCACCCTCTCCTTACATGGTAAATGTGTGGTTGGATTTATTTTAAATAAGTTCTGATATGTGGAGGTGAAGAGCAAGAGCTTGGTGAGTAGAGGGTTCAGCAAGTAAAGATTTGCAGGGATCTGGCTTATTTTCAGCTGTCTATGACAGAGTTCTCCTGTCCCTTTCCCTAACTAGTGCTTTTCCTTCTACTTCTCTGCCCCACCATTCAGCTGTTCTCATCTTGGGATATTGAATGTATTTGTCTCCCCCCACACTGCAGTGATCAATCCCCAACATCTCTTTTTGTCCATCTAACTTAAAATAGCAGTGAGGCAATAGCTGGACTTAACGGGATACATTTTGTTGTCCCAACAAGCAGCTGCTCTGGGCAACTAACCACTCTGCAGAGTGGCTTAGGTGCAGGCCAAGGGGCTGATGGAGACCTTAGACTTGGAAGTTACTCAGCCCTTTCTTTTAAAGCAGATACTGCCAGGGCTGTGGTGACACTCAGCACCCTCACAGGCTGCGTGGTTTGCTGATGTTTGCAGCCGTACAGTGTTTGTGTTCTCAGTCTCTGGCTGCTAATACTGCTCCACCTTTCCACAGTGACAGCAGGGGTTTTGCATGTCTAAGAGTGCTCCTCTGTAAAAAGAAAATGGTGTCTTGTATGCTGGCATTGAATCAGAGGCTGGATTTTCTCTGAATGTCTGTTAAAGAACCTTAATTTTACGTAGGTGACAGATCCAATTTTTAGAGATTTTTATATGTGTACGTCTGTCTAATATACAATAAAGGGTTTGTTTAAACATGGAAGTCAAGCAGTGAAGATCTGAGTATCCCAATATTTAGATTTAGATTTTAAATTCATAGCACTTACCATTTCTGACCTTCTGTTTTGGAAAGAATTCAGAAAATTTAATTGCTTAGACTTTAAGTAATGGCTTTGAGTTTAAACTTGCATATGTCTTCACCACTGCAAAAACTATCTATTCTTTTGCTTTCATTTTTCTAGATTATTTCATGTGATTTTCTAGGAGGTGAAGGGATTCTCATGTTCCTTAAATGGTTAAAAGTAGCATTGCTTATTTTCCTAGCTGGGTTTCATTGTTTCAGGCTTTTCCACATGCTATTTCCAAATATGCTATTATGGCTGAGTCTCCCAGGATTAATACAGCATTTGTGTAGTGCCTCCATCATCAGAAACATTGTTTCTGTTTGTATAGCTAGTTTCCCTGCTTCGGGGTCTTTTTCTGGCAGTTTGTTTGGTTTGGGTTTTTGAAGTCCCGTGCAGGGGGTGCAGCACTGGTGCCCTGCAGGGTGACCAGACGTGTGGCAGTGCCCCCAGCGTGGCCTCGGCAGCGGCACCGCGCCTGTGGGGCACTCGGGGTGCTCTGTGGATCACAGCTGGTACAAAAGCAGATGTCATCCTTCCTAAGGTTTGGATTAGAATGGAAGATTAAGCGCATCTGCTGCCTTTGAAAAGCAAAAATGAGTTCTGTGAGATTTGGAGTATTATTGGTGCAATTGTAGATGATATAGAAATGGAAAGGAGGGGACAAATGTTTCGTTTTAACCTCCCAGCTGCTTTGAAAAGAAAGCTCTGTTTTGTCCTAACTCCCTGATGTGAAGAAGATGTAGAAACTTGAATCTTGTTTCAAGAGGAGAATGTACCTCTTATTGCACAGCTTTTAATGATCTGCCAAAGTATCTTTAAGGCCCCACCATTGATTTTTAACTGCATCGTAAATGCATTGCCTTCTCTATTTTTGGTTTTTATAAATTACTGATTATGTTTCAGATAAATGCAATTACATGACTAGAACATTTTGATTTGTTTATCTCTGTGACCTAAATATGAGTTTTGTTTTTGTAGGGTGTAATTACTTTAGAGTCCCTTGGTAAAAGGGGTTATCGGGTACCGCCTTCAGGAACAATACAAGTGGTACGTACTCAGCAGATAAGGGTGCCTTGAAACCACTAATATTAAGAACGTCATGCAGAGATGGGTTTATTGGAGATGAGCATGAAGCTAGCAGTAGAAATCTGTGAGTGGGACAAAAAAAGATTCCCAATCTTTGAACACTTCTGTGCTCTGAGGAGTCTTGCAATCAGTTCCAGGAGATTCGGAATACCTGGGGACACTGTGGCTTTGAAAAAGTGATGGGGAAGTAATTAGGCCACAGTCCAAATCCTGAAATTCTTCTAAAGCCATAAAGATTGAATAACTGTATCTACTTTTTGTAATATTTTAACACTACCTTTACTTTTTTAATAAAATCATGAAGTAAATCACAGTCATTGCTTAGAACCAGTGAACTGACTCTTTCTTTTAAGAACCCAGTCCAAGATAACACATTCATAATTTCAGGTTTAAAAGCGGAGCCCACCACTGTGCTTCCTGCGAGTGTATTGTGTCTGGAAACAGTGTAGACAAAAAGCTGACTGGAAAAATAAACAAAAACGGGGATGCTGATTAGCAAAGTAAGAGTAGTCATATACTAGTGTTTCATTCAGATTAGATTGTGTTTAGCATTATAATTATAGTATAATTAAAATGGAATTGCTGGTAGCTGAAGTGTTGAAAACCAGAAAGGCTTCACAATGTCTTTACATAAACGTTTCTGTATGGCACAGAAACAAAGTGCATAGATAACTATTTTGACAGATCGAGTTTGGGTTAGATCTGTTGGGTTTTTTTAAAAAATTTGTCATCTCTAAAGAGTATTGTATTGAACTGTTTGTCTTTTCAGACCTTATTTAACCCTAACAAAACTGTGGTGAAGATGTTTGTGGTGATCTATGACTTGAGAGAAATGCCAGCTAATCATCAAACATTCCTACGGCAAAGAACTTTTTCTGTTCCTGTGAGACGAGAAATCAAGAGAACTGTCAATAAAGAAAACAGTCACCAGACTGAAGAAAGGCTACTACGCTACCTCATACATCTGAGGTAAGCTCTTTGAAATTAAAACACCAAAATAAAACAAAAAAAACCCCAACAAACCCAAGCCAAAACCATAAAAACGTATCTGCCAAAATTTAACTCACAATTTTTTTTCCAGCCAGCCTTTCTGTATACAGAAATAAGAAAGAATGAAAAGAAAAAAAATTTAAAAAGAATGCTAACTTGGTCTTTAAGCTAGACAGTAGAGGAAGAAGAGGTAATTAATAATTTCGGTTCTCCTTGGGAGAAACCAAGTTAAAATATAACATAAAGCTCTCTCTTGGCTTCAGAGTATTTTGTATAGCAGTATAAAGCTTAAACCTTTTTTTAGCGAGAGAGAAATTGTTCTGGCTGAATCGATGCACTTTTTTTGAGGTTAAAGGAAATAGTGAAAGTGGGTGTTACATGGGCAAAAGCCAAAACTAAGGATCACTGAAGGGAAGGTGTGCTTCACATGTGCCTCTTCACCAGAATAGTTTGTAACATGAAAAATAGTCTGAGCTGCTCCTAAAAATACAGTGTTTAGTGGCAAAAATGTAAATACCTGCTTCATGATGCAATACTGGTGATGATGCCTTTCACTTTATAAAATATTCACTAAATCTTCCTTAAATGATTTACAAAGCACTGCCTGGAACTAGACACTGTGCTGCTGCTCTTGGGGTGTTCTGGAAACTGCAGTTGGAAACAAAGGGGAATGATGGATTTACTCTGTCCTCCTGCAGTTTGCAGACTTTTTGTGTGTGTTTTTCTAGTAAGAAATGTCTGTACACACAGACCCAGTGCTTTCACTGCAGCACTTGGAAACCCACCAGCAGCCAACATTATGAAGTGAGCAAGCAGAACAAAATCAAGTATCTTACACTTCTCTATTGTTTTACAATTATTTCTGGTGCATATTATTTTTCCTATTTAGTGGCATTGATTTCTATCCAACAGACTTTTGATACGCAACCTTGTCTAGAACAGTGATTCTAAGCCAGACTCTCCCATTAAATGGAAGTTGACAGTCATAAAAAGTGTGTTGGTTTACTGGAGTGTGAAAATAGTGTCATGAGAAGGCTATTGAACATTTCATTTTGAAATTCAGGCCACACTAACTTGCAAGGTCTAACCTAACCACCTTCTAAAGTTTTCCTTTTGGAGCAAATTCTGAAAAAGTGTGTAGCCCCAACAGAAGGCTCTGTTCAGGTGTAATGTTGATTTGACTGTGCAGAGGAACTGGGGACAGGCCTTGGCTGCAGTGGTGGGTAAAATCTGTGGCCAGCTGGGTCTGGCATACCTGCATGAAGAGTAGTGGTCTTGCGTCCCCTTTCAGCTTCTACTTTAATGTTGTTTGTAAATTTCTTCCTGACAGAATCAAGAATTTGTTTGAAGGCAAACCTGCTTTCTGCTCTCTCATCTGTTACATCTGGAAGTCTTTTTTAAGGGCTTCCTATTTCTGATACCTACTGAGAGACAGAGATGTTGCAGTTCTGATGCTTCTTATTTTGAAATATCTGTACAATTCAGCTCAGCTTTCAGACCTCTGGTAGGGATCAGTTCATGGGTTTATGATGTGTAATTGGAAATGCATCCATTTCTGAGGGGAAAACCAAAATCATAATTGTGATGCTCAGCTGATTACTTTGGAAAGTGAATAACTACAGAGTATGCCACAAGTTTTTCTTCAGTGATAAGCCCAAGTTTTGGATCCTTTTTCATAATGTAAGAATGGCAGAACTCCTTGAAATATTAAAGTAGTTTATGTTGATCTGTCTTGTGGTTTATTATACTGAGCACTTATGGTTTTACAAAAGACTCAGTTGTCCATTTAGTAGCCTTCTTTACTAAAGATGGATTTTAATTTTGAGGGCTTAAAAAAATCTTAGTAATATATTAATACATGTAAGTTGGTTTTAAAGCTTCATTTTAAAAAGCAGCAAAGTTTCCTCAAGCCTGCTTTACTGAAAAGTTATGCAAACCTAAAAAGTTTTAACTATTCAGATTTCTTTTTGTTTGTTGCTCAAGTTGACTTAGAACAGCCTTTCAGTTTTAGTTGCAGTAGTCATTGAGCACAAGCATCTTAGGCTTACGTATTGAAATTTTGTTTAAAAAAACAAATGAAGTCACCACCAGTGAGCTGCATTGTGGTCGCATCTGCTTGCGAGGCCTTAATCACAGTTGTCAGCACTCACATTATGAAAGCTCCTTTTCAAGTGGTAATTCAGCAAAAACGCTTGCATAGGTCTGGAGCTTAACACTGGCGGCCAGATTTTCTACAACAGTCTTTAAAGTGTCAGATTTATTGTGTGTGCAGCTTCTGCGTGCAGTTCTGTATGGCTGAGGTTCTGTTCAATATGCCATCAGATGTACTTGTACCCACAGCTACAGGACTGAGACACCAAATGTAGCTTGCACACACAGCAGAGCTTTATTCGTTATTGCAAACTCCCAAGGGTTGCACCTGCAGCTTAAGTTGTTTCTTGAAGATGCTTCAGGGATAATTTTTTTGTTGCGTGTGAAGCAATGACTTTTTGTCTTGTAATTAAATCTACTTGAGCATAAGAGCTGTGAGCTCAGCTCTGCTTGTGCCTCAATTCTGCCTGGCGTTGTGGGGATGATGACCATCTGTGGGTTTCTAGGTCACGTTCTGGCACCCTTGTAAAAAGTAATTAAACAGCTAACCTGCCCACAGCTCAGCATTTGTCAAGATTTTAAAGCTTGGTCAACAGGCTTAGCTACTGACATAATGCCAGGAAGTGCATGGAGCATAGTTGCTGTTGCTTAACAGCTAAACAGGGGTTGTTACTGAGGGCTCAGTGGAGGGTAAGCCTGAAACTGGCTGTTAAAAGCAGTGATGCCTCAAGGTGTTGAGAAACTTTTTTTAAATAGTATGTCCTAATGTGACATACACCTTTATTGGTGGAAGCTGAAGATACCTGCTATTACTGATTTACTAGCTGCTTTTGATCTTTCTGGTCTCTCAGCATTTTTTCTTATCTAGAAATTTTTTTCCTTGTCCTAATGCTTTTAACTTACAGATTTTATAGATTGTGTTATATAGTCTTTTTCACTTACAAAACACATCTTGCTACATATGTTTTCATGATTACCCTGCTTTTCAGGATTATTCTGTTTCCATGAATTACTCTGTTCTTTGTGAATTTTGATGGCCTATAAAATACATATAGGGACTTTGTCCTTTCTTCAGTAAAGTTCCTCTGCCAGACTTTCTAGCATCTGATATTTGTGTGTTTAAGCATTCCTGTGTTTGTCTGTTACTGTTCCTAGGACACCATCTGTCAGAGACATTGGTTGTGTTGGGTTTTTTAAATTTCTTTACACAAAACTACTGGAGCTGCCATAGCTCCGGAGGCAGTCCCATGCTGGCCACTCTATCACCACCCTGCAAAATCGTTGGGAATGCTTGTCTCTATTATTCAAATGTATTTTCATGTATAAAAAGCAAGATTTCTAAATCCCAATTACTAGGGTAGACCTGTCTAAAAGAAAAAAAAAAAATAGGTAAGGTATGCAGAGATGAGAAGAATCCCTTGAACTTTGCTGCTGTCTCACACTTATCCTTCTTCAATCTTTCTGAAATGTCATGCTCAGAAAAGTCATGTTGCAGAGAACCACTATTTACTGAGCAAAGGGAGTCTTGCAGGATTATCACTCATAAAAAAGAGCAAGCTTGAGAAGTTTAAAAATAGACCATGCTAATAATTCTTTTGAAAGATCCATGTGTAAAATGGGAGTTGAGATCTATTTTATGATGGTGCTTTGATAACTAGATCTGTAGGAATTAATTTCAGTCATAGTTTTGCTGCAATAGACCTTTCACTAAATTTTTTCCTTTTAAAATGTATTATGAGCTAGACTCTGAGTTAACTGTTTGTGGTGATTGCTTTGTCCCTTGTGTCTTTTACTCTTCCTTGTGCTCTCTTCCACAGTCTTCTCTTAAGATAGTGTCTTCTCCCTTTTGCCTATCAGGTAAAGGGCTTTCACACTGACAGCACCGAGCAAATAAATAGTGATGGATGAGATCTCTGTGGGAGCCAGTAGGAGCATTCTGCTGGACCCTGCTGCATTTAATGTCCTTGACAGCTGTATCTAGGAGAACAGAGTTTTCCTTTGTCTGGCTGTGGGGATGACTACAGGCTATTCTGCACCACTCCTCTGAACAGAACAGTGCCACAGAATCCATTTCTGCAACCTGCCTTCCCCAGACGATGAAGCCTTGATGGATCTTCTGTACTTGTCTTTCTCCTACTGCTCAGAATTTCAGTCCAATTATGAATAGGTTTATTCTAGAGATACTGCTTTTGCTTCAATGGGGTCAATGCATAAAAGCCTATTTAAAATCTGTGCAAATTGTAATACATGATAACACAGCATGCACTGCTCTCTCAGCATTTGCCATGGTATCATCTTGTTGTGACAACAGCAATGGCTTTTCTGTTTCTGTTGCAGCAGCAATAGCATTTCTCTGTCACTGTGGCATAGTGGTACTGATGTTAAGTTCAGTTGTTTTAAGAAATGCCCTTAGGCTCTTCTGCCTTTCCTGGAGGAGAGAAGGAAATCAGAGAGTTCTGCTACATGAAAACTATAGAATACAGTTCTCTGAAATGCAGATCTTGTCTCCCTATATACAGCTGTTAATACCCAGGAAATGTGGAACTGGCACATTCCTGCAGGTTTGGAGGACCTGAATTGGGGTTTTTTAACTGCAGCATAAAAGATGAATGGGCCAAGGAATTAACCACTGTTTGCTTGGTGATTGGGCCAGTGAAGTGCAGTCTCTTTGAAATGCTCCCTAGTCTGTGCAAAAAAAATTCTGTCTGCCTGCAGAGATGCCAGTACCTACTTGTTCTCAAGACAAGATCTTAAATTTGGAGTGTGGTATAAAGCAGTAGTAAACTTCCTAGTGTTCCATTCATTAAGAGAGCAATGTCTATATGATTGCTTGACCTGAAATGCATATTTGATTTGTATATAGTTGAAATTTCCTTTTTGTGTGTACTTAGCCCTTTGGACATTTTCAGGAGTGCTCACTGAAGAGCATTTTTTGCCATTCCTGATTTCTGAGGACTTTAATGTACATAATGGCAGTGTGAACTTCAAATATTCCATGCCACTTTGAAAGCTGTGCACTGCACTGGTGATTAGGAACAGAACCTTTAAATGTCAAAAGAAACAAAGAAGAATGAAAATGTTAGGATATTCTTTCACTTTTCATTTTAACTGACTAATTTTGTTTGCTCAAATGTGTTTTGGCCTTAAATGTTTAAAGAGTGCATTTTATTTAATAATTTTTAAAGATTATTCTTTTGGTTTAGGTAATACAGATATTTGTATCTTTTTCAGGTTCCAGAGTTCTAAATCTGGAAAGATCTACCTCCACAGAGATGTAAGGCTCCTATTCTCTCGGAAATCCATGGAAGTTGATAGCGGCGCTGCATATGAACTCAAATCTTACACTGAATCTCCAACAAACCCTCAGTTTTCACCAAGATGCTAGCAAACAGTGGCAAACTCAAGTATTCATTTTATTGTTGAGTACTCCTTGCAAGCAAAGATTGGTAGAGACAGCAGAATAAAGTTAAGTCTGTAAAGGAATAAAAATAGCGCTCAAGAGAAAGAAGGTTCTATGTGATCCTGGACCAGTTTTTAAAAGGTTTCTGGAATGAGCTTTGTGTATTCCAAGTAGACTGGAAACATACTTAAATCTAATCTTTTTGTACTGTTTAAAACCACTTCATTGGATGTGTTGCAATAGCAAATTCCCAAGTTAGTTTAGTGTTTACACTTTTTATTTTATTTTTCAGTTATTTAATATTTAATGTTTCATTTAATACTCAAGTGATGTTTGTCTTTAGTGTTCTAATGTAGCATAAATCCTATGTAAAATCATACTATGTATTTTTGGCATTAATATTGAAATCTGAAATATATACAGATGTCTTTAATCTGTGTGCTGTTTTAAGTGATATTCATTTAAGTTATTGAAAATGGGGACAACAGGTGAATTTCCATAACATTTCATACTATGCAAGCATTTAGCTGTTTTTTTCTCTTTAATGGTACCATTTTCCATTTTTTTGCACATCCAGATTTAATAACACTTGCAACCACAGATTGCAGATTGTTTATTTACTTACTCATGCATTCAGATCATTAGTTCAATTCACATTTTGCTCCCTCAATTTCTTTTCTTTCCTTAATGGCCATTTTAATTTTGCTTTCTGTTATTAGTTTTCCCTCACATAAAATTTGCACCCTCCCCCATTTTATTTCTCAAATTGTGTTAAAGGATGTACTGTGCAAACAAATTAGTATTTATATCTCAAATATATGCAAAAGCTATGAAACTTGTACTTTTTGTTTTATTCTTAGATGAGAGGATCTTCATGTAATCCTAAATATTTTTCATAGGTCAATTCCATGTAGGCCACTAGGTGGCCATAGGAAGTTTTACTAGCAATGCTACACTGGGCATATGACTATTTTCCAATATGTGTGTGTATTCCTAAAACAAAACAGTCAGATGAACAGTTTATGCTGCGTGTTAAACTGTGTAACTGAGAGAAATAAAGTTAGAAACATTTGATTATATTTGAGCTATATATTTAATAATGGAAATGAAGCTTTATGACATTTGATGAAGATCTGAGTTTCTCAACTGTCTTACCTTGATTTGTGTTTTTCTTTACTTTGCTGTAGGTTTTTAGAGTGTCAGTAATATGCAAGGTGCCCTTTACCATGCTTATCTGATGAAGACTGGAGAAAGGATGAATGTGCATCTTGTATATTCAGCACTGCCCTTAGATGAGAGAAGTCAGTGTATCATGAAATCTCCAGGAAGTCTGCCAGGGAACGTAAGGGAGACTGGACTTTCCAGATGATACTCATCAACTATCTTGTACATGCAAATGACTGCTGCTCCAGAAGGGCAAAGCTCAGCTATTACTGAGTCCTTTCCCCATGTAGCAGTGTTTTCCACCCTGCTACACCAGGTTTTCAAAGGTTTACCTAGCATTCATTTTAGAGAGAATTGGGGAAAACTGTACAGGAAGAGATTGTTTGCAGTTTCTAGTAATTTGTGTGCCCTTTAAAACTGAGAAACAATTTCTTTTGGTAGCAGAAGAGTCAAACACAGCTGCAGCTGTACTGTGTACAGAACTAAGGCCTGGACTAGGGTATCAAGAGGACGTCCTAGTTTCTGTGTAGCTGCTATTGAGTCATAAGCAAACAGCATGTATCCTCAAACTACTTATTTGTGTCATGGTGCACAGCTTGCTTGCATGCTCAATGAAAAAACAACATGAGGAAAGAACACATTTGTAATGAAAAGTCACCATTAACCTTTAGTAGATTAACCTTTTATTTTGCACTGACGTTATGCAATGTTTGTATCTTGATAACTTTATTTAAATAGACTTCTTCAAGTAATCTCCTTTCATTAATTTGCTTTGAATAGCAAAGAAGTGTGGGTTTTGATACAAGTCATGTCTAGGAAATAAATTTGTATTCACTTTAATAGTCAAACTACACTTAGCCCCTATATGGATTTGGAATGGAAGTGACCTTGGATTATCTGTGCACAACTTTGAATTTACTGAGTCATTCTCCATTTACAGCTTGATCTGAGTAAACACTTTCCATTAGGGACACACCTGGAAAAATGCTGGATGCTCATAAACTATGAACTAAATTCCACATGACCTTCTAAGCTTAAGTTAAGACTAGACTAATTTTTGAGAGACCATTGGTTTCTCCTCTTTATTCCTCAACAGATTCAACCATATACAATTATTTTTCAAAAATGTTTGAGTGGTTTATAAGGGCCTCCAGTGATGGCTGCTACAACTAATCTCTTCCAGTGATAAATTATACTTATCGTGACAAAGTATAACATTCAGTTATACTGAATATATACATTTAGTAATAGTTATATAAGGATTTATAACATCCAACTAAATGTTGCTGAAGTTGAGTTAAATAATACTTAGCCTTTTCACTACAAGCAAGCAATTTAGTTCTTGTTTCTCCCTCCTCAGTCTTTTTTTTTTTTTTTTTGATAACTAAGACAACCCCAGACTGTTCAGTCAGCCTTTATTTTGTGCACGTCTTGTCATTCTGGCTCTTTGCTTTCTTCTTTTGGACTGAATCAGTCTTGAAGTGTGTGAGACTGGACACAGCATCCCAGTCAGGGCCTCTCTGTGCCAGTTAGACTGAAAGAATTGGTTGATAAATCATATGGATTAAAGTCCTCTTCATGCATCTTGTTGGAATACACTGGTTTTCAGTATCAGGAGATGTCATCTTGCATTCATACTGTTACCCAGTATAAGAGACATCCTACCTGCTTGTTCCCAAAATAGTAGCTCTCCTTATTGAACTTTATTCTCTCACTACCCAAGATTTTATGTGCTGAACACAGCACTGCTGTTTGAAGAATTGATAGCTGTGTCCAACAAACTTGCATCCACCACATTAAAGTTTCATCTAATTAAGTTTCCCTAATTTGCATGGGAAAGTGTCAGAAGCCTTATTAATGCCAGAAGGCATCTGGAACTTCAACCACCTTCACCCACTTCTCCACATGGTCTATTTTCTTTTTCTTAAAGGAAAGATGATTGTGTGAAACCCTTGTTCTTAACTGTGAATTCCTGCCTAGCTACTCAGTTTCTTTTGAGTGCTTATTTTAGATGATTTTTCAAGTCATTATTGACAGCCTAATTATATAGCTTGTATTCTGTCCTCCCCATACTCTAATTCAAATTCAGGAAAAGTGACTCCTGGAAACCCATTCATTTTTTACAGGTTCCTATATGAATCACCAGTAATTAACTGGAGATTGCTTCTGTCATTCTCTAATCTCTTAAGGAGATTCTTTCATCCACATTGAAAATATTTACCAAAACTAATTAAAGTAACCTGCAAACCAGTCTTTCCTTATTCCAACTAGAGGCTATACTTCGTTTGTTACACTATTTATCTTGATCATGCCAGATTGAACAAAAAGAAACATTAAATGCTTTAGTCTTTAAAAGTTTTGTTCAGTACCCCCTTGTCTTCATGATCTGCTTTAGGTACACTTCCTTAAAAACTGACCTAGTTTCTGTAGGCTGCTTTCATGTATTTGAGGTCATTGAAGAACCTGGATTTTCCTGAGATTCTGAATTTATTTCCCATCTTTGCTCTGCATTATGTTCCCTTAAAGAAATAACTGCATTAAGGAACTGCTGAATCCCTGAAACTGTTTTCCCTCACATTAATTTTCTAAGATATTTGAAAGAAATTCCTGGAGTTTGCATTCTTGTCTGGTGTCACTGCTTTGTTCTTCTTCCTTTAAAAATCTATGAACTTCATCCTTTTTATGATCATTTTTCTTCGTTGCTCTGTTTTTCACACTTTCAGACCATTTCTCCCTGATTTTGCTAGAAGCAAATGTGGCACACCCACCCACTATCATGACTTTTTTCATCATTAGGAAAAAACCCACTGGTGCATTCTATGATTATTTTTCTGCGCAATCTGCCTGGCTGTAGCCCTTTCTGAATGAGGGATATGCACATTCCTTGGGTTCCCCACAGCTACGTGATCCTGGGCTCTGGATGAATCTCTCAGGTGCACAAAAAACCTCTTCCACCTGCTGGCTTTTGGGACATTTAGTACAATTCAGCTATGACAAAATCATTGACAGCTTCAGCTTTCACAGACCTTTCTGACCTGACTCTTATGTTCTTCCCCACCATAATCGCACAAAGCCTGTGCTGGCCAGTCCCTCCTGAGCTGTGCTAATCCATACCTTGCTGTTCACATAACCCATTTCTTTAGGGACCCCTAAAGGTTTATTAATGGTGGGCTATTTAAACCGCTCCTTTATGTTCTTGAAGAGAGTCCACAGAAGGTTATTTTTCAGCCAAGAACCAGACAGTGATGGGGAGGGAATAAAATACTCTGTATAACTTGATACTGTGCTGTTAAGAAGTTCCAATGGACTGAGCCTTCCTACCCTGTCAGCTGCTGTCTGGGATTCATGAGATCCTCGAGTAATGCTGCTGAGGACTCAGCTCCTTGGTATTTTGATCACTAAAAGTGACCAAAAGAACCAACTATAGCCAAGCAGTAAAGGCTTTTCCCTTTAGCCCGATGCTGAGCAGGGGAGGCCATGCAGGCTGGGCGAGCCGGGGTCAGGGGGCTGTGGTGAGGTGAGGTGAGGTGAGGTGAGGGAGCTGGGGGCCAGCGCGGGGACCAGAGGAAATGGCTTAAGCCGAGTCTCGGGCGAGTCACATTAGATATTAGAAGAATTTCACTGTTCGGCTGGTCAGGCTGCGCAGGCAGGCGCTGGAGTCACCATCCCTGGAGGTGTTTAAGAGACGTATGGCTCTGGCAGCGGGTGATGTGGTTTAGTGGTTACAGTGACGCCTGTGAGGGTGGACTGGACCACAGCGAACGTCTCTGCCAACCCCGACGTTTCTGTAATTCTGTGATTCTCACGGGAGGGGCAGCGGGCCCGGGCCTCGAACCCGCGGTCCCGGACGTGACGCGAGAGGCGCAGGCGGATCCCGCCCCCGCTCCCCAGCCCGCGCGCGGGGGCCGAGGCGGAGGAAGTCTGGCCCCGCCGACGCGCCGTCGCGCCCGCCGCCGCCATCTTGTGCGGGAGGAGGCGGCAGCAGCAGCACAGCAGCAGCAGCAGCAGCGCGGAGGAGCCGCGGCCGCGCCTCCCGCCCGCCTCCTTCCCTCGCTCCCTGCTTCCCTCCTTCCCGGCCCCGCCGTCCCGCTGCCGCGGCGCCATGTCTGCCGAGAGCCCCGAGCCCGCCTCGGCCGAGGAGCAGAAGGTGGGTGGCCGGGCCGAGGAGCACAAGGAGCCCCGCGGGGCTTCTCCCGCCTCCATCGGCGCGGCCGGGCCTCTCCCTCCCTCAGCGCAGGGAGCCCCGCGGGCCGCAGCGTCTCCGGGCCCGGCCGCCCCTCAGAGCGCCGCCTGCCCGGGCCCGCGGCCGTGTGGGGCTGGAGGCGGAGGAGCCGCACCACCAAGATGGCTCGGGAGCGGCTGCTCCCTGGCCCATGGGCGGTGTGCGCTGGCCTGGCCGGGCCGATGGCGCTCCCTCGCTCGTTCTGCGGCCTCGGCCCCGCTCCCTCCGGGTGCTCCGCGGGCCGCGCCGTCCTGCGCGATGGGCTGCGGCTCACGATCGCAGCGGCGGGATGGACACCAGCCGTAATCCGCAGGCTAAACGTTTGTTCCACTTCTAAAAAATGTTCAGTTTTTAATATAATCAGTTCAGGAGCAGAAATTCCCAAATCACAACGACCGTGACCTGTGCTAGTGAAGGCTTTTAGAAAGAATAACTGGCTGGGTTACCTTGTGGCGTCCCTCTTCTGTCATCTCTGTAACTAATAATTGTGCCATTTCTCAAGTGGGGTTTGGTTTCATAGATGGCTGTGCTGTGACTTTAAGAAGCCGTTTGTTTTTTAGTCTTGTCATTGCTGTGGGAGCCCGGTTGCAATCCCCGCGGCTATGATCCGGAGAAGTTATGAAACACAAGTACTGCTTTGAAGGACGCTAAAAGAAAAAGCTTAATCTACATCAGCTGTTAGGTTTTTGTTTAATAATTTACAATTTGTAATATGAGTTAGTCGCACAAGTAGAGCTTTGGGGGTTAATACCTTCTCAATAGGTGCAGTAATCAGAACCAGCTTCTTGTCAGCTCTGTAATCTGCTCTTAAATAGGTGTGTTCTGCAGCGTGACTGAACCTTCATGCTAGGTAGGCTGCTGAAGGGATACTGTTCCTGTTCAAAGCCTATAAAAATAAGTCCCTGGCCTGTGCAGCACTCCTAGAATAGCTCTGTAATAAGAGCATAGTTAAACATGTGGCAGCAAGTTTATTGTAATGCCTTCTAGGGTGTTCTGATGAAGTCAGGTGACTGGGGCTGATTTTCCTAACGAACTTTCAGACTGAAGTCTTGAAATGTCATGCTTGTGCACTGCTTGGAGAAATTACCTTTTACTTGAGAGATGGGAGGTCCTTGCTGCTCTTCTAATTTAGTTTTATTCTGGTAAAGTGTTCAAGAAAAATTATATAACATCAATAAAATAAAACTTTGATTACGTCCTGGTCTGATACTGTGATATCAGTGCTGTTATGACATTGCAATATTAACCTCCACTAAAACTATTTGTCTGGGTAGGCAAAACTGAACATTGACTCGGTTAATGCTTAGCTCTGAAACACTTACATAAACAACCCATTTTGCAGTACTTACTCATGTATGCTTCAAAAAGATGACGCCCCTAAATGAACTTGGAGACAGTGTTTTCATGATCAGAGCTTTTTTGTAAACTTTCTGACATGCTGTAAGAAGCTTGTGCTGAGCGAGAAAGGTTTTTAACTACAGTGGTACAAACTGAAAATCTTCCAAAGACCAGCGTTTCCTGTTCTTGGTGTGAAAACTCAGGACAGTGGCAGGGGGAAGTTCAGAAACAAAGAAACTTTGAACCTAGGAGAACGTATGTTTGGTTGAGTCTTTTGGCCTTAAAAGCCTGTATTTTTCAGGAAGCTCTTGGAGGTGGTGCATTTTGTTGCTGAATTGGTATTTGCCACATCACTTTGCTGTAGGGTTGTGCTGTTGTCCTGTTTTTCCCATTTTCTGCTTTGCATTTTGTCTGATGTCTTCTACTAAAGATGAGCCATTCACACCAGAGTTTTAAAAGGCTGATGGCTCTTTTTTTAAGTCATGCAGGTCACTTGTCCAGCAGATACAGAACTTAATGCTGCTGGAACCTCTGCAAAGATTAAAATCAAAAGCTGTCTTTAGGTGAGTTAGGTAACTACTGCCTTCCTGGTAGATCATTTTAATGACTTCATGAGCTGTGTCAGATTCCTGTAGAGAACTAAAATTATAATTTTTGTGTGGTTGTCAGTTGGAAGAAGAGCGTGGTATATCTTGATTTCTGCCCACTCCCCAGTCATTTGTTAGTCACTTGGTTGTTGCTTCTGTAATTCAAGGGAGAATGTTCTGAATGTGGGAGTGGCTTGGACTAAAGTCTTCGGGGCTCAGCAGCACATCTCTGAGAGTGCTCAATACCATTTAGTCCTCAGAAGAATATAAGATCAGGACGTGCAGGCAGCGATCATCGCAAGAAAACTCTCTGAGGTCTCAGCAATCTGGTTTAAAAGGCTTCTGAGCTGCAAATGAGCACATCGAATTGCTTTCTGAATCTAAATTCTTGGCACTCCCTGTATCCTTCAGCAAGGAGTTCTGCAGCTTAACTCTATTTTACGTGAAGAACTTGAGTATTTTTTGAACCTGCCGTCAGCTAGTTTTGTTTGAACACCCCAAGTCGTGGTATTGAAATTCTTGAATTTGTGTTCTGTGGGTTTTTGGGTCTTAGTTGTTGTTGGTCATCAAGAAGAAGCGGCCGTGCTCTGTATCCTTTTGAGCTGCATTGATGCATAACATGATGTTTTTGTTTGGATTGCCTGCTGTGCCATAATTTGTCAGCCCTGTGAGTTTGCATAAATGTCTCCTTTGATGCACCGTGAATACATATTTATATAAGCTATTTATTGTTGGTCCTCTTGTCTTAAAAAATACGTCCTTTTGGCTTTTAGTGGCAAAATGTGCCTCCTCACATACTTTGTCTGTTGGCTCAGCAGTGAGTACCCAGTGATGCAGCATTAGGTGTTCAGAGTGTTGATCTGAAAGGATTACTTTTGAGCAAATCCAGTCTGTGGTGGCGTTCTGATGAACCACAATAGGGAGAGCAGCTGCTGCGTGATCTTTGTAGTACATGAGAACCGTGGGCTTGGCTAGTGTGATATTGCCTAGTGAGAAATGGCATGGTTCTATGTTCAGTAGTGTCAGGGAAACTTTGCCCTTTATTATGTTTGGATTTTGCATTGTATTGCCTAGCTGCATTTTCATCTAATAAAAAGCATTGGTTCCTGTTGTCACTGAAGTTTCTCTTTAATTGTTATGAGAGTTTCTATTTTTTCCTTGGGAGAACTGTTAATTCGGTTTCCTGTTGTATTGTGCAAAGCTGTCCTTGAGGTGTTTTGCCCAAATGGAACAACTAGAAAATGTTATATTCTAAATCTGTTACAGTCTTTGTTTCTGAGGCACCTGACCAGAAAGATGTTGAATCTTTCACAGCCTGGAGCAGTTTATGAGATAGAGAAGAGCACCTAGGGATAGGCCAGTGTGGTGGTGGCTCTTGTTCTTCAGTTCTGGCTTAAGTAGCTCCCTGCTCCCCGTGTCCCTGTCCTCCCTGCTGCTGTGTTAACACACCTGTTTGTGCAGCTGCGTGGTCATCCAGGCTGTGGAAACCGATCCAAACAAAGCAGCCCAACAAGGGGAGAAGGAAAAAAAAAAATTCTGAATGGTTATTTTTGTGTTGGATGAGTTTCTGTAGACCCTAACGGGGGAATACAGGCAGTCATGCTGATTGATGCAATGCAAAGGATGATGACAGGCATGGAAAAGAGTATGAAGGGGCTGCCTAAGCAGCTCTAGGTGGACATGAAATCTTAGTCATACATGAATGACGCTCTTCTGATTTAAATGGCAATTCTTATTTGCTGCCTGAAAGTCTTTATGTGACTTCAGGTGATAATAACAGTTCTGTGCTACAGCAGTCAGTGCAAATCATTATATATTTTCTCTGAACCAGGAATGGTTTTTATTAAAAAAAAAAAGGCTGTGGCCAAATACTGGAAAAAACGGACCAAGAATTTTGGATGAAAGGTATTTTAGAAACAATACAATAGAATAAATAGTGCTTCGTACATTAAATTGCTACATGGACATGGAACAGATGAGTGTGAAGTAGAGGCCAGTGAACAAATTACAGTTTTGCCAAATGAATATCTCTAAATTATTATTTTGAGCATCCATGTTTTACAGTATGCTCATAAAATAGGCATTTTATTTTGCACAAATGCACTACCCAACTGTCTTCATCCTCATAATTTCAGGGTAATTATAGACATGTATACAGAAACACAGTATTGCTATTAATGTAACAGCAGGCATGTTTTTGAGAATGTTTCACAGTGAATATCAACACATTAGGGCTGGAGCAGCCATACAGATCAGTGTGGCAGTGGAAGTGCCAATCTGCCTATGCAGCTAAATGATGAAACAGGCATTTGGGGAAAAAAAAGTCCTGTGATTTTTGCTCACTATTCAGTATTTGTTCTTAGCGGACCCCTTATTTTGATTAAAAAAAAAAAAAGTTTTGTTTGAAATTTTTTATTCGAGATTGAATAATTCAGATTGCTTTTTTTTGAGAGGGAAGTGCGCATGTCTTCAGCATCTCCAGGAAAGGTGTCTAAAATGGGAGGCTGAACTCCTACAGTTGCTGTCAGCATCTGAGAAAGAATGTATGAAAATGTCTAATCAGATAATTGTTATGCTCACTTGGTAGCAGCAATGGGCATGTGGGTGTATTACCTGCAAAGCTATTCTGCATAAAAATACATTGTTATATGTTTCACTTACAGTATCACTCACTGTCTTTCAGGAGATGGAGGACAAGGTGTTAAGTCCAGAAAAAGCTGAAGAAGCAAAATTGAAAGCAAGATATCCTCATCTGGGCCAGAAGCCAGGAGGCTCAGACTTCTTGAGGAAGAGGCTTCAAAAAGGAGTAAGTTCTTTATTGTCCATACGGTATAGACAAAAAAATCCAAAATTCCTCTATCTGTGATTTTTTTTTCCTGCTCCATGGGCCTTTGCATGGTTAAAGAGTCCTAAGAACCTTAAATTTTGAGAAAGCATGAGGAAGACAAATTTGTCTCTGCACAAGAAATGCCAGGTTGGCAGGATAGCTGTTTATAGCATCAGTACCTCAACCACACTTGTTATAAAAAAATTAAACTTAGAAGCTGATGTGATAGACTTGAAAAAAACTTTATAGTAAACACCAAGGGTTAGGAACTCATCCTTATTTTGTACTGATTTTATCCTGCCCATTCTTATGCCCCCAAAATCGATGTGCACTCCTTTTATCCATGTTTCTGGCACATGAAAGTTTGGTGTCTGCTGTTAGACCAGGCATTATCTGACATTAGTGGTTTGACAATGGCTGTATAATTCTGGATATACACCCAGACCCAAAAATAATGATAGAAGAATGAAGACTGAGTTAATATTTCAGTATTGTTCCACATCTAACCAATGTCTCTTCTTAGCTATTTGACTGAGAGTTTTTTAGTTTAATTATTCATAGAGTGATTATGTAATGCCTTTCAGGCATGCTAGGACTCTGTTCTTGTAATAATCCTGGTATGTCACTGCTTCTGGTGATGCTTTCATTGCTGTCACACTGCTGTGGGTTTTTTTACTATTGTCTAGGCCCTTTCAGTACACACAATGATTCCAGGTATAAATCCTTTGCAGACCAGCTGGTGGAGTTCAATGCTGATCTAATTCTGTGCTATCTGGTAACATCTCTTGGGAATTGTTAGTAGGTTGGCAGGTTTTTTGGATAATCTTTGTCTCATAAGTTGGAAGAAATGAAGCAGAGTTAATGGCTGCTGGGCCTGGGCAGGTGATAGATGAGGTGACTCCCTCTGAGCTACACTGCTGCATGGCCAAAGGCAGCCTAAATGAGACTTCACTGGGTTCAGGGTATGTGTAGACACAGAAGGGTGTGGTAAGTTTGTATTGTGATGATAACTCAGGAGAACAGGCCAGCATTCTGTCAGTAAAGATTGATAGCCATAAAGGAATTATGGCTGCTTGCACTTGGTGCAAATGTGAGAGAATCTCACCACCAGCAATAACAGCCTGTACAATATCTTCATCTTAATTATACACTATTGAATGCAAAGGCTCTTGCAGCATGTACTTTCAGATTTAAGCACACACAGATCCATGGCCATCTTAATTGACTTTTGCTACTCTGATGAAAGATGACATAAACTTCTGGATTCCAATTCAAAATAGGCCTGCAGTTCCTGATGTGGTGATAATAACTTCATTCCATTTATTTTTTATTATTTTGATGTAGTGTGCTCGGTGTCTTAAATGATGAGGCTTCTTTACTTGATGGGGGTTCTGGTGTACTTTGGGCTGCCTGCACTGATGAGAGTTAAAATAGAGTGAGGACTGTGTATGTGCTATCAGATACTGTTTCTGAGAGGAAGACACCTGGACAGACATAGCTGTTTTTGAAAGGGATGATCAAATTCAGGCCATCTGTGAGAGGCTAGAATAAATCAGGAAAGTACAGGAATGTGTTAAAGGAAGAAATGGATTGGTATTCTAAAGCATGAGAGATGGTGGGTTTTCTCACATACTCTCCTGTGATCAGCTGTAGCCCAAATCATCATCAGTTTGGCAACCAGGACACACTCTGCCAGGTCATATTTGCTGTCCAGAAATGTTCTGCATTTGATGCACACTTTCTCTGGAAAAATGGTAGATGAGAACAGTACTACATCATGCTCCTGTGGAGGGATTCTGTTTGGAACTCTTAGACAGACAGATATCTGCTGACAGCTGTATCACATCTGAAGATTGAATGGTTCTCTTATTACCTAGTTGCTGTTTAAAAGTTTCTTTTGATTTCTTCAGTCTTCAAGGGCAAAATGGGAAAGCCTTTTTCCAAATCAGATTATGTTCTACCTTGTGGTCTAGGCTGCAAGAGTAGTGCTAGAGCATTTTGGTGTAAATAGGGATTACACCATCAAAAGGATTGTACTGGGAAGGTTTATAAATAAAAGTGTGTGATTCAAATGTACGACGGACTGTGGGAGGAATAGATCAGTAACTTCAGGGCTCTGGCAGGGAACATTTAGAGTCAGTTCAAATTTCTTCTGTCTAGGAACTGTTCTGCTGAGCATTTTGCAGCTGGTTTGTACTAATGCAGAATAAAGGCTGTGGTGGCAGTGTGGTGCCCGGAAGCACTCAGACATGGTAGGTCGTGATGGCTGTTGTTCAGCTGACTGAGGACTAAGCCCGTACAAATCTAACTGGGTGGTCTATCTTCAGAGATGGTTGTGATTGTAAACAGTAGTCAGTGGTGTAAATCTTAATCCTGAATCTAATTTTTTTTTGCCTCATATGAAATCTGTTCAAAATCATGGGTTATGAGTATCTTAGTGGTAGACCTCATGGTGAGATGTAAAACCAGTGCAACTTTTCCTGCAAAATGTGTCAGTGAGCAGTTGAAGACTTGGATGAAGAATTGGATGAAATTCCATGCCTCATTTTACCATGATGTGGATAAATAACAGTTATTTGGCTTTGACATGCATAGATAACTTAGTATTTTGAGAAATCTGGCTACTCTTAAAGGTAATGCTAATAAAAACTTGCTGATGTATTAAGGAACACTGTTTTTCAACTAGGAATTTAAAACTTAATTTACTTTTATATTCAGAAAAAAAATGGATTGGGGGATAATCATTTCCTTGATGTAATGCTTTTCAGAAGGACTGTACAGTAGATTTGACTTAACTAAATAATTGGTTTGGGAACTTTAGGGATTACAGTTTCACTGTTTTAATGTGTGCAGAGAAGAGGCTTTCTTGTTAGCACACACTTTTATGCCACTTTGATCTCTGATACGATATCAGGTGCTGTTCTCCAGCTTTAATTTGTGCATTGTTTGGTTTTTGTGTGTAGCAGAACTTGTTCACTGTAACAAAATTTGCAGACCCTAAGGTTTCAGCTGTGGGAGGTGAGCTTTTGGGAAACCAGGGCAAAAATAACGTTCCGATTGTTGTTCACAATGATGTTAAGTTCAGCTGTCTGTGCTTACTAGTTTTGATAAGACTTTTTTTAATCAACATAGAGCTACTTTGATGAATCACAGAGATTTTACAACTTTTTAATATTTAAAATATCTATTTAACAATGTAATTCAGTGTATACATCTGATATGATTTCAGGCCTTTAAATATATGTGTTTTGTCTTCTAGCAAAAATACTTTGATTCTGGTGATTACAACATGGCTAAAGCAAAGATGAAGAATAAGCAACTGCCTACTGCAGCTCCTGACAAGACAGAAGTCACTGGTGACCATATTCCTACTCCACAGGATCTTCCTCAGCGGAAACCATCTCTTGTTGCTAGCAAGCTGGCTGGCTGACGAGAACAGCTGAACTGCATGATTATTCTCATTCCTGTTATTTCTCCTTAATAGTTATTTCTCACCCTCACATCCCCCTTTTTCTTTCTTACACTAAGTCATGAGACTGACAGCTTTGCAGGTAGCGATAGCATGTGCTGCTATTGTAAGGGAATACTGTTAAGAGTAAAACGTAGTATTTGGACTAGTTGAGAATAATGCACTGATTAAAAAGGACAAGTTTGGTTAGAGCAATGTAATCTACTTGAAAATGTACATATTGCCCATTTCCTAGTGTAGGACTGGTTCCAGCAAGTGACATCGCAAGTTTTACAACTTCTAATGTTTCTGCTTTTGTTATTTCATCTTAATTACAGCATATTTGTATTTAATATAACCTCCAGTTGTGTTGGGTTTTTCTTCCGTGTTTGGTTTTGTTGTCTAAAATAGAGGTTTAGACCACAAGTTGCTAGATGGTAAAGCATGTATAAAAACAAAGACAGGGCTCTGATTGAATTTTGTTTCTGCTTTTGAACTTGAACGGCCTTAAACCTGTTTCAGCTTTAACAATAGAGTTTTTACTTGGGCAATATTTGCCCATTCTGGTGTAACTCTTGTGAACCTAGTGCTTATTGACAACTGCCTGTTGAAGCTGGTATTCTTTTCAGTTCCGTAGCTTAGGACACACTTTTGTTGAAGATGTGGATGAAGTGTGCATGTGCATAGACTGTTGAATTCACTCTTGTGCCATTTTTTGTAAATACAATAGTTTTGCACAACCTTTTGCAAACGTCTATTAGTTTTATGTTTTAAAAAGCAGGTAATGTGCCAATCAAAGCACAAGTGATTCTGTATCTTTCAAAGTCTTGTCCTGAAACTAAGAGCCCAGAATCTTGCTACTGAAAGTAAAAATAGTATACCTGAAATTCGTGAAACACATTTACACTTGACAGCCTTGTGCTTTTGCAGTTGTATATTTTGTTTCACAACAAAATCCAGCATTCAAGTATAAATTTGGAACTTGTACCTATATTTGCAGGCAAGTGCCCTTTCTGTTCAGCAGTTGTTTAAGCTTTTAAAGCAGAAATGCTCTGTCTATTGGCATGGAATATGGCTAAGTGGCTAAGTGTACTGTTCTGGAGAGTTCCCTGCGTGGCAAACACCAAATTTAGGCTCACTAACGCTTGATGCGCAATTGGCTTTGGGCTATTTTAGATTTCTGGAAGCAGAAGGATTTTTTTTTTCTTGAACTCCTGAAGAGGTAGTAAATTATTTCCTTTTCTTTGTTGTACAGCAGACCCTCATTGGCTTTGTGGAAATAAATATCTGGAAAGGTATTGCTATAATGACTTATTAAGAAATAGGTAACTTTTCATATCAGAAAATAGGATTGAACTCCAGTTCATGCTTATGATGAAGGTTGTAAGTATTAGATAGACAAAATACATAGTTGGTATTAGTTAGGTGAACTGATGCATATAAAACATGTTAGTTCAATGAAATCAGAATATTGAAAGTGGAGTATGATCCATAATACAGTTGATTTTCATATAGGTAGTCACAGCCGTCACAGTCTTTGGGAGAACAAGAAACTCTTTAAAAAGATCAGTTTACCGAATGCTTTTTCTTTAAAAAATAGTTTGGAAAACAGCCTGTTATAAACAAAGCACCAATGTGAGTATCACAAGAGAAAACACTTAAAGATGCATGTTTTTAGAAGCTTGTACTTTGTGCTGACATATTCAGAAAGGTCTTGGGGTATAAAGGACTGCTAGTCAATACCAATGCTGGCCCATATCTTCTGCAATGCTCTCTCTTTGACAGACAAACAAAATGGTCAAGAGAAATTGAATAGTCTTTATTTGGTCCTGTTTTGATCAGAACATACAGTGGCTAGGTAATGTTTTTGATTCAGATAAGCAATTCCAGAGAATTTCAAAATTGCTCACCTGATTATTTTCAAGTCTGTATAGCCCTGTTTTAGTAGTTAGATGGGCTTTGTCAAGCCTGTCCTTACTCCTTATCCTCCACTAGTATTACAAATAATTTGTGGTTTTTTGCAGAACAGTTTGAAGAAATGGACCTACTTGACTTCTTTAAGAAATTAGGCTGGAAGAATAACAAGGAAACTGGAAATACTGAAGAAAACTGCTTTTTATAAATGTTTGTTCTAATGTGAAAATCCTTCTTTATTTTTCTATATATAAATGAAATTGAAACTTAATGATAGGATTGGGCCTGAAACAATGTTGAACAACTTAAGGTGACTTGCTGTGTATTGTCTGGTGCCACTATTCTGTAGCTCCCCTAAGGTGAGTTCTCTTGATGTTTGGGAAGGTTTAAAAAGATAGCCATTTAAATTTAAACATTCCACTCACTTAGCTACAACTCAGCTTGTCCTGCTGGTTGGACAACACAAGCTCTTCCAATGCTCACTCAGTGACTTGCAGTTCCTAAGATTACTACAGATTCAGCTATGAATATATTCTCCATGTGTATATTTGAAGTACTGTAATACGAACTAGGTCAGTGACTGATTATGAGCCTTCACATCTGACAGACCTCAGCAGCAGGCACAGCTATTTTGATTCTGTACACTGTATAAAACTTAAGTCCAGTAGTCACTTAACAGGAAATGGAACATGACTGCAGATTGATGCTTACTTTCAGCTTACTCCAGCAAGATAACTCAGCTATCCAAACTGATGTACATAATGTATTATATGAGTTTTACCATTTGATAATTGCCTTTTTCAAAGAAAACTTATCCACACTGTAGACTGGCAGTCCCTTTCATATCTTGCCTTTAAAGATAGACAGTGTTTAGTTGTTAGAGTAGTACTCATGTAGGCTTGTTATAGCAGATAGCACCAACATTTTATTTGAGATAGTTAAGTGGATTAATTACAACTTCACAGATATGTCCCCAAATCTGTAACACCAAAGGCTTCCCTCTCATTGTTCTTGATGTAGTAGGACAGTGTTTGTGTAAAGGCCACAGGAGTACATTTTGTTGGACATATTTACACCCAGTCAAGATGTTAAGGTGATAAAAGTGTCAATTGTTCTTTACAAACTTACACGTTGTATAGTATACAGAATAAATTGATTTACTTAGTTTTTATTGCACCATGGAGGTTTGTCTCATCTTTACTGTGGTTTCCTAAACAATACTGGATACTTCGGTATTCTCTGTGGAAAATTTCTAAACCCTAAATCTTGCTACTCTGTATCATTAAAAATATGACTGGGCTTTGGTTTCTAGTATGTTAGACTACAGAATTACTTTAATGTAATCACATTTATATATATTTCAGTGCTTATTTTTCTATTAAGGCAATTAAAGCTTATTGTTTGAAAACTACGCAACAGATGATTGTTTGGGTCCCTTGCACTGAATGAAGGGGATGTCTGGGAACCAGCTTGGTGCAAAGAAGTTTGCGTTGCTTTAGACTGTTGGCCTAAATATGGCAACATTTCAAGAAACCACAATGCTGGAAAAAAGTCCCACTAATTTCCCAGTCAGCCCGAGGCTTAGTGCTGATCTTTGCACAGCTTCCAGATCCATGGGGTGTTATTTACACAGTTAGCTCCGTCCCCAAGGTTATAGTAACACCCTCTGTGCTCTGCATACCTGCATGGTACATGATTGTCTCTCTCCTACATATCTCTTGTGTTACATTTCAGAGTTCTTAATTGTTCCATCAGTACTGGCTGGAACCAGCCCTGTTTTCTACAGCTGAAATCCCCAGGCCTGGTCCTTGAGGTGTGAAAATATGGCCTTGGCAGAGAACTCGGTGCTCACTCATTGTACAGTGTGACAACAGAATAGGAGGTCCTGTGTGAGAAGGGAATTTCTCTGCCAGAGTTGAACAGATCGCAGATATGAACGGAACACAGATGTAAGAAAAAAGATAACTGCTGAAAATAACTGCTGAAAAAAAATTGCATCAAAATTCAGTATAAAATTCTACCTAGGGACTATGTCAGTTACATCACCTATACATTGTTATCTGGAACACCCTGGGATCTATGCTCTGAAAAAAATGCCATCTTTTCAAAAAGATGTTGTGTGCAAGGTAAGAGGTGAGGTCTTTTAAAATCTTGCCAGCAAATATTTGATGCAGAAGATGCATCTTAAAGTAGTCGGTCTGGATACATTACAAACAGGTTGTTTCCTGGCAACTTTCAATGCCCCCAATTCCTGTCCTTAATGGCAGATTTGAAATCCTGGTTTATGCAAATTGTGTCAAATCATAGCATACTTTGGACTCAGATACCTATTTTTTGCTGTGGCTGATAATTACATTTGGCTCCTGAGCTCCAGCTGTGAGTGGCTGAGATCAGTAATCCACAGTCCAGGCAAACTCTTGAAATGAGTGTCTTAGAATTTAGCATAGATGTCCTGAGGAAAGGGTTCAAAATATCAGATGTGAAGCATCACACCGAGAGGAGGTCCAGGTCCTTTCTGAAAACAAAACTGAAATTCCGGGTTACAGTTCCAGTGTTGCATGTGAAAGATGACTGGTAGCTTTAGTATAGATCTCACTGGTTTGCCTTGGCAGATGGATGAAGAGCAGCTATGAAAACTGTTTAGCCAAAACCTCACCCCTGACCTGGACAGCAGCTCCCAGGAACCCATTCTGGGCTTTTTATAACACTGAGAGTGAATGTCCAGTTCTGCTGGAGTGAGCCTCCTGGTGTGGGACAGCAACAGCAATCATGGTTGATAAGCCTGGACATACTGACAGATCCTGGGAAGCAATGTATTTTTTAATTCTGTTCCCATTATTTTGAACTCTCCCAGCAGAATCAGGTGGTTTTTTAATCTCTATTTACTAACCTTAGTTTCCTAGCTGTGAAGGTCATATGTTTGCACCTAATACAAACAACTTTGGGTAAGCTACATATTTTCATCTTGGCTATTTTTTACTTGTTCTTACTACTTTCTCCATCTCCTTCTTTTTAGATAGCAGCAGTAAACTCCAGCTAAACATTTATTGGGAGTGTTTGTTTTGGGAGTCAGGATAGTGTTTTCTCTCTGTTACTAAACTGATGAGTGATTTCTGACCCATTGCTTTCATGGTTCAGCTTCTCTGTAAACAGGTTTGTCTGTTTCTTTGGTAGTCGCGAGTTTCAGGGGCAGTGCAGATACTACCCACTGAATACACAGCTGTTAGCTAAACAGCTGAATTTTGAGAGAGGATAAATAGTCAAAAGCAGTTTGGTGGAGAGTGTGGCAAACTTACCTATTTTAAACTTGTTTTGTATTTTGGACTACTTGGACTAGTAGGATGCATTTCCAAGGTGGAAAACTAAAACAGAGAAAGAGAGAATAGCTCCAGTTCTGCTGTCAAAAGAACGCTTGACATAACCTGAGCTGTACAAAACAGTCATTCACAAATCACAAAGGAGTTGGGTGTTGTCTTGAGACCTCGCTGGAACATGGAGTATGCTTTTCATTCCCCTTTGTCATCGATGTTAAACTTCTCAAATATGTGTATCTCCATGTCTTGGTGAGAATGGACTTAATTATGGAAGGAACTGGTTTGGGCCCATTGCCTTTCAGTGCTTTCAGTAACGGTTTGAACGACAAATGCAATCAAGCTGTAAATAATTTGAAGGATGGGATTAGACTCGGTGCCCGTGAAAGGACGGGACCGGACGGTTCCCTGAGCCGGGTGGTGCCCGCGGTGCGGAGCCTCTTCCGCGCCTCGAGCAGGGCACGGGCTGGGGACCAGACAAAATCATAAATGTCCCTGATGCCATAACGAGTAATGTGTTCAGCGTAGGAGAGAAAGAATAAAATGAATTAAAAAAAAAAAAAAAAAAAAAAGGATGGTAAGGGAGAGGAGGAATACCGGTTCTGGCAGAAAGCGGGGGGCGCGCAGCCCCACTGACGATCGCCCAGGGGCCCGGGAGCGGCAGCGGCGGAGTCCCCGCGGCGCGGGCCGGGGCCGCGTCCCGCCCGCCGGTGGGAGGCATCGCGCCGCCCGCCCCGCGTCCCTGCCCGTCCCTGCCCGTCCCCGCCGCCGCTCCCACAATGCTCAGAGCCCGCCAGGTAGCAGCAACATGGCGCGGGCCGCCGCCTGAGCATCCTCCTCCTCCTCCTCCTCCTCCTCCCGCCCTCCTCCGCCTCCCGCCGCCGGGCTGCCGCAGAGGGGCCGCCCGCCCGCGCCCTGCGCCATGGCAGCCTCCGAGCTCTACACGAAGGTAGGGCGGCGGCGGGGCCGGGGCTGCGCGGGGGCGATGGGGCCGCGGGGCGGGCGCGGCGGGAGCAGCGCGGCCCGGGCGGGCGGCCCGGCGGAGCAGCGAGGGCGCGGGCGGGGGCCCGCATCCTGGCGGGCGCGGGGGCCGCTGCCCGCCGCCGGTGAGTGCCGGCCCCGCCGCGCCGGAGGGGCTCGGCGCCCCGGGCCCGCGGGGAGCCGCCGTGCCCGCCCGCCCGGCTCCGCGCTCCGCGCTCCGGCCGCGGCGGGGATGCGCCGCGGCCGGGGAACAGCGCGGGGAGGCGGCTCGGTTATCGCCTTCGGGGACGCCGTCCCGCTCCTTGAGGAAAAACGGCTTCTACGACATAAGCGCTTTGATATTCAGCTACGCTTTTTGGTGACACTGCACCTTTGGATTATATTCTTCTGGCAGTCGTTCAGAAGCCCTGCAGTCAGCAGTGATGCGCAGCGTGACTCTCATATGCTCTTTAATCAGACATTTTTTCTAATCTTTTTAGTCTTGTGTGTTAGTATCTCATCAGCTTCTGCCTGGAAACAGTTACTGTCCTGTGCATCTTGATGGCAAAGCCTGCAAATTGAGATGTGGAAACGGCTGTTTTCACCCCTAGCAATGCATTGTTTTCATTGCTCTGCCTTGAGCTGATGCATAAATCTGAAAAAAAAATGACAGACAACAGGTCTTTAAGGGCAGAAGGGATGTCAGAGGTCACTGGAATTGAGCAGGGCAGTACAACATGGCACACTCCAAATACTACTTTCAGAAGGCTTGCACAGTCAAAGGGTGTTGGTAGGAAAGCCACGCCATCTAGATCCTTGAGCCACTTAGTGACATACTCCAGAATTATCCCCAGTCTAGCTCTCTGCAAGGAAGGAAAGGAAACAGACTTTTTGTTTTGACATGGATAGGTCACTTTATTTGTAGAGTCCTCCCATTCAGGAGTGGTGGAACAGCGCAGTGACTGCATCAGGACAAAGCAAACCGGACAGTCCCTTCAACAGGGACTGCTCGCTCTGAGAGTGTATTTGTGTAGGAGATACTGAATGTAAGCGGTGAGGTGCATGCCTGCACCCCCAAAAGATTAATTAAATACATTAATGATATGGCACACCTTGGTGTTTTGTATCTCATACAAGAATACCTCTTTGAATTCTCCCAAAGGGATGAAATTTACCATTCTGGTCAAGAGAGCGGTGGTACTGCAGAGTTGTTTCCAGGCACCCAACAGACCTTCTCTGTGTAAGAAATTATTTTAGAAGTGTGGTTTTGATTTCTTCTTTTCTGATGATGTTCTTCTTATGGAATTAAAATGTCTCATAAGGTGTGGATCAGACTTGCTTTTCCTTTTTTCTTTTTTTCTTTTTTTTTTTTTTAATTCCCCAACTTCATCTGACCTTGAATTCTCTTCACTGAGCAGTTGATTCCTTTGGTCAGAAGCTGCTCCAAAAATGTGGGTGTGCTGTTGTCGTGGAACTGTTTTACAGTGGAAAGCTTGAGGCCCCTTATAATTCCTGAGGAGGGCCTGGCTCAGAGTTGGGCAGGCCAGGGTAGGAAACCTGCTGGGTGCTCAAGAGAGACTCTCTGCTGGCTCTTTCCTCAAGTAATGGCAACATGCTGCTTGAATAGCATTCAGTATCTCATCCTTGATTAGGTAACATAAATAATGGATTTAAGGTCAAAGCATGCTGAGGTAAAAAGAGCAAACACAAAGTCAGACAAGTGCAGGGATGATCCTGCAGTAGGGACTCGCTGGGTGATGAAGGCCAGTGAGGTTGTTTCTGTGCTTCTCTCACACCACAGGCTGTTCTTGTCCTCTTTAGAGACACATGGAGGCACAGAAAGAGTGAATTTCACATCTTTTTTAACTGGTAAGCAGAGATCGTCATTCAGGGCAGCTGCTTAAAGTACCAGAGCATCCAGAGCACCATATCAGCCCTTAGCATATGGTGTTGGCACAGATACTTTGCTGGCAAGCAGGGTCAGGGATGAATTTTCAGTGTGCATGTGTGTGCTCTGAAGCAAAGGCAGCTCTCTTTCCCTCTCCCACTGGATGCCTCCATCCCAGCTTGCCTGTGTTTTTCAGGTGGCTGTGGTGGTGTGAGTAGCTTGCAACAAGGGCTGGTGAAGTTATGTTAATGACTGGATGAGCAGTGTTGCAAAGAAGTTGTTGGCATTTCTTCAGATGCTGAGAATGGCAGAACAGACTTATTTCCAGCTGGGGGTGGTGGAAGTGGGGCTCTCTGCTGTATGCTCCAGTGTGTCCAGTTTGCTTGTAGGTTATCCCTTCAAATATAGGTTCTTTGCATGCCAACATAAAGCTAGCACCCACTATCCCAACCACATATTGGAATAGCTGAAAGGAACTCTTATTTTTCCAAGCTAAACTTTTTTGTTAGAAACCAGCAATACAGATTTTTTTGAGAAGTCATGCCACTCCTGTGAAAGCCCTACTGTTTTCATTCATCCAGACGTATTTCTAAATTTGGTGGCTATATAGCCAGCCTTGGAGTTGGACATGGTTGTAGTTAATCTAGAAAATTGGATTTAAGTTAAAGGACTGGCTCAAGTGGACTCACAAAGTAGTTGTGAGCAGTGGGCCCAAACCATGAGGCTTTGCATTCCTGTGCCCAGTGACTCTGCAAATTCAGACTCTGCTTGGGGGCATTAGCTTTAATTTTGGGGTGAAGCAGCTTAAATCAGTTCCACATCTCAGACATTCTTACTAAAAACGTTATGCTTTTGAGCTTTGTCCTGTTGGATATATTCCTTTAGCAGGTCTAGGTGGTCTTGCTGTAAGTTCATTTCTGAAAGTTTTGGATCTTTGACCATGCAAACAAACCTAGGAGAGCCTTGGTGTGGTTCCTGGGTCATTGTAGCCCCACTGAGCAATGCTTGGGTGCTGCTGATCCATTTCAGCATTTCATTGTTTGCCAACAGCAGATGTATACCTACTTCTGCTGACCCATAAAAACTGATAGGGACAATCTAGGCCAGGTACTGGCTTTTGTTAAATGTAATTTGATTTCTGTGGAAATTAAGAACAAGGGAGGATGCTCTGCCTAGAATTGGAACTCATCGGACTACTCTGCTGAAGCTGCCATATTTTGTGTTTCAAGTCACCTTTGTGAGTTTCAGGGGTGTGAAACCAAGCCCCAACACATGCTCTTCTCACCTGTACACAAAAATCAGCAAAACTGATCAGACGCTGTGTTTATGCTGCCTCTTTTAAAATCAGAGTGAAGAGGTGACATTTTATTCTCTGTTTCCATCTATTTTTCCCTGAGTTTGAGTTGTTTCTCTTTCATGCTGTGTTTTCCTAGAGCGTGCTGCTTTGCCCTCTCGAGATTTGTTTCCCTTTTGTATGGCTGTGTACAGTGCACTGATTTATTTACTTATCCTTCCAGTCAGACGTTCATTTATTTTCATTCTTGCTGCTACCATTGGGCTCCTCCCTTTCCATTATCTTTGAGATGAGGGGGAGCTAGCTCCAGCTAGCTTGGTCCTGACATAGGGCCTAATCCAATTTCAGTTCTAGTGAGTGGAAATGTTCCTTTGAACACAGAGGAATCAGTAAACAGTTTTCACTGGAGAGCATGGCCTGAGCAAGCTGATCTCAGTAGCTGACTTTGAAATGGTTCAGTTTGAGGGTTTATGAGCAATAAATTGAGTTAGGGAAGTGTCAGAGGAAACTGCATAGAACAAAAGCTGCTTGTGCTGTCCCCAGCGTTGCAAGTGGCCCTTTCTTGGTTTCCCGTGGCTGTCTGGAGCAGCTGCTCTGGGGGTGAAGCCAGGGGTGTTACAATGCTTGGTCTTCTCCTTTGGCTGTGCTGGGTGCTTGCAAGCAGAAATGGCAAACAGCAGGTTCTGACCAAGTAAGGGCTCTGCTTGAGTACATGAGTGCTACATGGGGAGAGAAATACAGCAAAAAACAACCTGAGCGTAAGAGAGAAAATGGAACTATTTCAAAATCTCTGTGCCTGTTAGTGGGCTTTTCTTGGGATTTAAAAAAAGCTGCTTTAATTATATAGTCCTGTATATTGCTGTGCAGACTTGTTTTAAAGTAGATTCTCTCACCCAGTGTGCAAGAGGCCAATCCACACACAGAGCTGAGATATTTGACTTTAAATAAGTCAAATGCAGTTAAAGTTCTGCACAGAAAGGGCTGCTGGGTGGCAAATCCATACAGGCAGCACCAGGACTGCCAAAAACTTCTCACTAGTTACACAGTTTAGCAAACAAAGGCATTAATGTTCATTGGCTACAAGTTACCTAGTTCCCTTATTAATTAGTATTCTGTCTTCTATTGGTTAATGATTCTCTTGCTTCTCATGCTAAGTCTTGCAGGCTCAGTGTTTCTCTTCTTTTGGGTTGGTGATTGCTTGGGTTGGTGGCTGTGTGCTGGTCAGGATCTGCCCCTGCTGGAGTTATCTTTTACCCAGTCAGAACTGATTCAGCACAGTTGCTTGAGCTGGCTCTGTTAGTTTCTTCCTTATCTGGAGGTTCTGTGACATGTCCTTGTGGCCCCTAAATTCTGCATTCTGTGTGTGCACTGTCAGTGGACATCCTTTCCCAAGCTTTGTTAACCTCCCAGTAGGCCTGAGATCACTGAAGCAGGTCAAGCCCCAAACCTTAACAAAGCAACTCTACCAACAAATTCTTGGTCTTTCAAACACCTGGGCATCACTTAGAGCTTGTTAGTCTGTTTCACAGATTAAATCTCCTTTCCTGTTGATTAGGCTTGAAAATATAGAAATACCAATCAGAGAATATCCTTAGGAAAATTTTTACATGTTCCACAATTCACAGCAAAACTATTGCATGTGATCTAAGTGTTCTGTAAGCATTGAGCAGTAACCACGTGTCTCAGAAGGTGACAGCTGAGTCCTTCCAGAGTGCTGGTGCCCCTCAGTGCAGAGATGGGAGTCCTGCAGGCACAGCTGCGACCTCCTGCTCTGCTTGGGGTTGCACTGTTCAGAGCAGAGAGGCTCTTGCAGAATCGAAGGTGAACTGTGGAGGAATTGCACCCCCGTGGCAGTGAGCCTTCACAGGACACTTTATAACTGCACTCTGCCTCTTAAAACCCACACAACAGAGGAACAGGGTGTATTTCAGTTGCTTCTCTGCCTGGGAGACCTGCTGTGTCACTGGAATAAACATGGTGGCAGCTCTGCCAGTGACAAGTCATGGTGCTGTGCACCCATTTTATTCCTATTGCCTTTAAATAAAGGTGCTGGGGATGTAACTACCCAACAGTCCAACAACACTTGCTTTAACCTGACCTCGACATTTTACTATGTATTTGAAAAAAAAACCTGTTCTCTGTAGTCACATGTCAGCCACAGCAGCTGAAGAAACTGAGAAAGCTCTTAGCTTTGCAACTGCACGTTTATGACATGTCAGCAGTCTGTTGGTAAAATAAACTGTGAGCCTTGGGAAGCAAGGCAGGCCATGGTTTGAGGTGGAGCCCACTCTGCACCAGAGCTGCTCCCCTGGATGCTGAGCTTGTCTGGAGGAGGAAATGATGCCACCCTGGTGGGGTCAAAGAGGTACCAAGCTGTTGGTGAAAGCTGCTGACAGCCCACAAATAGCTTCTGGGAGGGTGCATCCTGTAGTCCTAATGGAACACTGGAAATTTAGCATCGTTTGGAGGTACTTTTGGGGAGGGGTGATAATAGCTTTATATTTTAAAATGCTCTTCTTTTGGTTTTTGGAGTTTTTTTTCTCCGTAGACCTAATCTTGAAAGTTATGTGAGTTCTTTGTTACAGGTAAAGAACTGTGAAGGTCCCATTTATAATAATTGGTCTTATTTCTTCAATTCTTTGAGTATCATGTTAAAACATTTACCTGGTAATATTAGTGGATTATGTGGGATCCCTCCCCAAATTGTCACCAGCAATAATGTCTGAATATGGAGCTTCCACTGGTCTGTTTCTACTGCAGGGATTTTATAGCATGTACAGACGGGTTAAATAATGGATTACTTTTATTTTTTAGACAAATGAATGGTCAGATAAAGTGCTGCCAAGCTCCTGCTGTGTCAAAAAATGTGTGTAATGACCACCATGATTATCTTTGGTTGAGCCAGAGAGCTCCATGTTGAGTTGTAAGGGATAGACAGATGTACCCAGCTCTTAGGGTTTGCTTGTGGGGCCTTTGGGAGTTTAATTCTCTCCATGTGTTCTAATAACAAAGTAGTTTGTCTTTATATAGACTCATTGCCTAATCTGTATTGAACTAAAGAAAGCATTTTTGTTATTGAAATGTGCTCATTGAGCCAGCTGAATTGGAGGAAGTCACACAAATGTCCAGTGTCACATGGCTGCACTGTTTTTAGTAGGATTTTAAAAAAGCAAGGAGTGACAGTGAGGTTGGCCAGCGGTGGCTGGTGCTGGGAGGGAAGGCAGTGTGCAGCTGGCTCTGGGGCTGTGCCTGCATCAGCTCTGCAGCCAGCCTCGGGGAGCCTGGGGTGGCTGGTGGGGACACTCAGGATGGCACAGTGTGCTTGGAAGGGACCACGGTGGGTCACCTGGGCCAGCCGCCCTGCTTAAGTAGGGCCATCCCAGAGCACGAGGCACCAGATTGTGTCCAAGTGGTTCTGGCTGGCTGAAGGGAGGGAGACTCCACACCCTCTCTGGGCAGCCTGTTCCAGTGCCCAGTAAAGAAGTTCTTCCTCATATTAGGTTGGAATTTCTGAGCATCAGTTTCGTCCTGCTGGCTCTTGTTGTATTGCTCAGCACCACAGAGAAGAGCCTGGTCCATCCCCTTGGCACCTCTCCTTTAGATATTTGTACACATTAATGTATAATTATTTATTATATTCATACAGTAATTTATACACATTCATTGAATTTGGGTTTCATTCCTTGACAGCACAAAGTATACACAAAGCAAATATTTAATTACTGAAGTTTTGCTTCTATTACTGGGGTCTTTGACAGCTGCATGCATATATGAGCACATGTGCAGATGTTGCTGGTGTGAAAGGCATCTTGGCTAGAGGGGAGATGATGGACCCAGTTTTGCTAAGAGCTCCTCTGATAAAAGTGAGTCAGGGATTTGTTTTGTGCCTCTTGATTGAAGTCACCTAACCTTGCTGTGAGCTTGGAGTTAGGGACGAGCAGAGTCCGAGCTCCTTTGCCTGGCTGGCTTTTCTTTCACGTGCTGGAAGGTGCAGAGGTTATGTCTGATCTAATTTGTGCTCACTGTAGTGGAGCAGTGTTTACTACTGCGTGTATGGTGCTTGACTCTGACAGTGAGTGTTTGAACAGTTGGGCCCAGGGCCAAGGAACAGCGTTTGGGCAAGGCTATTGTTCCTGATGCTTCATTAGCAACCTACTCGAATGAGTTGAAGCAGCAGAATGTACTTCTGCTTGTCTTCTCTGCTGCTGAAATAGCAAGGAACAGCTTCCTATCTATCCTTAATAACAGGTGGTTGTTGCTGCAGGAAAATGTGGTGTTTTGGTCAGAAATAAACCCACAGCTCCTGGAAATTTGCATTGTCTGTGATGTTGACTTTTTCATCAAACTGTGTCTTTCTGCTTATTTCCATGGACCATAACTCCATCCAAGATATGCTAGAACAGAGATGATGTTTTTAAGAGTTTGTCTGGCTCTAATTGGTATCAAACTTTTAAGTGGGAATGCACTAGGTGTGAAATTAAACCTGTTATCTAAAAGTCATGGGAGACAGAGAAGATTCAAAGTGTTAGGAATTCACTGGCTCTTTGTACAGTAACTTTCCCTTTTGCTGGCTTTACTTGGAAGCTGGATCCACAATGCAGAGTTGTGTGATTGGGTTGCTAAGGCCTTGTTTGCCAGCACTAGTGGCAAGGCTTTTGGTGACTCCTGGCAGAGAACTGCATCATTTCCTCCTTGTTCTCAGTGTTCCTTGGCTTTGCTTAACCCTGGTACTGCAAAGATTTCTCTTTGTTCTGTGTGAGTAATCACACATTGCTTAATTTTCTGCTTTGAAATAGAGCACATAAATCTGAAAGACCAAGCCCTTTATTCTTTATTTCTTCTTATGGCAGGGAAGTAACTTTGCTGCCCTACAGCTGTTGGGAATGATTTGTGCAGGAAAACAAACTGAAGCCTCCTGGGGATGTCTCTTGTCCAGTCCTCTGAGGAATGCTCAGTGTATGCAGTGTTGCAATAAGTTAGGACCTGTCTACTTAAAGCCCAGGTTTAATGTTTAATAACTAGAATGTATTTTCAGCAGAAGCATCCACTTTCAGGACCCTGCCATCTTATGGTGCCACTCATCTTTTAGCACAGTCTGTGTTTGCAGTTTGCTCCAGGCAGTAGCCAAATGTGAAACATGTGTGAGATGGTTAACCTGGACTGCTCAGCACTGCACAAACATGAAAAGCACAGAGTTATCAAGCTGATGATCTTGGTGATTTTGGGAATCTTCCTGGTCCTCCAGGTCATAATCTGGGCCTTTTCTGTCACAGTACAGCTGCTTTGCTTCCTGCTTGCAGCTAGCTGCAGTATTTAGTTGTTTGTTTCTATGCGTCAGTCTGTTGATATACAAATATATATAAATATAAAGAAGAAGTCGATGCTGGTAAAACTGTCTGTGTGGGGTTTTTTGTTGTTGTTTTTTTGGGGGGGGTTGAGGTTATTTGTTTGTTTCTTTGGTTGGGTGTTTTGTTTTTGTTTTTTTTTAAGAGGCTAAGTAGTTAGTGTGGTTGCTGAATTGTGGATGTTAAGGAGCTCGAAGGTAAGCACAGGAAACATTAGGCACTGCTAATGAAGTTTAAAGACTTCAGCTGAAAGTCTGTGGATTGCAGATACTGACCAAACTTTTAATGTGAGCATTTGCAAATTTTAATGTAAATTTTGAAGAAGGTGCAAATGGATTACTTATAAAAGAAGAGATCTTGTGTTTTACACCTTCTGTTCTCCTTCATGGCATGGATTTAGTTTCTTTGGCCTGTTAGCCAGGAGCAATAGCAAGATCTTTCCCTGAATAATAATGCTATGGAGGTACTAAAGGCTGGGGTAAAGCTTCTTAGAACCTTGAGGGAAAAGAAGGTACAAACATAATACCAAAAAACAAGTATGAATGAGAAGTTACCGTGATCATGGTGTGATGGAGGTGTGAATGATTTGAGGGAACATTATAAAGATTAAACTGGAGGAGAGTCAGTCAGGAATGCAGAATGCAGCTGTGTTTTTGTGTCTGTCAGCTCCATGCTGTTTGGTGAAAGCTGTGGCTACTTTCTGAACATCTTGAAAGTGGTTGCATTTCCCCCACTGCTCATCAAGCCTCCATTTTTGCCTTTTAACGCTGCTCCAGGTGTGGCTGTAGGTAGGTAGGGCTGTTAGGGTAATGCACATTGCCCCTGGCAATTAGCAGATGTGGCTTGTTGGGTTTATTTAGCTCTTAGGAGGCAGTGGGGAGGGTTGAGAGCAGACTCTTCCACGCTGCTTACTCTGTGGTCTGATGAGATCCCTTGCTTCAAGATCAAATGTAAAGGCTGAAGCAGCATTGCTTTGAAGAGCTCTCATTCTGTGTTTGTAGCAGCTACCACAGGGTAAGTATGGCATGGGATTTGTCATGTTCTTTTCCAAGGCTGCTGTATGGGTAGATGTAAACTGCATGTTTCTAGTTTGGCAGTCTTAAATATGGAAAAACAAGGTCTTCTCATTTGAATGATGTACATACCCATGGCTATGAAGAGTCATAAACTCTTGCTCCAATTACCAGTGGTGTCCTTGAGTTCTTCCATTTGATTATCACAAGACAAGAGAATTTTGCAACTGCTTTGTGGTTTACAGGAGGACACTCTTGAGCTTTGTAGAGCTGGAGAAATAACCTAAAAATACTATGAGGCAGTCTAACAATGAGGGAATTCACTGCCCCAACATGGCTTGTCACACGTTACTCTCTGCAGACTCCATGGGTTATTCATAAGTATCTTTAAAGCAGATGACCTCAGTTGTTTTGCTGAGGAAACCAGAGAGAGAGATTCCCAAGTTGCCTTATGAGTTAGCATACACCAACACAAGGGAGATGGAAATGTGTTCTGTGGAGATTGGACCTGTTTTGCCTGGAAAGGAAACACCAGCTGCCTCTGAAAGTGCTGAAAATTTCTGTTACAGGAGATATGGGATGGAAACAGAAGTTTTAGACTATCTGTATGCTAAAGTAAGTAGAATATGTTGAATTGTTTTCTTGGTTTTCACACAGGCATATAGGTCTGTATAGCTAAGCATGTAAGTGCTTACTAGTATCATAGTATTACAGTATAATAGTTTATTAATAAGGATTTATGTTGAGTTTGGACTTATGATCTTGGAGATACATATATGACTATTTCAACCATGCCAGACCTTAAATTCATTGTTTAGGAGATGGTCTCACTTAGAAAAAACCTTGCAAGAGGAGAAGCAATTGCAGAAGTTGTTAGAATTTCATGTCTGAGTGCACTTCCCTGTGACAGTCTCACGTATCAGAAATGTAAAGCTGATTTAAACTTTTTGCAAACAATCAAAGAGAGAGCACTTGTAGAGGAAGGCAGTGGAATAGTTTGTCCAAGGCTAAATGTGGTATGCTTGAAAGTTTGCTTCAGCTGGTGTGACAGGGTGCAGTTTCCTCTCTCTGCAGCACAGGGCTGTTTCCCATGGCCTGCCCTGCTGGGCAGGATGGCTCGGGGTGCTGGCAGCCAGCACAGCCCCTGCTCCCCTGTGCCTGGCTGGCGAGGGCAGGGCTGACAGTCCAGGGGAAGAAATGGCTGCTGCTCTTGCTGGGAGGTTTTTTAGAGCAGCTCCATGGCCACTAACCCCAGTTCTGCTTTCACAGCTTCCCCCAGTTGTCGTGGAGGAGGGGCAGCTCTTGGGGAGGTTTGACTCTGCTCGCTGGTTTTGAGCTTGAGCTTGCCAGGTCATTCATATCAGGCCACTCTGGTTTCCTTGTGTGGGGACTTGCTGTAAATGACTCTTAATTTCCCATGAAAAACTGGTGGAACTAAATATGGCTTCATTAGAGGTGCTTCACTGGTGTCAGTTTGCTGTGGTAGTAGAGCAGAAAGGTGTCTGGGTGACAGCTAGGCTCTGGGTTAGCTGAGTAAAACTAGTTCTCCTTGAATAACTCAAGCTAAGTCAGTAAAAGCTCTGTTTTAATGATGCAACTGCATCTCAGCTGGGGCTTCTGTGTTGGCCTAACAAAAAATACTCGGTTATTTTTGCTTTATAAAACCTCAGTTTGGTGTTTTACTTCAAATGTGGCTTTTTGGGGGCCTAGGATTAAGTAAAAACAAGACAGTGCTTTTGGACTTGAGCTCAGCTTTACAGAAGGACACTCAGAAAAGTACAGCCTTATCCATGCTCAAATATATTTCCTTTAATTTTTAACTTCTAAATTAAACTTTCACAGTTAAGTCAGCAATTGTCCATGCTCCAGATGTTTTACAGATAGCAGAAAATGTAGCCTTGTTTCACCTCTGTGAGCTAGGTGAGCAGTTATGGCCCCTAGTACGACTTCTTTCTCAGTAGGTTCTTGCTCCAAACTGCAGTGCTGTGGCACGGTGCAGTATTGTAAAGTGCAGGCAAACCCAGTGGGAAGAAATGATGATGTGCAACATCAGTTCAGAAGGCTGCATGATTTCTTTATTATAACTATGCTATAATCCATTAATATGCTAGATAAAGGAAGATACTAAACCTACATACCTGCTTTCTCTAACTACCATATCTAACTACTAACAACTTGTGACCCTGTTTGTGAGAGTCCTGACTTAGGTGGATTGGATTGGCCACCAGCCTCCAACAATCCTCACCAGAATCCAATCAAGCAATCAACCCAGGTAAACAATTCTCCAAACACATTCCACATAGGAAAAACAAGGAGCAGAAATAGAAATTGTTTTCTCTTTCTTTCTCTCTGTGCTGCTCTGTGAAAAATCCTGAGAGAGAGAAATGTGCTGCCACGGTGCAGTGCATCTGTCTGATCAGTACAGCCCTTTATTTTGCCATCCTGCATAAGCAAGTACTGGATACACCCAATAATGCCAAGGCAGGGCTGCAGATGGCTCAGTGCTGGGGCAGGGGCACTGGGAGGGGAGGCTTCCTCCTGCTGTGTGTGTGAAGCAGGAGCCCCCAGCTGCAGCCAGCCCCTTCCCACCCACACCAACACCAGGTACATGTGAGGAGTGACTCAGGGAGTCTGTCTCCTGCCCCTGAGGTTTCTAGAAACTTCAGGGAAAATAATTGCAGAAAACTTCTGGAAGATCTTAAATCCATCTGAGACCAGACAAAGTGAAATCAGCATTTCATTGTGTGACATCAGCATGAAAAATACAGCAGAAACATGAGGGTCTGGCCTGAATTTAGAAGTTATGTCTGTTTCTGCATTTATGCTGTTAAGTCTGTATTATAGCTTGCATCATCTTGATGTTGAAACAAAATCCTGCAGCCACTTGTTTTATTTGCCTTTACAGTGTTTGTGTTATTGAATCTTAAGTTTAGATACCCATGCAGTTGTGTTGAATATCTTTTTGTTTCTTAGGTGTAGGCTATTTTAAAATAATTTTTTAATTGGAGCAGCATTCACTGTAAGCACATAAACATGAAATCATGCATCCTTTTCCTAGTGAGGTTTCTTCAGTGCAACAAGTCTCATTAGCTGAATATTCAGGGTAACTGCAGTTGTTTCATTTGCCCTTAAATTTCTTGTGGCTACTCTTGTACAGTTCTTGTAACATGTTTTTCAGGTTGGATGAAGACTTATAATTAACTTATTTTTGAAATCACTAGCATATAATTCCTTGTTAGCCTTCATTTTGGTGGCATGGATTGAAGTGCAATACAGCATTTGCTTCTCTGTGTGGGTATGACCCCAAATGAAATTTTACATGAGTCAGAATATTTTCCTGTCTCTCAGCCTGAGGTAGGCGTCACACTTCTGCTCCATGTTTTTGCAGATCTTATTGTGGTTATTCAGCTGGTTTATATCTGAAGCAGTGTCCAGAACAATGGTGGGTTTGATCTCACTCTTACTGCCATCTTTTGTGGAGATTCTTCAGAGCTGCATTCATTCCTTTGACAGGTCTAGAAATCAAAACCCTTTCAAACACAAAATTTTCTTCAGCATTGCTGTTTCTGTGAATGTGTATTTTTAAGCCTGGTTTACTTTAAATTAGCGCTTTTTTTTTTTTTTTTTGAGAAACATACTGAATGAAATGAGAACAGCATCTGCTGGAATAAGATAGCAGTGCTGCTGTTTCACTGAGGGTTTGTGCTGAGTTATTATGCTGCAGGTTTGGGGATGACTGGTGGAGAATGAGGCATCCTGTGGGCAGCTGGGCAGGTGGGGAGCCTCAGGCCAGAGGTGCAGGAGCATCACTCCGTGCCATCCACATGGGCTCGTGGGAGTGGCAGGGACACGAGGAGGGATGTAGCTGTGCTTCTCTTCTAACATTCTGGCCAGGCCACTTTGTGAAACATCTCGTTTTTCTGTAGCTGGACACACAGCCTTGATTAAGCCCTCTCAGAAGCAGCATGTAGACAAATCCAGGTGTACCCAGGCAGTCTGCATGGGACTCCCCATCTCTGGGTTTCAGCAGCCAGTGCTGCTGGCATCGCACCTCCAGGAGCTTACAGAGTATGAGATGTGGCCATGGCCATGGCTGAGGGTGGCTGGCTGCTTGGGGAGGGTGGAGAGGAGCCTGGGAAAGGGGATCTGTGGAGTGCAGCAAGAGCTGTTCCTGCATGCAGCAGCTTAGGGGGGTGAATGAGCAGCATTTTGGTAGCTGAAGTATTGTTTGGGTTAATAACAGCTGGTTATAAGCCACATCTGTCTCCCTCTGTACAACATTTGAAGAGAAGGTGAAGTACAATTAATACAAAATGTAGAAAGCTGTGTTTTCAAAGGTGTAGAAAATGCTCAACTTTTAAACGTTTCATGTGGTTTAACTCCTTAAAAGTGTTTCACAGGACCATTGTACCAGTTACAACCTTGGAATAGAACTCTTCTTTGATAGATTTGGTAGTTTAAAGTAAAACTGCATTTTTTTGGCCTTGATGTCAGGACCAAGGTGTAGATTTCCAGGGTGGTAATTTTCTCTGAATTTGTGTACATAGATATCCTGTGTTTGGGATTTAGGGTTTTTTGCATCCCTTTGAAGCAAGGTGAGGTTCAGCTATGTAAATCAGTGTTTTTCCAGTGGCTGATGATACAGACTTTGCTGCAGTGAATCTGTGTGGGATGCTGACAGTTCTTGCTTGTACCTTGTACAATCAAGGCATGTTTTGCAAAGGACATACAAGTGGCTTTTGTTGTTGCAAGCCCCCAGGCCCTAGATACAAAGAATACTTTGTAAAAATGCTTAAAGGAAGGAAAGAAGGGAGGGAGGTGGGGCTTTTATAGCATTATGATTCAAATGTAGTGGATATTTACAGGGTAGATGAAGTTCTCAAGTACCACAGACTTTCTCTCATTGAGCTGCACTCCAGGAGTTCCCTTGTGCATGGTGTGGATGCAGTGCCTCACCTGCATTCCTGTGAGCCAGCTTTGCAGACCAGCATCAGTGGCATGTTACTCACAGTGGTGATATCCCAGGGGTAGCTCAGAGCCCGGGTCACTGCTGTCCCCTGGATTCTGTTTGGGAGCTCTGCTTGTGGCTGGTCAGCAATTCCCATGAGACAGAATAACACCGGGCTTCCTGTGAGGTCAGCTAACTCTGTGGGATTGTTGTTCAGATAAAACATTAATACTAATTGTCACTTATATTTCCCCTACTGTATATGAGGATATAAATTTCTTTTCAAATTAATTCAGGTCTTAAACTCTACAAGAGGTTTGTAAATGGCTCTTGCTGAGCATCAAGACAGAAAATATGCTCCACACTCAAAGAGTGCTACTACCTTTAAGAAAACTGTAATTTCTGTTTGGATTTTTTTTTTCAAAATTAATGATTTCATTTCCCTCTGGCCCTAAAAAGAATTAAGAGGAGTTGGTCAGAGGTTTGCAGCAGCCCACTTGTCATGGGGATGCTCTACTTTCCAATCCTGCCTGGTTACTTGGCATTTTTATGAGAGAAGAGTAAAATCCTGTCTGACTTTTCAGAGTGCAGGCAGCAGCAGCACTCTGAAAACAGGAGTGCTGAAACAGTGCGTCCTTGGACTGCCCATGGATCACAGGATGGGTGGCACAAATTTTAGTGGTTTCAGCAGTGGGTGAAACAGGACTTCCTCCTGAGTGATTGTGATCTCTTTGTAGGAGATCCAGACTGGTCAAGTTAAGACTTGTGTTTGCCTGTTACTCAGCTGGCTGTTGATCTGCTTGTGTAGAGCTTATAAAAACTAAACTTTTCTGTTTCAAGCATTTCTAGGCTCAGTATTATTGTCTTTGGTGGTGGCACTATGAGCCAAGCATAGGGAAAATATGAGGCTGAAAGGAAATTGTTCTAATAGCATCAAATTGTGTTTTCAAAGCAAGCCCAGCCAAGGAAATCCCAGAGCTCAGAAATCCTTTTGTAATAACTTTGCATTTTGCAAAGATCAGTTCAGCACTTCTGCAGTGTGAACGTTGATGACTGTGTGCTCTGTTTTGTTGTTACGCCTGGCTGGCAGAGACACGTCTTTTCCAGCCTAGCAATGCAGCCTGCTCTCTCCAGGTGGCCATGTTCAATCAGCAGCAAGTTCACATTGAATAATTTTGGTGAAATTTGGTTTTGACTTTCACCAGCTGTTGCTGTTCCACTGGCTCCTTCAGCTAGTGCTGCCAGAATTGACGGTGTCTCTTTGATCCTGACATAAATGAGCTGCTTTACTCCTGCCCAGACCCGAGGTCATTCTTGAAAGGGAGGAGGGCAATGTCTCTCCTACTTCTTTTCATGGTTAACATGTGAAAGACTGTGGGTTTTGAGGCTGTCTGAAAATAAAAAAAAAAAAAGAGACGATCTCTGCTGGAGTGAAAATCATACCAGTTCACTGTAGGTCGTGCTGAGAAACTTGGGACAGCTTTCTCTGAGTTGAAATTTCCTTTTTCTTTCTAGGATGTAGCTCATTTAATGAATTCTTTTAGCTCTTGGCCAAAGAGCTGTTGAGCTGGGAAGATAGCTGTATCTCCTTCTTCTGTGTTTGTGATTGTGCAATGGAAGTAGAAAACTATTTGCCTGCTGATGAGACTGCTGAGCCGCTTGCATTGCTAATTCCGTTTTGTCAGCAATGTGCTTCAAGAGGCTAACATCTCAGAAGAGAGGCTTTGTGAGTCATATGGTCTCATTTGATAGATAATTGTTACAGTCTGCTGATTTCTTCATGTGATCTAAGATGAAATCACGAGGTATGACAGAATATTGTGATTTTCTATTATATTTTCTTATGATGTAAAATTGTAGTAATCCAGTCAACCTTCTGACCCACCAATAAGATGTGAAAACTTCTGTGTTTGTTTTCTGCTGTGAGCTCTCTCAGAGTTCTTTATAGATATCTATAAACTCTTACCCAGCTTGTCCTTCCTTGAACAAAGTACGGCACTTCACACTTCCAGGGGATTTTGGAGATGCTGGGGTTTTATTTATGTTGGTCTGCTGAGTCTGGAAGAGAGTCTTGGCAGGAAACTGAGATCTGAAATAGTCCTGTCATTATGCATTTAATTATTTCTTTTTCGTCTGAATTCCAGGACATCTCTGTATCCCTTCTGTTTTCATTCTGACTTTCAAACACGTTGAGGTTAAGAGGTGGTGCTGGAGGTGCCCTTTGTTGCAGGGTGGGAGGATGTGCTGTGTGCCCTCCCCAGCCTCTCCCATCCTGCACCTCCAGTCACGAGAGCAGCTCATCAGTGTTGAGCCACAATCATACCCACAGAAGGAGGATAGCAAAGCTCATTTATTTGGGCCAAATCAGCACTGAAATATGAAGTGCAAGTGACACCAGTGGTAAACTTGGGCTGACATGAAAGGTAGCAATATTTATCTAAAATTTTATTTCATGGCCTTGCCTCTGGAGTAAGTCATACTTGTATCTCCCCAATCAGAAGTTTTATTTTGGTGGTTCAGAATTCGCCTTGAACTACTATGAAGAGTAATGTATTTATGGATCATAATTAGGATGATTAAACTAAAATTAATTTGATTCTTGCTGTAATTTATATTGTCATTTCAGTGCTAGAATTTTAGACAGTGTAGTCATTTTTAAACCAGAATTTCCTTCCCTTTTTAGAAGGCTGATTTGTAAATCAATGGCTCTAGAATTTTACCTTATTTTAGCCTTATTCTGTTGTCATAAACCCTATTTTATATACTAGTAAATAAAGAGGGATGAATAGCAGATATCAGAGTAAGGTATTTCCCAAGAGAGGCCCTTGGTCCTGTTTCCACCAGTGTTGGTGCTTTGTTTTTCTCTGTAGGGTTGGATCCCAGTAAAGGCTAGGCAGCGATGGAATTTTAGTATCAATTGATTATATAAAAGCATAAAAATCTGATTTTGCAAAACATTCTGCTAAGTTAATGAGGTGAAAATGTTGAGAAATGATTCAGTGCTTATAATTAGGAACATCTCTCTCTTGCCTCCCACCCATTCCTTTTACCAGGTGTTTTCTTTGGCAGGGATTTAAGGCTAGGCACTGGTGCTGGAGATGAAAAGCTACAGCCTGGCACTCCTAGGATGGCTTTAATATCTGTAGGGTTGTGTCATGCAAGGTTCTGCTGTCTGTAGTGGCTCAGTTTCTATGGTGATCTCTTCTCTGCTTTCTCTAGACAGTATAAAATGTACAGTTTTAGCTGGATAAATTCAAGATGCTTGTTTCATGCTGCCATAGATTGCATAGTTAGAAACTGCTACACAGCATTTGCTGCTTCAGGTTATCAACATTTGTCTTTCAGGCTGCTGCCTTTCTTAGATCAGGAAGCTTTTCTTTGTGTAGCCCAAAGGAATGCAGCCTCCTGATTCCTTCTGCTGGACAACATTTAAATTCTTTCCTCTTTCTCATTTACTTTGCTTTCTGTTAATTCCTTGGAAGGAATATCCTATCAGGAATATTGGGGGTGAGGAACTTCTTGGAGATAGAACCTGGTCAAAGTGTGGGATGCATTCAGTCTTCAGCTGTGGCTGATTATGATGTGAAATTGTAATTTGAAATTACTATTGTATGAAATCATAAGTTTATGATTTATATAGTTTTACTAAGTATCTTTTGAACCAAGTGGAAAGAAAACATTGTTCCTTAGCATGCTACTTGACTTTAATATGGCACCTCTACTGTTAAGTCCTGTTTAATTATTTTGGACTTCTTATAGTTTCTGTGGGTTTGTGCTTGCATTGCACATACACTTGTTAGCACAGACCTTCATTTCACTTCAAAGTTCCTTGCTTTGTGAATTAGGGATAGAGAAGGGCTGAAAACAACTTACCCAAGTGCCCAAACCATGCCTTCTTCTGCTGCTTTCCTCTGTTATACAATGCTCTGTGATTGGCAGGAGCACATACTGAGTAATTGTTTTGGGCATCTTTTGTTTTTCAAATAATTTATCTCCTGGGGAGTGGGGAAAAGATTATATAAATAATACAGTAATGCAGCACTTTTGCACTGAAAACACTAGCAAATACATATGAAACTATCAAAACTCAAAGAAAAAACCAAGCCACACAAATTGACTAAAAAGAGCAAAGCATCTTGTCTTTTTATAAAGTAGATTCTTCGGGCTGGCAGTAACACCCAGTGATGATGAAGAAAGGCCAGGTGTGGGAGCATGACATACTGTATAGTGGGAATGATGAAAGGGAGTTTTTATTTATTTATTTCATTGTCTTTCTCCTTTCACTTGGTTTATGTGTGTGGGCATAAGCTGTGCAGGAGCTCTGGGGTGAGGGCAGTGCTTTGAAGGCTGCCATGTGTTCAGGGTAAAACCCATTGATTTAGGCTGTTGTAAATTACCCGTGTGCAGTGTTCTTAAGGATCATCACAGGTATGGGAAACAAATTGCTTCCTGAAGTTCAGAATTCCTGCAGGCACTGAGCCTCCCTGGCAGCTCCAGCTGGGCAGATGCACTTCCCTCTCCCAGCCCAGGGGCTGGGGCTTCACGGGTCCTGCTCCCCAAACTGCTGCTCAACACATTTTATCATGCCCTGTCTTGCAACAAAAAAACAATATGAAGTTTTTAAAGAAGTCTTTCAGAAAATCCCTAGCAGAAACAAGCAGTTTCTAATCTTCTATAGTGGGAAAACTGGATTAATAAGGGGGAAAAAACCCTCCAGCATTCTTTGAGGCAGAGGAAACTATACATAAAGAAGTTGTGTAAGATTAGTTGGTGAACATGATGACCAAATGCAGTTTTCTCTGCCATCAAATGCCATGCTTTGACAAATACATTACAGTTATTTTGAAATAAGTTAGTGGACTGAGAATGTTTTGCAATGAGGTGCATGAGTGCACCTCCAGAGCCAAGAAGCTGCTTTGTTTGCAAAGGTGTGGGTGTGGTGTGATCTCAGTGCTCTCTAGGCTCTAGCAGGAGCATTGCTGCAGGAACTTGAACATATTAAAAATATTACAGCCTTTTCCTTGTTCTACTCAAGAGCTGTTTTCACATGTGTGTATTTGCATGTTCATGTGACTCTGTAAGTGACCAGCTGGTTTCTATATCTCTTTAATTGATTTTTGAATATGAGGTAACAATCTTCACTCATTGAAAAATATGAATATTCTTGCTGGTTTTGAAAACAAATCATATGTTTGCACTGGGTCACTTTTATGAATAAAGTTTGTATGAAAATGGTTGTTAATGGGAATATGGTTTGTTGTTGGGTTTTTTCTTTTATCTGGAGGCCTTTTCAACCAAATCTTTCAGGTTTTTTTTTCTTTTGGCATTCTAAATATAATCAGTTTTAAACTAGCTGTGTTTGTAACTACAAAGGAAGAGCTTTTAACACTTGATCAGGCAGCTTTGTCTAAATTAACACAGATGGGCTGAAGTATTCTCTTTGGGGAAAAAGAAGACAAAAATGGCTCTATAATATCATGCTATAAATGCATTTAGAACCTACTCAAAAGAGTTACTCCAAGTAATCTTTTTGGATAGCCAAATTTTTGATATTTCTGCTGACTTTTTTTTTTTTTTACTTTGTAGATTTGCAGCATTGAATGTGTCTCTTGGAATACCTTCTGCATAGAAAATGTGTTTTTCTCTCTGTGTAGGCAATAAAATTTTGCTTGTGCAGCCATTTATCAGTAGAACAAGTTATTCACCTCGGATGTACTAATTAACTTGCCTCTTGCTTAAGGGTTTGTCTGTTAAACATGTATTTAAAAAAGAAAAAGAATCATGTTAGTGTCATTTATTTCAATGATTTTACTATAGTGCAACCAAAGCTCACGGATCTTTTGCTGTTGTTGTTGTACTGCAGTATGCCAGGGTTTGGATCCCTGATCCAGAGGAGGTGTGGAAGTCAGCAGAACTCCTCAAAGATTATAAACCTGGAGATAAAGTCCTTCAGCTTCGACTTGAAGATGGCAAGGTAAGTCTGTGTATTGTTTGTAAGCTGATAGTTCTTGTTCTCAACCAGAGTCTGAAGTTTCTGTTGCAGGAAACTCTGCTGTCAAAATCTATCTGTATTTAGGTGTGTGGAGTTGGTTTTGTCCACTCACTTTCTGCAGCATTTTTTTAGTGTGATAAATTTTACTGTTTAGTTACAAAAATAAATTTGGACTTGTTTTTAAAATAAATTAAAAAGCAGTTGCTTTTATCCTCTGCCTGTTATGTTCAGTGGCATCATCTTTTTCTACTTATGCCATTAAATGTATAGCCCTGGTTTGCTATTCCAGAGAGACAGGGTTGCTAGGAGAACAGTGGTGCCGAGAAAGAGCTGTGACTTTTCAATTGAACATAACCAGCAGAAAATTAATAAAGATAAAAAAGGCAAGGATTAAGGGCATTACAAAGAAGATGCTGTGTACTGTGTTGAGAAATGATGACATGTCCATGTACAGCTCACATCCTTTGAGCTGATTTTTTTTTTTTCATGGAAATAGCAGATAAATAAAGTGGTTTTAGATCTAGAGACAGATGCAATTAGAACATCTGTATTAGAGATGAATTTATATCTGAAAAAAATTTCTAAGTAGCATTTTTTCCAGTGTTTGTGTTCTCCACGGTGTTCTGCCAACGTTCCCACATTGTGTTACCACATAGGAATCTGGTATTGGTGGGAATCTTCTTCCCCTGCCTGTTCCACTCAAGAGGAAAACAATAGGGAAATCCTGATTGGATTTATGATATGGCCTATTTTGGTTTAATAAAAAGATATGGCAGCAAAAGCATAGGGTTTGCTTAAGTAATAGTCTAAAAAGATGGTGTCTATATACATGTGGAAAACCCCTCTGGGAAGTTTTAAACGACGTTTTTGGAGAAAGAACTGCTAACTCAAATCACCAGAGATCTGAAATCGTGCATTGTGGGTTTTTTTACCTTGCACACGTTTTGCTGGGAGGAAGGGCTGGAGGAGCTGAGTGAGGAGACCTAGCCAGCAGCTCTTTGCAGTGTGTCCATTTGATTTCCAGGACCTAGAGTACAGCCTCGATCCGAAGACGAAGGAGCTGCCACCCCTGCGGAACCCTGACATCCTGGTTGGTGAGAATGACCTGACAGCACTCAGCTACCTGCACGAGCCTGCTGTCCTGCACAACCTCAAAGTTCGCTTCATAGACTCCAAACTCATCTACACCTATTGTGGCAAGTACTGACTTTCACACCATAGCCTTTACAGAGATTGCCCTGGGCAGGAAAAGGAAAGTTGTCTGTTGATAAGTCTGCCTTTAACTTAAAATCTGTTAGTGATAGGACATGCTGGACAATTCTTAGGGAAATCACTATGTTTGTGGTCATTAATGGACTGGAGAATGTTGAGGTTCAGAGAAAATTGACTTCACTGTGTATTCTCTAGCTCCCCAATAGAATCTGTTTATAAAATGTGTATTCAGCAATTTCTGCTTCACAGTGGGATTCCTGTCTGGTTGGTGTTCTCCTTAGGCTTGCTCAGGTTGGGTGAGCTGGGAGGAGGCTAACACACTGCAGATGCAGGAGCTGGCCTTGCTCCCTGGTGGATTTGTGGCCCACCTATAATTGCCTACTGCTGCACTGAGCTCCTCCATCTCTTTTAGAAGACATCAGTTTATTTTCTTTTATATGTTTTCCAATCAGGGCAACTACAGAAGTGAATTTGTTCATGAGCCATGGCTTGTCTCACCAGTTACAATTGATCTTGGTTTTAAAAATAACATTTAACTCACAGTGGAGGTTGCCCAAACTTGTAATTGCCTGTGGTATTTTCACATGGCCAAAATGGAGGAAAGTTACTTAAATAATCACTTTATGATAAAGTGCAAAATTGCAACTGAACGGTCTGTTTTAAAAATAAACATTGTGAGGTAGTTAAGGCTTGAAATTTAGATCTGATGCTTCTGGGCTTTTTTTTTTTTCTATGTGTGCATATGTTTCTTTTAGCATAAATTTTCAATAAGACGAGCAGCACGTTAAACATGCTGTGATGGACAGACAGAGGCATTAACATCCTGCCACATTTTGCTCACTCTGGCTGCTCCTAATCTGCAGATGCTCAGCAGGGCACATCTGTTCCCAGGCATGCTGTCAGCAGTGACCAGACCACGGGGACTGGATCAGACTTTGCCACCCCCTGCTTGCAGCCAGACTTCACTCCCATAGGAGTGGGTGATGATTCACACCACATCTCATCCAGTCATGCAGTCGGAGCACAGAATAATTTAGGTTGGAAGAGACCTCTGGAAGTCTTCAGTGAATCTTCCTACTTAAGTCTGACTAGATGAGGTTGCTCAGGGCTTGAACCAGCTCAAGTATTTGAGTATCTCCAGTGATGCCTCTCTGGGCAGCCCCTGCTGAGGGTGCACGCTGTGGTCCCAGCACTGGGAAACCACCTCAGTTCCCCAGTACAGACATGATCTGTGTTTCTTTCCCAAGTGCCCCCATGGCAAAGCTCTTGTGTGAAAGGGCTTTTGTACAACTGGAGCCTCATGGCCTGAGCTTGTAAGGGGTTTTCAGTCTCAGTTTTGTGGTCCCCTAACACCACCATACCCCTCCCACAAGCCTGTCTGGGTTGTGTCCTGACTGCTTGTAGACAGGCTCTGTGTTGAGCAGCATTTAAGAGGCTTTCAAAAGGAATGTGTTGTCTGTTGGTTGTTTCCCTGTGTTTGGGAAAACATGAAAAAGGTACTTTTCAAGTGTTCCCCAGTGCGGCTGGTTGTGGGTTTGGCTGGTTTTATCATTTCTCGTGGGGCTGGGAGGCCTTTAGCTCTCCGTGGCTGGGTCTGCCAGAGGGCCTGAGATGGCAGAGCTGGGTCAGCTGGTTTGCTTCCAAACAAGACTCAAGTGGTTCTGGGAGCTGCTTGGATGTTTGTCAGAAATGTGTGAAGCCAGCAGTGTGGGGGCTCCTGGTGCTCAGAGAGAAGGAGGTGTTGGAGGTTCAGCGCCGCTGAGGAATGTGCTGTGCAGTGATTTATTCCCCTGGGACGTAGGCAGGTCTATGTTGTGTTACAGGCTGAGCAAAATAGAGTTGGCACATCAGCCTGTAAAAACCTGATCCTTTGGCCACAGACATCCACCTTTCAGACTTCTCCATTAGTTCCCATCCTGCTGCAGGTTACTTCCCCTCTGCAAAGGTTATTGCCTTGGAGCTCGGCCTCAGGGGGGCTGTGTTTGCCTCCTTAGTGTGACTCTCATGTTAGCCAGGTTAGTTTAAATAGCCTGTGAAGGTGGTTTGAGCTAACCCAGTTTATGCAGCCCAAAGGAGACTAAAACCACTTCAATCCATCAAGAGAATCACAGTAACAATATTCTCAACAGTAGAACTGGAACAGGAATGCATGGATGGATAGTTGTCCAGGGCCCTAGAAATGAATTCAACCATGCTGTCGTAGTGTAATATGTCAAATGGGTATTAAATTCTTTAAAATTGCACTTTGAAGTAATTCAAACTTTTAAACAGAAAATCTACTGACTTCTTAATTTCAAGTCAGCCTTTCACCAGGAATTCAGAGGTGATTTATAACTTTACTGTTGGAAACGTGAAATGAGGAATTAATGAAGGAAGTTGAAAAGTTACAAAGGAAAATTTGAATGCTTACATGGAAAAACTGCTATGGCTGAGATGAAAACCCAGTGAACCTTGCTGGTTAGTTCAGATTAATAAAAAGTACTGCCTTCTATGCAGGAGAGCAAACTTTAACTTAAATTAATAAATTGCTTATGTTTATGTCCAGTTTGGCCACAGATGGGTGAGTATGTTCAAGGTAGAAGAATTAGGTAGGCTTACTTTGGGCATATATAAAGGAGAATGGCACAAAGAGTAGCTGGAGTTCAACTTAGTGTACTTGTAAGAACAAAAACACACAAATCTGATTTAGGAAAGGCCATATTTCTTAAAATAGCAATATGATTTAGCAGAGATAAAGATAAATTATATGTAATTTAATCTGGATTATAGCCCTGTGAGGCAGACTGATTTCAAAGTTCTACAGAAGGCAAATAATTCCTAACTCACTTATTTTGGTTGTTTCCAGATGGTAGTGGCTTGTAGATTTTACAGATTGCTACTGAAGTTAAATGTTTTAATATGCTGGAGACTTGTCACGGGGCTGCTTGTTCCCAATTCAAGGGTTTATTTTTGCCAGCGTAACCAAAAGCAGGAGGGAATTGTCAGAAGTCTCACACAGATTTTTGTAATGTCTCTTTGATGAGACTTGCAGGCCTGAGAGGCTCAGCTCGGTGGTGCACTGTATTTCACTTTTTACGACATTTTCTAAGGGCACATGTTAAAAATGGACACACAAAATATTCCTCGACTCTTGTAGTACTGAGGTTGCTTCCTGTCCCTAACCACCACTCTGATTTTTTAGTTCATCAATACAGCATTAGAACTTGGCATAAATGTTTATAGAGATTTTTCACTGGAGCTCCTGAGTCATTTCAGTGATGTCGTGGCTGATGGAAAAACACCGACTCTCCTCACACGGGCGTGTCGAGACATAAAACTTGCCTTGCATTTATTTGAGGAAATAGATCGAGGTCTCTCAGATCTCTCCCTAAAACATATTCTCTTTTTTAATGTTTTTGCTATGGTTTGTGCTTGATCTATGGCTGCATAAAAGGGTTTAAAAATTGGTTGATGCTCCCAGCAGTGCCAGACTGTAGGTGCTTTCATTTCCCTTCTCCCGGCTTTTCCATGGAAAATTTCTTAGATAGACATCACAAGACTGTAATCTGCACAGAGCAGAGAGCTGGGATCAGCACTGAGGAAGTCTGTGTGTGTAAGAGTGAATTTCAGAGTAAATTTAGAAGCAAGTTGAGTGCTATGGAAACGCTTCTGAGGCAGGTTCTTCAGGGGTGGATTGTCCAAGCATGCTTGGTGCAGTCACTGTGCAGCCATCTCCAGCTGCATTGGCACACTTAGGCACCAAAATGCATACACAAAAGAGGAAATTCTGTTTTTAAAATGTCCACAGTTAAAATTAGAGGGGTTGTTTTTCCCCCTTATCTATCACCTTGTCAAGGTGAGGAGGACTTGCCATGTCAAGGGGCACAGTGTGCCTGTCACAGCTGGGTCTCACATGGTCTCACTGATCAGTGTTTCCACCCCTGCACAGGCCAAATAAGCTTTCCCTACCTGTTGTAAATGCTGCAGGAGAAAAGGTTATAAGGAATCTTTGTCAAATTATCCCTGTGGGTAGAGCAATCCTCATTTCTCATGAAAAATAGAATTGTCCCAAAAACATTTGAGGTCTCACTATTTGTGGCAAGGAAGTTTGTAAAGAGTAAGACTTAAGTGTTCTTGTGCTGGAAGAGTAAAAGAATGTCATGAATTTAGAAGTGCTGTAGTGATGAGCTGTATTAAAAAAAACAGACATGTGTTTAATTGGTATGGAAAAAGTAGAAAATGGGAGGTGTAAGTACATGCTCAGATGTATCAGATAAGGGTGTTCTGGTGCCTTCTAGAGCTACAATTGCCTAATTTCCTGACGTGACTGGGTGCTGCTCTGTGTCAGCCCTATGAAATATGTCTACTGTGGTTTTTTGATGCCTTTGACCAGGAGGTTGTCCTGCCTGATTGGCAGAGGTGCTCTGGAATACAAATGACACTGTGTCTATACATTGTTGCTTATTACAAAAACTGAGGATGTTATTCTTTCACAACAGCTGAAGGGTTAACACTGCACCTACCCAAACTGGCAGTCAGTGAGACCACCCAGTAGTTATACTTCACAAATGACAGTGCCACTGGTAATTCAGAGTAAAACACAGGGTAGTACCATGCCCATTCATTGGGTTACTGCACTGAGCTGGCAGTATTTCAAGTCTGCACATTCTCAATCTCTTTGGATTGTGCATGCTAGCTTTAGAAAAGGCAGATAGAAAGAAAAGGTAAAATGTTGTCCTTGATGTGTTTACCAAAGCAGGGAGGAGTAAAGAACTTTATTCAGAATAAATATCTGTTGAAATCAGTAATATCAGGCCCCTATTCTTTAACATTTTTAGAAAGATTAGAACACTAGTTGATGTTAAAACCATTTTTGCTAGGGTTTTTTTTGAAACAACTATTAATCATTCCTTTTGTTTAATTTCCTTTGTAGGTATTGTTTTAGTGGCCATAAATCCTTATGAACAGCTGCCTATCTATGGAGAAGATATCATCAATGCCTACAGTGGCCAAAATATGGGGGATATGGATCCACATATCTTTGCAGTGGCTGAGGAAGCATACAAGCAGATGGCCAGGTTTGTAGACCAGAGTCTGTTTTTCTGAAAGGAATAAAACAAAGTTTCTGGCAAATGCTCTTCTCTTTAATTTACAGCTTGTGGAGTATTTTGCAATATCTCTCTTTTATCCAGTAGGTTTTTTTAGTAGGTTTCACAAGGGGAGAAGTTGCCTTAGTGAACAGTAAAGCTTTATAAATGCCATGGAGATCATGGCCACTGACACTTAGCAGGAATTACCACAGATCTTGTCAGTATTTAGGTCTAAAATTAGCCCTGTGCTTTATGTGATTATTTTTTTCATTAGATTAGCAAAATAAGGAGATATTTTTTAATTGTCAGTGGATTATTAAAGAGAAAAGGGCCAGGTTCTCAGCTGTTTTTTGCTTGTATGTGATACTGACAAGAGAAAAGAAATCACTGGGCTTCTGAGTGCTATTATAGGCTCCTGGTCGTGTCAGTAACGTCCCAGCTACGTGATCTGCCTGTGGCTGCTGTTGACTGGAATTAAGAGGGAGCAGAGGGACGATTGCTCTTTGTCCTTAGAAACTGAGTCTCTAAGGACACTGCAACAGCTGTGCAGGAAATCCTCATTTTGTTAGCTGTTGCATCAAAATGAACTTGTCACCCAAGGGCAGTGGTTGGCAGGAACTTCTTCCCCTTAGCCCCAAGAGCCTGCAGTTAGGGGAGCTTTTGAAATATTTCATTTCTAGGATAAAGTCTTTTGGGCTGCTGTGTGGTCTTTGGTTGGCAAGATGCTCCCTGGTATCCTCACTGTTTAGCTTCAAGCTGTTGGTGTCGTTTTCCTTGTTGGCAATACAGCTCACGATCAAATGAATCAAGTAAAACACTGAAAGATCTCTGGATTATTTGTGATGGCCCTTAAGCTATACTGCAAGTGATGGAGGCAAGGGGAGAATGGGTTGGGAATTATAAAATCTTCATGTTTGAAATCAGCTATCTGTTCATTTAAGAGCCTTAAGAACTAGACTAGTGGATGAATAGAATGGATAAAATGAATGGAATGGATAAAATGTTTGTCACATGCACATCTGAATACAGTGATCTGCAATACCCAGGAAATAGATAATTTCAAAATAAAACAGTTCAGTGCAAAATTTAATGACTTAGGGTAATTGCAAAAGAGCCAGTGTTTCAAAAATACCCTTGTCTTGGTTTAACTCCAGACAGCAAGTCAGTACCACAGAGCCACTTGCTTACTCCCTCCCTTCCTCACTGGGATGGGGAAGAGAAACTCATGGGTTGAGATAAGAACAGGTTAATAGTTGAAATAAAGTAAAATAATAACAACAACAGTGCTAGCAATGAAAAGGAAAGAGAGAAAGAGGAGTAAAACCCAAGAAAAAGAAGTGATGCACAGTAAAATTGCTCACCAGCTGCTGTCCAATGCTCAGCCATTCCCCAAGCAGCCATCAGCTGCTCACAGCCAACTCCCCCAGTTTATATCCTGGGCATTATGTTCCTGGGTGTGGAAAATCCCCTGGCCAGCTGGGGTCAGCTCTCCTGGCTGTGCTCCCTCTCAGCTCCTTGTGCACCTGCTCTCTGCCAGAGTGTGAGGCTCTGACAAGTCCCTGACTGCAGGTGAGCACTGCTCAGCACCAGCCAAGGTGTCACTGTGGTGTCACCATTATTCCCAGGACTCCAAAATGCAGCACTGCACCAGCTGCTAGGAAGAAAATTGCCTCTATTCCAACTGAAACCAGGACAGCTCTACACCCACACTGTTGAATGGCAGAGATATTTGCCTTACTTCCTTTCTGTTCAGAAAATAGATACATAATCTGGTGTGGAAATACAAAGTGTGTTACGATTGTCACATCTTCTTCATGCCTCTTTCATCACTGCGGTTTTAAACAGACTTGGTTCTCAAGTCCCTCTAAAAGCTGTACAAAATAAAACTTTATTAACCTTATTTTAAGTCTGAGGCTTCGTACAGTGGTCTAAAATTATAGTCAGTGATAGCTATCATCCAAATTCACAGAATTTTTGTTCTTAATAGTAACCAGGGGAAGTAAGAGGTGGGAGAGGGATCTGTCTCCACTGGCTGACTCTGATCCCTGGCTGAAGTGGGCTAACCTCCTACTGGTGCTGAAATATCAAAAAGTGCTGGATCACCTGTGTTCTGTGTGCCTGTGCAGTGGAAATGTCTGTCTGCCACCACTGGCATTCTCTGCTTTTGGGCAGACTCGGGGGGCTGAGATTTTGGCTCGAGTTTCCTCTGTGCCTTTTCCTTCTTGCGTTAATTACCTGCTCTTCAACTCTCACTGCAGCCTCCGGCAGTTCTGCTGTCCTGAATAACAACAAACAAGATGTGGTAGGAGTTCCTTTTTGGAACAAATGATGAGAAATTGTATGACTATGGAGATTAGCTTAAATAAACCTTCTGAATTATTTAATTAATTACTTTGTGTCTCTGTTATAAACAATTTGTTATTCTTTATGACTGACAGTACTTTCATAGTTGCAAAATGAAATCTGGGCACACAATGCAACTGAAAAAAATCTTCTACACTGAAGTAGCAATTTAATTGTTTTAGCTTTTCAATGTTTATTTCCTTTTCTATTTGTTTGGGGATTTTTTTGCCTTGTTTTTAAGAACTTTTTCTGTCATTACAACATACCGGTTTTGGTCACTGAATTTAGTTTTCTATTGCTGCTTACCATTACTAAATCCCACCCTTTAACTTCACTGATATTTTTTATACTCTGATCAAATCACCTTTTACTTCTGAATTATGAAGTTAGAGAAAAAGAACTCCAGTTTTATATTTCTGCAGCTGACTAATTAAAAATGAAAATCGGATTGTCTGTGACTGCTGTATTAACATTTTAATAAGTGCATTGCATATTCATGTGGTAGCTAGTCAAATGGCATTAATCTGCATTTATGTGTGTAATGGGTGAGATTTATTTTTCTCTTGTTTCTGATCTTTCCTAACTCTGTGTTTAAATGGTCACTGGAATAATTAGTCATGATGCTCCTATCCTTAAGGCTTCAGTGAACTCTTCTAAATATTTATTCCTTAGGTCTTCTTGTTAATTTATAATTTAGAGATTTAGAGTTTGTTCTTTCCAGCTTCATTGCTTCATCTGCTGCAGCTGAGAAACTCCATCCATGTGCATGGTTAACTAAATCATCTCTGGAGCCTTCTTCAGCCAAAGAAAAGCCCCATGGCAGAAATCTGGAAAGCCAGTGATTAAATATTTGCATTGTGTTTTCAGAAAAAATACAGTGCAAAATGTTGCCCACTGGAGTGCCAGGGATGGAGCTCACATCTGGCTTGTGCACCAGAAATGATGCACAGCAATTGCTTGGGGTTAATTGCAGCGTAAAGCAGCACGTAAAGAAACCTTTGCATGTGGCATTTCCTGCTTAGTGGGAGCCAAATGATGGGGTACCTGCTGCTGGGAAGTGCTGGGCCTCTTTGAGCCTCTTTATTTCTTCTTCCTACAGCAGTTCTGTCCTCAGTTTCCAGTGGAGGGTTAGTGGGGAGGAGCATGGCTTGTCTGTACCCATAGCCATCAGTAAAATAAGTGGGTACTGTCTGCTTGGTAGCTTCTTGTCTTTTTCGGTGCAGGAAAACATGCACAGCTCTTAAGACTAATCTCATTTTGGATTATTATTTCTTTCCTTTGCCCCTTCCCCTTCTCTTCCTCCCTTGTCATCTGTGTCTTTGTACCTTTTTCCTTTTCTCTCTCCATCTCCTGCTGCTCCTCTGCACAGACTGACAGCTTTGTTTCAGACACCTTTCCTCTGCTGTGCCTAAAATAAGCAATGATCTAGTTTTACAGCTGCACTTAAAGTGTGTTAGGGCTCTGACCAGTAACTCTATTGGTTTGGGCTGCATGAACCTGCAGGCTGTGAGGGTTTGGAGCAGATCTCCTGCTCTGTCCAAGGACTGTGCCAGTGGCAGGGAGCAGGATCATGTGGCTGGGGACGTGTCCCTGTGGCTTTTTGCAGAGTGGTTTGGTTCTGTAGGTAGAGCTCTAAAGCTGTGCTTTTGGAGAGAGCTGGGACCTGCACTCACAGGGCTCTCCTCAGCCATGGCAGTGTGCTGTCCGTGGATAGCTCACTCCTTTTGAGTGAATCTGTACAGGTTTGGGACTGCTTAAGGCAGATGAGTGACGCAGAAGGAAGAAAATCATTATTGAAGGATATATTTTTGTCCCAGAAATATAAACCTCATGTCAGCATGTGGGTGTTTGCATACGTTGATTCCTTTGAGCTGCATGCAATGCATGCCACTTTTGTATGTTGGTGTTTCCAAACTGTTAACAAAACCCAAGCTCAGTCTTCAGTTACCCCTCTGTGGTAACTATGAAAATTGAAGCAAAGCTTCAGTTGCTAAAGATTTTATTTTTTATTTTCAATTACAACTTCTGTAGGAATCATAAGTGTCAGCAGGTGTGGCTCATTTTCTTTGGAATATTCAATAGAATATTCAATAAAATTTTAACTCTGTGGTTTGCAATAAGGTGTTGATAATTATACCCTTGTAACTGTTAAGAATTGCATTAATGTATGAGACTTATGATTATCAGTTTCCTAACACTATCAGGGAAAAATCACTCCTTCACAGGATTCTTTCCCCTGCCTAGTGATGGTATATTGCAGTAATTAAGATAATGCATTTTTTTTATCAGCACTTTGTTGGTCTGATTTGTTCCATCCTACTTGTGGTTGATGGCAGATACAGCAAATTCAATTTAATAAATTAACTTTGAGATTTTCTTCTGATTAATTAGTGAAGTTGTCTAGCATCATTTAAGATGAAAGTAACCTCTGCAAACAGAATTGCATACTGATGAGATCCATGTAAACCTTAATGAATGCCATCATGGAAAACAACAGTGTTTAAAGCATCCATTTCCAAAGTTTTGCTTTTTCTATTTGGACAAAGTATAGTGATTTATTTTGTGGTACTGTGTAGCTTTCTTATTAAATTACCTTTAATAAGCAGGCTGCCTCTCTGTTTTGTCAGCTTTTCTGTGTGTGTCTGATGGCTTTCACCTACAGGAAGATATTTTTCTATCACTTTTTGTTCTAAAGGAAGCTTGCTGAACTGTTGAGTAGGTGTTTTGAAAGCATCTTTACTGACAGTCTCCAGCTATCCCAGGCATCCCAAGATGATGTCCTCTTATAAAAATGCACATTTGATCAGCTGCTGCTTTGCTTCTGAGTGTCTGATAAATGGATACTGCATTTTTCCCTGGCAGAAGTCATGGCAGGGATGGTTAACAGCCTGTCACAGATCAGCATCCAGTTATGGAATGAGAGCCTGCTGTGGTGGGTGCTGGACATACAATGCCTTCCTCCACTTATGGCCATGACATAGGACTTCTTGAGTTAAATACCTGCCTTGAAAAGAGGTGGTATTTCTGGGCCCCTGTTGTTAGAATGCAAAGAGAGAAGTCTTCCTTTCTGATGAGATGATTTGGGAGTAGTTTCTCATACTTGGAACCTGATACTTTGTGATGCTACAGGTACAAGATGGCAGCTGGGGGAATCAACTTGGTATAACATAAGGGGCTACTTGTCCAAGCAGTGATTGTTTTTAGGCAACAAAAGGGTTAAGCATGGTTGTAGCTGAAGCTGGAGTTCACATGAGGTGTCCTGCTGGTAGCTAAGCAATGAGCTTTCCTAAACTGTTGCAGGAGTGACCTCTGACTAATCCCTGGATACATCAGTTGCAGAGTGCTGGCTCATCTCTGCTTCTCTGGAGTGCAATCTGTCATGTGCTGGCCTCAGTTTTCCTCATTTGTGTGTGTTGGGAGATATTACTGACAATTCATTATCTTTTCACCTATTGACATTTTTACAGTCAAGAGCTGTGTTTCCTGGATGTAATTATAATGGCAAGTGGTGCATTTTGTTAATTAAAAAAAAAAAAAAGTACATCTGGTTGTGAGAGTGTTGCAGAATGCTCTTACCGGGCTGTTGTTGAGGGGAAACAAAAATGCTTAAGAACTTGGGGTGTTTTGGAGTGGTTGAGTTTGCAGCTGGAACAGACTCATGAGAATTCAGGTTGTGAATAATAATAATATTATTTCATCTTTGCTTTGCATGTTTGATGAGTAGCCACCAGAGTTCTTTACTTTGGGAGAGAGAAGAGATCAGCATCATCACTTCCATTTTATAAGTTGAAGCAGACATGGGGACTGGGAGGGCAGCTTTGGAGAGTTCACCAAGGTGGCAGAAGCAGGGAAATGAGCCCCTGAATGAGAAATCCTGGTCCTGTGTCTGGTGACTTGGTGACACCAGCTTGACAATAAATTATGTGAGAATAGGGTATGTAACTGACAGTGGAGTCAGTTCAATGCTTTCAGTGTACAAAAATGGCAAATGAGCTGCATTTTTCTTGCCCTCCTTTCCTGCAGCATTAAGGGGTCTCTGTGCTAGGTAACATCTATTCCTAATAACATTTGCTTTCACTGAGGGTTTCATGTCTTCCAGGCACTTTATAGGTCCTACCAAAGCCTGTCTCCTCTAATACTGGAGTCTGAATTTCTGCTTGTGTAGAAGACAAGGCAGAGGTGGTGTGCTGTGGCCAGGCCTGGATCAGCCCAGAGTTGGTCCCAGGCACTGAGGTTCCTGTCACTGGCCCTGTGCTCAGAGCATCCTCTTTTCTCCAGCAGCTAAAGATGTCAGTGAGAAATGCTGTTAGGCTTAAAAAAAACAAAGTTAAACTGGAAATATATCTAGAAATGAGATTAAAGAACATGGTTTATTGGAATGATGTTTTATGCTTATTAAAAGTGAATGCTTTTACAAAGAATTAATTAAGAATTAACTGCTTAGTCAGGAGCAATTGTTGTGACTCAAGGTTGCAGCTGAAGAATTCTCTGAATTGTTAATGTGTGGCATCTGTGGAGACTGGGATGTGTCAGGCCAGAGCATGTTAGACCTGGGTAGTCAGAATAAACCAATGGATACAGCATGTGAAGGTGGAACAGACACAGAAATGTGGCTGCTGTTCTGTGCTTGCTTCTGGGGCAAAGCACTTGTAATTCAGTTTTTCTTTTGTGTTCTTTTGCTCTTTGCCCATCCCGTCACTACAGAATGGTGCAGAGCACTTCAGTCTCTGGTAATCATCCTTGGTGCTTACCTTGCACTTTGCACATTCTGCACATTTTACAGATGTTACCTTGTGAATCCACACACCAGCCCTTGGAGGGTGGAAAAAATAAATTATCTGTGTCAGGCTGCACCTTTTGGGATGTGCCAGCGCGGGTGAATTTGGAGGCGTGGGCGCTGGAGCGCCGCGGTGACGCTCCGCAGGGCGAGGGGCTGTGCCCGCTGTTCAGACAGCGCTGCAAGAGGGAAACCTGGGAAGTGAAGGGTAGGGGCAGAGCACTTACCAGCTCTGCCTGCCTGCAGGGAAGGTGACCTGCAGGGAAGGTGACCTCCCAAGGAGAGCAGCTCAGCAGCTGCAGAGAAAATGGCAAGGAGTGCTTGTGCAACGTAGGCTTGAAGCAGTTGGAAAGTAAGAGGACAAAGCAGGAGAACTTTCCCATTCTAAGGGGGCCTCTAGCCAAATCCAGAAACAGGGGATAACAGAATTTATTTAAGGCTGTGAAGAGCTTTGTGATTAAAATAGTTTATTCGGAAGATTGATGAAGGGCAAGATGTTGCCTCCTGCCCTCAGTGTGAGAGGTGCCAGGAAGGCAGCCCAGAGGTGGCTGCTGCTGCTTTCCATCAGTCCAAGAGCATTAGAAAACTGCTGAATGAATTCTTGTTTGTTTATTTATTTATTTATTGAACAGTTAAATTACGTCTGTTTGAAAAGCAAATCCTGGGTTTGTAGAGTTGCCAGGTTTATAATGGCTTCTAGCAGATGCTGCGTGCCCTGGGCTGAGTTTCAAAGGCCTTTGCACTGAAGGAGTGCAGCTGAGCATGCACAGCCTTGTTTGCTGCCACACAGCACTGCCCTTAGGCAAAGGTGAAGCTAAATATGTTGCATTGACTCGTGTTAAACCTCCCAGCACTGGTGGGTTTTACAGCTGCCTTTTATTTTAAGATACGTGGAGAAGCAATTTTGGTCTTCTAGAAAAATGAATAATTGTAACAGTGGGAACATCACAGAAAAGTGGAGCACAGCTGCCCAAAAAATGAACCTGGGACCTACTGTGGCAGGGGACTGGGAGGGCAGCTCTTGAGGAGAGCACAGGCTGGTGATCCTGCAAGAAAAAGCTAAATCCTTTTATCACTCCAAAACCACACTGTGTGCTGAAAAGAGAAGAGTGTCCTGGAAAAAAAAATGCAGCTATGTTTTGGTTTCAAGTTTACAATCATTGGTGGTTTTAGGAAACATTATTTATTTCAGCATTTATTGAAATCAGACCTGTTTAGTGAGCCTTCAGATGAGTTGTGGAAGACCTTATTCATCTTAAACCACAGATTTGTTTTTCTGGTGCTTTATTCTTCTGCCTGCATTCATCAGCTGTGCATCCTCTTTCCTGCCTTGGGAGATGCCAGTCCCCTGCAGACAGGGCTGCCACCTGTGGCTGGGGAGGTCATTCCTAAATTTCTTAAGGCATTAATAAAGCTGCTTTCTGTGAAACTCACAAAACATTCAATACTGCAGAGAACTCTTGGCTGTGTATTGATACCTGATGAAATCTGCTGGGTTTCACAAGAAAGGAGTTAATTTTTTTTCTGTGTGTAATTATTCCAGGACTGAATGAGCTGTTTGCAATATGTGGAGTATTAGACGTATTTGTCTGTTCTTTGATTCTGTGATTCTTACAACAGCAGTACTTCTGAGTTACTTGGGAACGTCAATAAATAACATTTATAAAGTTAAAGTGATATTTAGCACTTTCACACTGATTTATTTTAAGTGTATTGGGTAAACTTCATTTATTTTGGCTTTGTTACCAGTGCCTCATGGTGAGGGAAATGATCCTTATTAAATAGATTTTTTTAGTCATGCTGTCAAAGATCTGTGAATGTTCTGACTGTAGATACTACAGGTTATTTTGGTCATATGCTGTCACGAATATACAATGGGGATGCTGAGAGATTGATTGCAAAAATAGGATGTTTATTTTGGTCAGAGTTTTGTTTGTACTGCTGGAGACACTAAATCATGTCAGCTGCATATATGTACATGTATCCTTGAGAGGTTTGGAAATGCTTTAAGGTGTAAAACATGAAACATAGCTTAAACTTAGTTTTTGTTGGTCCTTAGTTAATGCTGTGTCTCTCAGAGAAGCTGCAGCTGATGAAAGAACAGCAAGATTTCAAACCTGCCAGCATTTCAGAACAACTCCTATCTGACCTTTCAGCAATGTCATTAGTTTTTAAGTTATTTTCTTGGGTTGGATTTCCTGCTGCCATAATTCAGCTGTAGGATGGCAAAGCACTAAGTTCCTTCTCTGTTTTTGATGGGCGTGATACACATTGGTGTTAGTGGTACTTGTGTGTGTGTGCTGAAACAGGATCTCTCCCAAATGTTCCCTGAGTCACAGGTTCCTTCCCTGGCAATTTATGTCAGGTGTTTTCATCATTGAAAATTCATTTTGAAAAAGTAAAGCAATTTCAGGCTTACAAGTCTATCTTATCACCACAGACCTGCAGTAGAAGAGCAGTAGTGATATAAAGAAGACCAAACTCTCACTGCTAGATTAAATTAAAGCTATTTCTTGTGTACTTGCATTCAAGCAGTAGGGGGTTTTAGTTTTTGAGGATCACAACATCAGGTCTTTAGCAACAGTCTGTGCTGTTTTGAGTTAAATAAAAACGAAATTATCATATGCAGTGTGGTTGATGCCCTTACCCATAACCTAAACCTGTTACTCCAAAAGAAAAGAATAAAGCAGTAGCAACTCCACAAGGGGAAGAAAAAAAAAAAGGGAGAAAAAAAAGAAAACCCAGGAGATTTAATTCATTAACCTTTTAGCACTGAGGCAGTGAGGAGGGAAGATGACCTGGAGGTGGTGGCCTTCAAACCTCCCTGACAAGAAGCTTCCTTAAAAACATCTTGCACCTTGGCAGTGTCCTCAAGGTTAACAAACATAAATGATTTAGGATCAAAGGCAACCTAAGTACTAATGTTCTTCTCATCAAATTGCCCTGCTATTTGCTTGCTTTTTTTATGTATTAAGAATATTGCACTCTGATCTTTTCTGCCAATCTCATCTGTGTTATGATGTGGAGACCATTCAGCTTTGAAGTAGTTCATCACAGGCAAGCATTTGAAAGTCCATATCAGAATCTTTTCAAATCAGCTGTTAATGATACAGTTTTTCCAGGGAGAGATGCTGGTAGCTTGGATATGAATTGATTGTGAGGAGTATTGAGGTTGATGTCAATAATTTCTGTATTCCTTTTGTTTGTTTTCCCAAGTTGATGTTTATGTGGGGGATGTGCTTATATACATGTATTTAACATTATTTGCTGTGGAGTCATGAGTCTGAAAGCCAAGATCAAGTGATACATCCGATGCATCAGTCATAGGAACCAAAACAAGGACAAAAATGTGTTGTGCTTTGATGATTCAATAGAATAGCTTTGGGCTTCTTTAATCCTCTCTGAAATGCTTATTGATAGAGAGGTTTTCAATTTTTAGTTTTCCTGCTTCAGTGAGAGATTTTCAGTTGGTACAGAAGTTAAACAAAGATATCTGTAAGGATTTTTCAGTCTGTATGTCTTGATTATCCTGATCTGTTTGGGCAGTTTGCTGTGGAAATGATGACTTTGATGTAGTGAGCTGTTTTGGTTTTTGGGGGAGGCAGCTTAAATGGGTGTAATTTTGAATGAAAATTGTTTGAAAATTGTTTGAAAAATATTAGCAAGTTTGATGTTTCAATTCTTGCATTGGTTTTTCTTTTTTTTTTGCCTCAATTTTTCCATTGGTCAACTGAAATTGTTACAAGCTGTCCTGGATAATGACAGCTGTCAATGATTGGTCACTTGTTGCAGCACTCTGCACAAATTGGAGGTGCCCAGTGAGTGTTGCTCCTGCCCCAATATATCTGACAGCTGTGCCCTCATGCGAGTAGCAGTTCCTCCACACTGAGCTCCTCTGAAAGTATCTGCTGTACATTTTTATAAAATAGGAAACTGAAAGTAGCCGGTGCTATTAAAAGCATTTCATTAAGATATATGCACATCCTCAGCAAAGGGTTTTTTTTCACCTCTTGAGAGCAAGGTGATTTTTTTAAAACCACTTGCAGGTTTCTTGGGCGTTACCATTTCATTCATAATCTGCAAAACCCTTTCTGTATGCAAGGTATCTCAAGGCAGTTTGCAGCACTCTGTCTTCCTCAATGCTGAACCCTCTTTGAGCAGAAACTATCTTCAGTGTTAAATTTTGCAATGTTTATTCAAAGCATAAGAAGCCCCTGTTGCTATGTAGGCTGTAATCTCAAGCTTCCAGGAACTAGGCAAGACTACATCTTTCCAATTTTGGCACTCTTGACACTGAATTTCCTCATGAACATATTGCCTGTCAACAAAATTTTGTAGCTAAAGTAAAATTGTCTTTAAAAGTTACCAGCCTATGCAGAAATATGGTTGTGCATTATTTTTTGTGATAGAGAATGCCTTAAATTGCCAGTTAGGTGTTGCATAGTGTGTCCTCACTCTTGTATTTACCAAGAAATAGCTGTTACCCTCCCATGATTCCCAAAGTATAGGCCTGAGAGAATTTATATAGAAGAGCTCTGAACAAAATCCTCTGCTGCTGCAAGCAATCTCAGCCTATCATTTCACATTCCAGCTTGTGAAGTGTCTGGGTCTGTCATCTTAAAACAGCACTTTTAATGTGCTTTTGTCATTCCTTTATTCTTCTGCTGTTCAGAAGCAGCCAAAGCTGAATGTGATCCTGACTGATGCCTGAACATAACGTGGTGTTTCCATGAGTGGTAAATTGCTCCCAGTCAAACTGTTTCAGTCTTATCTTTTCAAGATAATTTGGCTTAATATTGCATCACAGTGATGTAGTTCTGTGTGCTAGGATCTGATTGCTGCCTGCCTTTGAGGGAAAGAGGGCTCCTCCACCTCTCATCTCCTAGGCTGCTTTCCCTCATTTCTGTTTGCAAAAGCATAATTAAAATGTTCCCTCCATTCAGAAGTAATCTTAATTTTAAAATCATCTATTTACATGGTTTATGCAGAGAAAAAACTGCAGGAAGATGAAATATTGCATAAAATGTGGCGTCTGGCTGCAAAGAGGTGTCACACAAAAAGCTGTTGCCCTACTTACTTGTTTCATTACTGAAAGTTATAATTATAGCTTTTTCTGACTGGTGACATGTTAAGTACTCAAAATGTCAGGTCAAAGGTCAGGGGCTAATGATTTAACTAAAAATAACTTTAAAGGTGTAGTATATAATTGGGAAAGAACTTGGGTGGTGTCACTTTTGTTTTCTGGGAATTTTTTTCCTTTGTTTTGATCTTTTAGATTTTGTTTTGTTTTTAGCACAGCCTGAATATGAAAATTTCATTTGACATAAACAGAGGTTATTCTTTAGACCACTGCTTATACCAAATCATTAAAAAAAAAAATTCTCACTACATTTCATACATCATCCAAGGGGCTTTGATGCTAGTTTACTTGTTATTTTCCTTTTAAATGTGGTGGGTTTTTTCCTTTAAAGTTTTATGTCGTTAAAGAGCTTTGTGCTGAGCTGGCACAGCTGCCTGGCAGGAGCACTGCACCTCCTGCAGGAGTGAATATCTGCCTGTGGCAGGATGCCCATAAGCCAAGTCTTCCCTGGGGCTGTGGCAGTAAGAGCTCATCCCCTGCTGCTGTTTGGGTTTGTGCTACGCTGTCCTTTCCCCTTCCAGTGGGATCTCGGGCGTTTTGTTGTGTTTTCCTTTCTCTCTGCCAAGGAGCACAAAGAATAATATGCTAGAGGATGGCCACTGCAGTGTGTTAAAGCAGAACAATGGATTAATGTACTGGGGCAGACAAGATGGCCTGAGCGTGGATGGAGCGCTGGCAAGAGGACACTGGGGCAGGCAGTGAGGGAGCCCTTTGTTTGTCATGCTGGCTGTGGCTGCTGCAGACAAAGTCCCTGCAGAAGGGACAGCAGCAATGTTTTCAGCTCACACAGAGCAAACCCTCTCTTCTCCAGGCCACTGTATGCAACGTGTATGTACTTAGACAGGAAAGTAACAATGGATCCCTTATTCCTGGGCACACGAGTTGTGCTAAGCAGAAGAGTAGCCTTCATATCTTATGGCATGGGGGAAAGAAACTCTGGCTAATTAGCAACAGTATTCCTAAGGAGAAATGATTTCAAACTCATTTTTTCATTACTGTCTTTGTAAAAGTGGAACTCCTGAGAAGAGACTAAGGACTGCAAAACCAGTGTGTGTTTTCCATGCCCCCACACATGTCCTTCAGGAATGTGACAGAATGAGACACCTTTATTTCCGTGTCTTTTCTTGGTAAAAGAGCTTGGTTTTTATTGACTGTTTTGTCAGAAGTCTGAGTGAGTTTGCATTCCTTGGTTTTCTGAAAGCTTTTTGTACTTTGGGAGCTAAAAAATCTTAACCATCAGAGGATCTATTTCAAAGAGCTTCCTCAGTCTTCCTAGATTTAATGATATTTAATACATGAAACAGCTGGTGATCTACAAATGAAAAGCTTGTTATGTTGTTGCCTATCTCCTGTGCTAGGCAGTCCCTGCAATCAGACCAGAAGTTTCATATTTTCAAGTGGCATGGGGTTGTCTTTTTTCTATTTCAAAGAGCACAGGAGGAAAAAAGAGAGAATGGTGCCAATCCTATGAAGAAGTGGTTGGTTTTGACTCACTGCAGGAACTGTCTGTGGGAGAGGAAAATTGTTTGTTACTAGTTGTCCCATTCAGACGTGCATTTTTAGGCATTTACTTGGATTTCTCCTGCATCCTGCTGCTGCTCTGTTTGAGCAGGAGGATCCATAAAACTCCTGCAGCTTCCTGAGCCACAGGCTCTCTCCCACACACCTCTGTCTACCATGAGTGGACTCTGCGAGGGGGAAGAAACAAGAGTGTTTCTTCTTCATTTTCCGGCTGGAAATCTTTGTTGTTACTGCAAGCTATCCCGGGTACACAGAGCTCCCTCAAGATCCTGCAGAGAGGCTTGTGGCCACTGTCACACGAGGTCTCATCAGAGGGAGAGATGAGCCTGTGGCCAGTGGGGTCTGTGTGACCTGGGCTGCACAGCCTGGGTTATCAGTTCTGCTTTCCCATGGCTCTCCCACTGGGACTGACAGCTTGGTGTGCATGAATGTGACAACTGTGCTGTAGTCATTCACACCTATTGCATGTGTTACATGGAAGTTGAGAACATAAAATTAGGTTGCTTTGATCTTCTTAATACTTTGCTATGAAATTTAAAGCATCACTCAGCCATTCCAAGTGAATTCTTTCAACCAAAATGTGGAAAATCTGCCTCAACTGGTACCTCAATTTGGTTAGACAAGTACTGCCTTGGCTCTCCCAGGGATGGGTGACAGAGGCTCCTTCAGCCTGTGGCTTTGAGCAGCATGAAGTGGGTGCTGGAGCCGTGCTCTTATCTGAGGGCTTGGCATTGTTTTTGAAGATAGGCAGCACCTTGAGAATTGCAGGAGTCTGTAAATAATTGTTACCCAGAACCTGTGCCCACAGGTGATTAACTGGGCTTAACTCAACAGTTATTGTGGGGTCTTGTCCAGTTTATAGTGCCCTCATATCTGCTGGTTTGACAGCAGAGGTCAGTTGGTCTGGATGACGTTTGTGTCGCTGACCACACAACCCAGTCCTCCTGGGGAGGGCAGGTGGTCAGGAGTTCCATCAAAGACCACAGCAAAGCAGGGGAAAACCAAATGGATTTGATGAGAATTTTGGTGTTCATTTCCAGGGTGGGAGACAGAGCTGGTCACCATTCTTCTACCAGGTGGGAATGCCTGGCCAGGCACCCGAGGTGTCTGAGGTACCTCTGGGGTTATCACAAGCATTGACATCATCCTGGGAGAGAGAGGGAGGAGGAGGAGGAGGGGCTCTCACCTCCGGGGCCGTGGTGCATTAGAGGCCATGCTGAGGGACATGCACACAGCCCTGTCCATCTGGGGCTGGTTCTCTGCTGGGATACCAGTGGGCTCATAAGCATGGCACATAACACCAATTTGAGACAAAATCACTGATTTTTTGACTGGACAGGCCAAACACAGAAAAGGAACACATGTAATTTATACATGTTTGATAAATAGCTTAATTATTTCATCAGCAGGGTTTTTTTTAATCATCCCAGAAACAGAATCCAGATCTTCTGCCAGACCTCTTCTGCCAGAAACCATAGGTAGTTTTTCCATGCATATGTCTGATTTCCCTGCACATTTCCTGATGCCACTGGCAGGCCCTGCAGACTGTCACTGTGCTGCCTGAACATGGAGGTGCCTGAAGTGTCATTCACAGCTCCTGTGCTGTAAGGACAACCTGGTCTGTACCTTGGCTATGCTCTCTGTGTTCCAGCCCCAGCAATGTAAAGCTTTGGGGGAAAGTTTTGTTCCTGCTTTTGCTTATTTTCATGTTAGTGTGTAAAATAGGATTAAGCTTACCCAACTCATAGGAATACTTCAAAATACTTTTTTTTTTAATGTAATTTGCTTTGAAAATGTAAAAGCTTTATAAAGCACATATGGTCTTTATTTTAAAAGTTTCAGGCTCTATTAATGTTAATTTCTGTGTTATTTTGTAGTGTGTTATTTACTTATATAGTTGGGTTTGTGCACAGACTTCTCTGTGAGCTGAGAGAAAATTGTTTTAGGACCAAATGGAAATTCTTTTTTACAGGAGAAGAAATTTTTTCACAGCAAAGGGACTGTCTTCACTTCAGAGCTGTTATCTCTGTCCTGAGCAGGCATGCTTGAATTTTTCAGATTCAGAACAATTCTGGGATAAGCTGGTGACTAGAGCAGAGGGACGAAAGGTTTCTGTGGCTGACTCTGCTGTTGATTTCTCCCTCTGTAAGATGGCATTCATGATCTTTACTAATGACCACTGACAATGTAGTGGAGCACTGTACCACAGACTCTGGGTAGAAGTAGCTGCAGAAGCACATAGTGAGTAGCAGTAACAGATCCTGTGCCACAGCCAGGTTCCCTAAAGCAGCTCTGCTGGCTGCCTGGACGGTCACAGCAGCATCCATCCTGGAGGAGCATCCTGCTGGCAGGCACTCCAGCCAGCCTGTCAGGCTGCTAGCTAACTGCCTTGTGTCTGCCACCTGCACTCACCTTATGCTGCACTGCTAACGTTCGTGGTGGAGGGGCTGTTGCCAAGCTGGGAACTCGGAAGATAAGTGTCCTTGAGAGAACAGCTGGGAATTAACATGTGTTTGTGTTTCAGAGATGAGCGAAATCAGTCGATCATTGTCAGTGGGGAGTCTGGAGCTGGAAAGACGGTCTCTGCTAAGTATGCCATGAGGTACTTTGCCACAGTCAGCGGATCTGCCAGTGAAGCCAATGTTGAGGAGAAGGTCTTGGCCTCCAACCCCATCATGGAGGTAAGAGAGCTGCTGGTCCAAGCCCCACCCTCCAGCTGCAGTCATTACTGGGACAAACATAAGCATTCAATAGAGAGCAATACATACTTCTTAAAAACATTTATAAATATACATTAAAATTTTGTGTTTAATCCATTACAAGGAGTTGCTTTAGGGATCATTTATGAAAGATTGAGAGAAGATGGGAGGTAATGTTTCAATATTGTTAACATATTTCACATAAGGTAATTTTATTGTGAATAGTGCTTTAAGTCTCTTCAGCTTTGTAACTGGTAGTTCTCAGACTGCTGGCCAAATGCAATTGGAGAAGACTGGTTTGGTGTGTATCCAAAGAGGATAAAACTGTTGGTCTTACCCACCAAATATGTACATCACACAGTAGATTGTACTCTGAAAGGAAGTAAAGCAAATGTTAAATTTTAGGAAATAAAATTAGAAAAGAGAGACTGAGGAAACAAAGTTGCATGAGATGCACACCATTTCTTTCAGAGGAAAAAAAAACACATCAGAAGACATAATTTTGCTATAATTAGCTCAGACTCATGTTTCAGTTCTGGAAATTGTTTTAACCAGCTGTAGTCAAGTCCCAAAGTCATTGGCTTTGGGGGCAGGTGTTGGCAATAGACTTTGAGAGGACATGTGCAATTCCTCCTGCTGCAGGGTCTCTGTTCTCTGGGAAGCTCAGGAGACACTAATTCTGATGTCACAGCCAAGCAGAAAAGATTTCTTAGACTTTTCTGAATTGCTTCTCATGTCTTTACCTACATATGTAGATTCAAGTTGTGGCTGAAGTTAAGGAGCTATGTTAAGAAATGATTCATCAGAGAGAAAGTCTTGGGGGAATTTCTGGAGAGAAGTAACTCTGCCCATAGGCACACACATACTCATGCCTTGGTAATTGTTGGGCATCTCTCTGCAGCGTGAAAGATCATGAGTAAATAGAGTGCATGCAGTGAAATGTGAAATGCAAAATGCTGCCATTGTTTTTTTTCTCAGGTATTTTAAAAAATGAACTGTGTTTTATTCCTCCTTTCCTCCTGGCATGAGGAGTTCATGATACTCAAACTATAGCTGCCCCATCACAGTTGTGTGTGTCTGTCACAAGGTAATTGTGCCTGGTTTGTGGTGCTGTGTGGTGTTTGGAAATTCCTTCTGTGGGGTAAAACAAGCTGTGCTGTGCTGGGCAGTGACTCATCCAAACGTCCAGCCGTGGGAGGAAGCCAAGGAGCTGAGCCTTGCCTGGAGCTGCAGCTGCCCCAGGGGCACTGCTGCAGTGCTTGCAGGAAGTGCCACATCCCCTGCAATGCCCCCCGTGTGTGGCTGATGGCAGCGGGTGCTGAGCCCCCCTGGCCAGCAGGGCAGAGGCTCCAGGTGTGCTCACATCAGCCTGCCAGGACAGCCCTGGTGAGAGGCTCTGCAGGACAGCCTGGGCCTGGGTGTTTGCTGGCTGAAATACAAACTCTGCAGGTTGCCCTGCACCCTTCTTCTGTTTGGTCTTGAAGCCTAAAGCCAACATCTTGCTCTCAGTCCTTGGGCCCCACCTCCAGTCAGTGGCCATCAGCTCACCACTAATTATTTGAATTAATTTCCAAAAGCAAGGAAGTTTAAATTGACTAAAAGAGCTTGCCATCTATACCTATTTTCATTCACTAAAAATCAGTGGGGGTGCTTTATTTTTATTTTCTAGGGATAACAATCTTGTGAATGTGGGTATATCTAATATGTATTTCAGTTGCTTTAAAGATTATTATAATTGGATGAAAGTTATCCTTTTAACTTCCAACACTCGAACTTTAAATTAGCTTTAGAGTGAGTGTTGTAAAATTTGATGTTGAGACAGGCTCTTATGATAGCATGATTAATGTTTTGAATTCTTCAGTTGATAAATCAGTAGAAACACAAATTAACCCATATATATTAGGAAGAAAATGAATACTTCATTTTAGAAACTGGAAACTCCTCATTTGCTAAGCTGACTGTAAAATCTTAGGAGCAGAAGGTCATTTGATTTTTATATTTCTTTTTGGACAACCTAAACATCAGTATTTTATGAGCTACCATCACATTATTTTAGCCTACTAAATACTCAGTAATGTCAAGAGGTAACTGTACATTTCTAACAACTATTTAAGTGACCACTTTTGTAGTCAATAATATATACAGTTTTCCTATTGCAAATGTGGAAATCAATAAGTCTTAAAACACATCTTTATATGTCCTTTCCTGCCCCTCATTCTTTGTTACCCTCTATAGCTATGCAAATAGTACAGCTTTGTATGTATTCAGGCAAGCAATCTGAGAATCCCAAAGACTTTGTTTTTTATCAGTAATACCTTTCAAAGGAATAATTGGTTTCTGAAATATTATAGTATTATATTGCTACCACCACCAACAAAGTATATCACAGTACCAATCATTTTCTTCTTTCAAAAAAACGCAAGAGTGCAGTTAGAGTACGTTCAGTTGGAATGAATTTGATGTTTCTTAGAAGTGCAGAGATGCAGTTTGTTCCTAGATCCTTTCCAGCAGCTGTCCATCTGATGCCCACTTTGACATCTGCTCTGTTGGGTGTACGTGCTGCTGCTGCTCTCGTGGGGTTTCTGACAGTCTAATCCCACTTTCCAGGCTGTAGCAGCTGGCACTGACCCATTCACTGGCCTTCTGCTTGCAGATTTGGGGTACTCAGCAGTGCTGCTTGCTCTCATTTGTTTATTTCAGTACACAGTTCCAGTGGATGGCTGCGTGGACTGGGAAATTTGGACACGGATACAGTGGTGCACTTAGGGTTTAGTAACACACACACAGTGCCACGTGATGAGGGGCAGTGTGCTGCATCTCAGATATTCCAAATGCCATTCCTTTTGATACAGACATACCTTTAGGGATTTTTTAGAAGGTGAATTGCTGTATGATGTCTAAAACATGGTCTGATTAAGAAGAGAAAATGCTTTTCTTTGGAGTTCAGCGTGCTGTGATTTGCATGCCTTGAATTCTGATGTGTCCAGCTGGTACCTGTTGTACCAGGGGTGAACCCTAATGCTGATGAGGTAAGGCAGAATAGGATCCACAGTCATTATTTGCCCTGGGCATCCCAGGACATGTAATATAGAGGAAATGCACAAGGTATTGTTTGTTGTGTGTGGAGCTGTATTGAATTAATCTGAGACAGTTCAGCACAATGCAGGGCAGCATTGAGGGCTGTCTCTGGGGCAGTGACCAAGCTGCTGTGGAAGGAGCTCAGTTTCAGGCAGATGACACAAGTCTGTGCAGGTTAATTTTTATATTATGCTTAGGCACACAGTAAATATTTTTAAATGCTATGTTTGCAGAAATAGTTTGGAAATGTGGTGATTAGAGAGTAATAGTAATGATAAACTGTTAGCCAGGCAGAACAGAGTGGGCTGTGGGCTTATAATAGGTAGACTTTCAAAAGTTGCACATACTACAGATGCATGTGTACACCTACACATATAAATATATCCAGGTGAGATAATTCTTACAGTTTTACTAAGTCCTTGAAAGAAATCTGTGTGTACATGAGCTTTCTGTTAGACTCTTTATTTCCTTTTGAAAGACTACAAAGAACAATAAAGGATTTTTAGATGTAAAATTAGACTATGTGGAAGTGAATTGCTAAGAATATCAGCTCCCAGTCTTACATTAATGAAATAACTGTGTTTTGATGCAACTTGTTGAGGCAGAGACTGTTCTTCATTAGATTTTTTTCCTATTTTTAAACCAGGACACAGTTATTGTTGTTAAGTGTTTATAAGCCATGTAGATAATTAAATAGATATGATAACTTCTACAAGCTGTTTAACCTTTACAATATTCCCTTTTTTCAGTCTATTGGAAATGCCAAAACTACCAGGAATGACAACAGCAGTCGCTTTGGTAAATACATTGAAATTGGTTTTGATAAGAGGTATCGAATCATTGGTGCTAACATGAGAACTTACCTCTTGGAAAAATCAAGGGTGGTGTTTCAGGTAAATCTGATGTAATCTCTTCATTTTGTTATGTCCTACTTGAACCAGTCCAGTGTCCCACACTTCCCCTCCATCTTTGCCTTTATAGTCTAGAGCTCAGTAAAAATGGACTTGTCCTTGACTGGCTGCCTGAAGATATAAAAATAATAATTACAGTTTGTACCATGTGGGGATGTTACATGAAGAGCTGTTGTATATTTTAGAAGTAAGAGACAGTTATAGCACATGGTTTAGCTGGAAGAGAGTATTTTTAATTTCTTTCTGGTTTGAAGGTATGGAATTTGGAGTGCTTAAGTTCAAAATTATGGTGTAGGTCATGAGTCATCACCTTCTGAGTTGTGTTTGTCCTTCATTTTAAAATTCAAGCTTTGCCTTGGCAAGGAAGGTACTCCCTTTACCACATTACTGTAAAGGCTGAGGCAAATAGTTATTTTTGGAAAATGAAAAACTTCTGAGTGTGATCATTTCACTCACCTACAGATTTATAATTAATAGCAATCTACAGTTCTGAAAAGTGAAATCATACTTTTTTAAAAAATGAAAACGTCTGCATGCTACTTGCTGTTGAAAATGGATTAAATTAACCAAGAAGGAAGAGATAGATTCTGATTTATCTTCCTTTTTTCCATGTGGCTTCTGTGCTCTTAATGTATTGCTAGAGAAAGCATAATACGCAGTAATTCAATTCTGCTCATGGTTGTTTCTACCACTTAAGTGGTGAAAAATAATAAATTCCTTTCTTTTTAAAGGCAGAAGAGGAGAGAAATTACCACATCTTTTACCAGCTTTGTGCCTCTGCAGCATTGCCCGAGTTTAAAACTCTACGATTGGGTATGACATTCACATCCTTGTGTTGTGTGATTGTAGGGACAGCAGCACCTCTGAGCTTTTTGAGCCAAAGACCCAAAAGAAGAATTGCTGGCTTTTCAATTCTAAGCTTTTAAACCTTTAAGTACTAAAATGTATTGAGAATAACTAAAATGATAGACCTTGGACTTTATGGTTTTCTGATAGAACCAAAGTAACAGATTTGTTTATTCAGCAGACTCTAATACACTGCAGTTGTAATCAATAGGACTTACTATGTCCTGGAGGGTGAAATTATTTTCTCTTAGTTCTTTAAAACATTTTTTCCATTGTTACAACCACTAGAGAATTTTATCCTTTCTGGTATAAGCATCTGAAAAGCTTATTTTGCATCTGCATACTTTTACTTGGGCTGTTAGCAACAGTTGCTTTGCAATCTCTGCTAACCCGGTGATCAAAAAGCAGATGAGGGAATCTTTTATCAAATTAAAATGTTGATAGAAGAAAGGTTTCTCGTCTGACAGGAGTTGGTGCTTTGTAAAGAAAAGCGTGATGATGGCCTTAGATAGACAATCAAGTCATCATTTTAAAAATTCAGTATAAATTGCAGTGCTTCAGTACATTTTTAAAAAGTTGATTTCATAGTAGGAAAACTGCACAGCCTGTGCTGGTTTCTGAAATACTGTTCTGGTTTTAGAGTGCTTCTCTGCTCTTCTGCACCACCCTGGCACATTTAGGATTCACATCTGCTAGCACAGGAAAGAAAGGAACTGATGTAATTTTAACTGAAGAAGCCATTTAGCAGACTTCTCTTTCAGCTTTCTTGGAACCTTAGCTGTTCAGAAGAAAAGGAGTCTGTTAGTGCAGCTGGAAGCATGGCCAGTGAAGCCATAGGAATTTACACAGGAGAGCTGCTCGTCTCCCAGTGGAGCCCAGTGCTGTCCCCAGAGCAGTGTGAAGCTCTCTCTTCTCCAACCTTGACTTCTCAGCCTGAATGGATCACAGATACTCATAAGGCTGAGCCAGGCCATAAATTAGAGAAGAGCAGAAAATGGGCAAAATATAATATCCTGATGTAGTTATAGCATAGTAATGTCTGTCACATAATTCCACAGTTCTGCTGCTCTCAACTCTGTGGCTACTGTGTAGGTGGTTGGCTCATTCTTGGAGGGTAACTGTTTCCAAAGTGATTTTTCCACAATTGTGGAAGTCTGAACCAAGGTTAGGTAGAGAATATGCTTGAGGACCTACTGTGGTAACTGGGTGGCCTAAGGAATACTTACTTGCACAGTTAAATCTTGAGAAAAAAAAAGCTTGTTAGAATAAGTGGGTCTTACGAGCCAGGAGGTGAAAATATACATATGTCAAATCGTGGATTCTGCCAAGAGCAACTTAATCATGACACAGCTTTACAGATGTGCTGTGAATTTCTTCATCAGTGTGTGTAAAGTACATTTTTTATTATTACAGGGAATGCAAATTACTTTCACTATACGAAGCAAGGTGGAAGCCCTGTGATTGATGGTGTTGACGATGCTAAGGAAATGGTGAACACCAGGCAGGCCTGCACTTTGCTAGGTAATTGGTAAATCACAGTCATATCCTAAATGTAATACTGTAGCAAGTGTTTTCTACATTATTTGTGTATATTTTTTCATACTCTGTGTTTAAAACCAGGAGAGCTTGAGAAACTTTGGGACTGAGGTACTTGTATTGCGTGAAGAAGATATTTAAATTGTAGTAGAATTATAAATCTAGGAGGAGTGACATTATGTGAACATAAATGGTGGGTTCCCTTGGTGTAGCATATACAGTGCTGGAGGTCACTGACAAAGCACTTTGAAACAGCAAATTAAATGATTCATTTTAATGGATTTTTGTTTCATCTGGTTGTAAAACGTTTTTGATAGAAGTGGAGCCAATTAGTACTGTCAAATGTCAAAGTCACACACAGCAGTCACTGTTCTCTCCTTAACAAATTTTTTCATCAACTGCAGCTCTCTCCATTCAAAACGTTTTATTCATCCTTTTCCAGGGATTAGTGATTCCTACCAGATGGGAATTTTTCGAATCCTTGCTGGCATCCTTCACTTGGGCAACGTGGAGTTTGCGTCTCGGGATTCTGACAGCTGCACTGTTCCTGTGAGTAGCAGATGAGCTGAAGGGCATGGTTTGCACTCTGACAGGTCTGCCTTCTGCTTGTTTTCAGGGACTTCTTCTGAAAAAGAAATGGAGATGGGTTTATTTCTAATTTGCTAACATTTTCAGTTTTTTGCAGATAGATTCAACTCTTCTCAGTTCAGAGGCTTTAGACAGTACTTTCTGTATTATAGCATTGGTATACAATTATAGCTGTAATTGATCCGTCCTAGAAAACTCTAGTAGGCAGGCTAGCTTTGAAGTCCTGAGCAGGTGTCTAGATCTTTATATTCCTGCATAAATATCCTCCCTGCACACAGTAAGTGCTTTGCCAGATGGGGTTTTTTGATATGAAATGCCAGAATGCCCTAAATAATTGCAGAATAAATGCTTTGCAAAGTCCTCTGTGATGCTTAGACATGACCATAGGATATACAGATATGATTTGTGTGACTCATCTAAGTGTCATGGTTTTATCAGTTCTTTTTTGCCTGGAGATCAGCAACAAGGACTGAATAGTCTGATCTGAAAAATCCTCCTCATTGGTAAGGGCTTAGGCTTCTTACTCATATTCTGAAGATGAGAAACAAAACAGTTCTGGCTAGTCTCTTCTTTGGATTCAGAGTGACCAGTTTCTCCTTCTGCCTCTCTTTGAATGTCTACTGCTGGCCTGCATAGCCTTCAACTTTAACAACAATGAAGTTGCAACACTTCCAGAGTTTTTTTCTTTTCTCACTGTCAGTTCCTTTCTTAGGATACTGCAGTGGCAGTTTCTGGAGCTGGGACAGCAGGTCCCTCATGGGGCCAGAGGTGATTGGTGTTCCTGCCCTGACACCACCTGCCCTTGGGGTCTCATAGCTGCTTTGGAACCACAGCAGTAGTCTGGCTTCTTGGTGTCTTACAAAGGTTTTCACTACAAAGAAAGCTCATTTAATGATAACAGGTAGAAATCTGATAAACCCCAGGACATGAGGAGCTTGCCTGTGTTGGGATGAGTATCTCCAGTGCAGGAATCCCACTGGCTGAGCTGGTAAAAAGCTGCAGGTTCCTGTGCAACCCTGTCCTGGCCTGACAACAGCTGGCAGGCAGTGGTGAGTGTGAGCTCAGGGGCACCATTCCCTGGGCTGTGCTGTTCTCTGGCAGTGCCATGTCACCTCAGAGCTCTGGCCACGCACACTGCTCTGCTGGGAGGCTCTGTGATGGAGCAGTGGTGCTGCAGAGTGCTCAGCAAAGGGCTCCCTGTGCTGCTGTGGCAATAAATCAGTTTGTTTAATGGCAGCTTGAGCAACCCTAATGCGACACTCTTTTGTGCAGCGTTCATAAGTATTATTACTTTATTATTGTCTTCCAAGCTAGTAAAACATGCTCAGTTAATTGGATTTTGGAGGTGTAGCTGCATGGGGCCTGTGTGCTGTAAGAACTAGAAAAAGCCCCAAAGAAGTCACAAGGATGTGGAAATATTTAAAGCTGATGTACCCTGAAGCTGTAGGACATGTGGTGACAGTCCTCTGCCATCTGTCCTTGTCAAGACAGTGCTTGTCAGTGTGCTGCTGAGCCACCAGGTGCAGTGGGATGTGATGAGGAAGTGGTGTTAGGGGAGCTCCTGAGGAGGAAAGACCTGTCTGTCCTCCTTGATTTCTAGTGATCAGTTTGCATGTTAGTCACTAAGTGTGGTATCTTATTGAGTGGTAAATGCACTGCACTGATCTTGTGCAGAAACCTGATACACCCATCTCAACATACAAGCCTTGCTGGTTGATTTTACCCAGTTAAACAAAGCTCAGTTTTTTTCTCTTGTGCAGTTCAATTTGAGAGCTAGAGAACATCATTAGTGTGCTGCAATCTCTTAGTGTTTGTCTCCAGAATTCACTGAGAAAACACTTTGTTAAGTCCTGACACCAGAGCACTGAAGCCCTTCCACACTTGTTTCGTGGCTGCGTTTCCTCGTCGCCCATCACTCCGTGCCAGGTGTGTGTGAGCAGTCAAGAGCCCCACGAAGGAGCTCTGTCCATTTGGCCTGAGCCAGGTGTAAGAATTCAAAATACCAGGTCCACCAGAGACACCAGATGATTCATTTTTCTGCAGGTTGCAGGTTCCCTGTGTGTGAAGCCTTTTGGTGAACACAAGTATAGTACCATAAATGCCTTTGAGGAAGATTGTTCACTAATTCACTTCAGCAGTGTGCATGTGCTAAGTGGGGAGGAACTTGCTACATTTTGAAGGGGGAAGAGCTGAGGAAGCTGCTGTTGCTGCTTATTGTGGGATCACTGCAGACAGGCAGTTCTGTTGGCATGATTGTGTGTTTGCTATGGCTAATATTGTTTTAATATCTAACGAGCCTGTTTTTATTAGCCCAAGCATGAGCCCCTCACCATCTTCTGCGACCTCATGGGTGTGGAGTATGAGGAGATGGCCCACTGGCTTTGCCACAGGAAGCTCGCCACTGCCACTGAAACTTACATCAAGCCAATTTCCAAACTGCACGCCATCAATGCCAGAGATGCACTTGCCAAACATATCTATGCTAACCTCTTTAACTGGATTGTAGATCATGTGAACAAAGCCCTTCATGCCACTGTAAAACAGCATTCTTTCATCGGGGTGTTGGACATCTATGGGTGAGTTTTTGTCAGAGATATGACACTCTTACATAACTATCTGACTGCAGAGCATCCTTGTCTTTATCATCTAGCACTGCATGGATTACACAAAAAACCCCCAAACCTTAGCAGCTGCTTATTCCAGCTGAAGGAAGTAGGTGTTCAGTTTTAACACACTAAGATCTTTGTCATGACTTCAAGGTTTATAGTGAGATTTCAGATTTTTGCTGTTGGTAGTTTATTTCTCTGTTGCATTTTGGAAAGTTACAAGGCAATTTTCATGTCAGGTTCCTCCAAGGTGGAACTTACAGAGAGGAGAAAGATAACTAATGTGCTCTCCAGGAACATCAGTTCTTTCCCTGAGTTCCTCATCCCTGCCTAGAGAGGAGCATCACTAAACTGCCTATGTAGTGCAATTTGCCATTTCCCTGTGTGTTTTCTTGCTTGAGCCATGTTACTTGTGACTGAAATGATTCAAGGAATTTAACTGGAGGGAGGGAATTTAAAATTTTGGGGCAATTTTATCTTTTTATTTTAGTACACTAGTAATTTTGAGTATATGCATATTTTAGATTTGAAACATTCGAAATCAACAGCTTTGAACAGTTCTGTATCAACTATGCCAATGAAAAACTGCAGCAGCAGTTCAATATGGTAAGTAGGAAGTGACTGGCATTTCCTCTTCCCTTTCACCTCATCCAAGTCCATTCTGCTAATTGGGTCCCCGGTGGTTAGGATGAATTCCTTCAGTCTATTAAGCAGCTGTCCTGGCCGTGGGCTTTGAGGGATGGGGAAAGATCGACTATCTCCTAGAAATAGATTTTATGACTAACCGCTGCTCTGGGACTATTTGAAATTCTGATCACAGTAACAATTATAAGGCAGAAGCAGTGCCTGGCAATTAAGACCCTGAGATTGCCTGTCAGTGAGAGCACTGTGTGGATGAAGTCGGAGTTAGTGTGTGTCCATAAGCTCCGAGAGCCCCTGGCTGGGCAGAGGAGAGCGCGGTTTGGCTGCTGGAGCCTCGCCGCCCGCGCTTCCTCCCCGCTGTTATTTTGTGAGGCTCTTTGGCTGCGTGCTGAAGGTGATGAATGACATGTGGCAGAAGGCGGCTCTTCCCCCTCCTCCGGAGAGATCACGATTCTCCCCTCAGCCTTAGTGACGTTTGCAATTACATATCTTACCTGCATAATGATGAGGCAAGTTATTTCTGCCAGGTCTGTTGCTAGGCTCTGCCGCAGCACCGGGGTAGCTCTGAACTCTCGTTACGATCCCACCTCTGTGGCCGTGTGTGCTTGCAGGGCCGGATCCCCTGTGCCGTGGTTCATCCCAGTGTGTCAGGGACTAAGCAGGGTGCTGGAGCAGAGGCTGGGCTTTCCAGCCCTGGCATGCCCTTTCCGTGTGGGTAGTGCCATGGCTGGCTTCAGCTCCGTGAGTGGGATGTTGTAACTGCTAGGCACGGGGCATCTTGGAGTTTTCTCAGCTTACAGCAAGATCTAGTTGCTGTAAGAGCTGTAATGGTTCTCTTCCTCAGTGAAGATAACTGTGCCCCTGTTCCCTTCCCTCTTGTGCCATTGCTGTAAGCACCTGCCTCATGAAGGAGGGGATGACAGGGCTGTTGTGTTGGTGTCCTGCCAAGCTACCAAACCCAGTGCTAGTGAACAGGACCTGTTGGGCTGCCATGCAGGCACACAGGGTGGAGGTTGCTTTGAATTAAAGCCTTGTGGCTGGTGGCAGCCAGCAAACCTTCATGTGCTGCCTGGAGCAGCCTGAGCCTGGCTGAGCAGAGGCCTCTTGGGAACTGCCCGACCATCCTGCCCTGCCTGGTGCCCACCACCCACAGGGAAAATCAGCTCTGAAGGCATTTTTCACCACCTAATTGCTGGTTCCTTCACAATGAAAAAACGGGTTTCTGTTTCCTTTCAGATCCTGGGTTGGATATGACTTGCCAGTAGAATGCTGCCAGGGTTTTGCTGCCAGGTGCAGGGTGGGAATGGCTCCCACGGGCGCGGTTCAGGAGCGCAGTGTTGGGGAGGATGGCGTTAAGCTAATGAAATAAAGGGATAAACAGCTTTGTCAGGGTAGTTTTCTGCTGCCTGGCAGGTGTGTGCTGGGGAGCTGTGAGATATCTGTGGGCTGTGCACTGAGCTTGGGGCAGCTGGGGCTGGTGCCCCAATTTAGGCATTGCGGCACCCCCAGACCCTGCCCGTGCTGCTTGGGGCGCTCCCTGCACACATCCACCTGCCACAGCAGCATTAAGTGTGCAGAAAAATGTAAATGGGGGATGAAACATCATCAAAAATAATTGGAGTCAACAGTCTTTTTGGTTTTCAAAGTGCTTCTTCTATTAAGACCACAGTTTGCCTGTTTAATGTCTTATTCTGTTTTTTCTGAAGTTTTAATTAATCTCTTACGCACATTTCATTAAAGCTGTGCAGGTTGTTTGTGGTAATATTTTGGAATAAATATACAACTTCACAGTTACTGATCTTTGTACCAGATAAATCTGTCACAGAAATTTCCTTAAAGGATTTCTAGTGCTGATGCTCCTTCAGCTTTTGCTGAAGAGTAAATTTTAATGCAGTGCGTCATATTAGGAAAAAATCAGCAGCCATTTAAGAGGAAATAGAGCTCTGTTCTTTTACAAGGAAACACAAAAGTATTTATAGTGAAGCTTTGCTTAAAATAGAGCAGTATTTGTAATTTCCAAATCATAAAAGCATGGCACATCCCACTTTATAGGTTGCTTTATAGGTTCCGGCACTTTGGAGGTTTTCTGGGTTTTGTGTTGGTTTTTTGTAAGAGAAAAGAGCTTATAGTAATTGTGGGACAATATACTAAAAAGATAAGATATTTGTAGAGAATATGGAGTGCTTTAATTTGGACTGTTGTTTTTAGGCCAGGAAAAATGTTCATTTATTTTTCATATAGTTGTTAAAGAGTTTATTAAGTAGAAGTAGTGTGTCACTTGACGGCCTGGATTAATGGGCCAAGATGAATCCAGTTGAGACTTCAATATATTTATTCTGCATTTCATTTCACAGAAAACTGTTTTCCTTTTGCCCTGCAGCATGTCTTTAAGCTGGAACAAGAAGAATATATGAAAGAACAAATACCATGGACCTTGATTGATTTCTACGACAATCAGCCTTGCATCAACCTCATAGAGGCCAAAATGGGAGTTCTGGATCTGTTGGATGAGGAGTGCAAGGTGTGTGTTCAAGGGCTTTCATAGAGGGAGAGGTCATCAGCTGTCCTGCTCCTGGCCTCACAGGGCAAAGTCATCGGCAGACAGTTGTCATTTTGACACTGCTGGTGCAAGAATTTGGAAAGTATACAAACAGAATTGGCAATTACAGGAGGAGAAAAAATTGTTTCAGTAGTGAACCCCCACACCCCTTCCCCTCCATCATGTATCTGTGGCTGTTCCTGGGTCTCTGATCAACTTTGTTTGGACTTGGACTGTTTTCCCCAAGGATAAGCAAGTGCAGTCCTTGGTCGTGTCAGATTTCCCCGGATTGCCTCTTGCTTAGTGTTTCACCCTTTGTCTTTTATGTTGGTTTATTTTATGCCAAGCCATGTACAGGGGATGGCTCAGAGTGTGTCTGCCTCAGTGGAAACCCAGCTTGGGGTTCTTATTTGTCACAGAGCATCACAAGAAGTCTCTAATGGAGGTGGATGAGTTCTGCTCAGTCTGGTAATGTGCCTTTGGGATCCCTGCCTTCAGGTGTGTGACACTGGAGGCATTTTTGGTGTCAGGTGTGCCCCACCAGCTGCACCTGCTGCTGGTGCCCAGCACTGTGGAACTGGCAAGCACACAGCTGGTTACTGTGTCCTTGCTTCTGGCAGTGCTGGGAATCCAAGGAGCTGGAATGTGAAATCATCAAGTGTTGTCCCCCATCTTCTTAGATGCTTTTGCTACTGAAAAGTTCTCAAGACATTTTAAGTGTGTTCTTTATTCTTTTCCATAGATGCCAAAAGGCTCAGATGACTCCTGGGCCCAGAAACTGTACAATACTCATTTGAATAAATGTGCTCTCTTTGAAAAACCACGGATGTCAAATAAGGCCTTTATCATCAAGCACTTTGCTGACAAGGTGAGGACTTTCCCTGCAGTCCTGCTCTCCTGCTGGTGTGTGGGAGGCATCCTGGGGCTGCTGCAGGCAGAGACTGGGCAGTGGCATCCCTGGCTCTGCTCAGCTCTTTCTGCCTCAACACCTGATCAGGAGGAGAAGGTGAACTGGCAGCTATGCAGAGCCAGGGATGCACAGGAGCCCCTGACTCCATCACTGTAACCACTGACCATCCTTTTTCCAGTCATGGAAGCTCGGTGCATTTGCAGCTCTCTGCATTACTGTATCAATTCCAGTTATGCAACAGAATTGCACAAAAAAGGAAATCCTGTGCCCCGCTCCTTTTAGCTGAAGAGCAGCAATGAATTAATGCCGTTTTTGCTGCCATCTCAATGTGCAAAGAGGAGAGAGGCTAACACAGCCTTTTCTATTGCTGGAGCAGTGTGTGCTGCTCCCACCCTCGCCTCGGCTGTGCAGGGAACAGCTATTTCTAGGAAGCTGGCTGAGGGGTGTCTCAGTGCAATGCATGTCATGCTCAGCTCCCAGTGCCTGTCAAACTGAGCCACTCCTCTGGTTAAAACAAAAAAATTAATTTAATACAGTTGTCCTGTTATATGGAAAAACTGCCTGAGAATATTGTCAGATTTGTCAAAAAGGGTTTCAGGAAGCTCTCTGATTCTTACCAGTAGGTCTGCACATGCTGACATGGGGGGTTGGGCTTTTATCTGCCTCCACGAGGTTTCTCCCAGGCTCTTGAATTTATGTGTAGAAGAAGGGTCCTATTTTTTTTTACATCTAGTTTTACCTTAATGAAAACACCAAGAACATCTCTGTACTCTTTTGGTTAATGAGTTCTGTTCTATTTTGTGGATGAGAGAACAAGAAGGAATTATTTAATATTTCATAATCTGTTCATTAAGCTAAACTTTGGTATTGAAAGCAAGGCTTTCATAGCAGACTATGTCTAGTCTGTGAGCAGCGAGGGCCAAGGAAAGCAGAAAGGAGCTCCAAGCAGGTACTAGCGAAGCTCTGAGCTCTGCTCTGCTGTCTGTGCTAAGCGTTTTATGTTTTCTGTGTGCTTATGTGAATGTACACAGACATCTTGGAGGAAAAATGAAGCCGCAGCTGGCAGGTCAGCGATCTGTGCTGACGTTGTCCTCCCGGACAAGGCAGGGATGCTGCTGCCCTCTCCTGGCGTGGCCTCCCGCAGGAAGAGCATGGATGGTGGCCCGGGTAGTGCTCAGAGTGGGCTTAGCTGTGCAGAAACCCTGGGCACATCCCCGGCCTCTTCCCTCTAGGAATTCCTTGAGATGTTTTGCAGGTCAGGGTATAGTGTCACTGTGCAAGCACTGATAAATGGACTTTTGACAATAGTTTTGGTTTTCTTTCAGCCTTGAATTAGGACAGGGAATTAAATGGTAGGTTTTTATCTGTCACTGGCTGTTCTTTGGTCCAGGAAACGCTGTAGACCTGTGACAGAGAGTTGTTATATATTGTCACAGCATTCAGACATTTTATTGCTTCTGGTAAAACTAGTCCTTTGGAGCACAAATGAGCCGTTTCCACAACAATCTGCAGGCAGATGCACTTAGTGCCTCTCAGCTAATGAGGTGAGAGATATTTTGTTCTCAGTTGCATCTGGGTTTCAGACAGCTCTGCAGCCCTGATGAGTTCAGTGAAGGAGATGCTCAGCACACACTTTGGTTCTTCACCCTTACAGTAACCATTCAGTCATGCTGCCTTGCCACAGCATCTCTCAGCAGTGAAATGTGTCTGGTATAATGCAATAGCTGTAGTCCTCTCTCTGTTTTAATGTTCTACGTTTTACTGGAAAGCACTCACTTTGAGGAAAATCTATATTTAACAAAGATGCACTTGGGAGCTGATATTTTCAGGATGTAAAAGAATTATGTTTTAAATGTGAATGTTATAGCTGGTGAATTCTATGCAAATTATTATTATTTATTACTTCTAATATTTTCTCTTGTAAAATCATGGCTTTCAGGTGGAATATCAATGTGAAGGCTTTTTGGAAAAGAATAAAGACACAGTTTATGAAGAACAAATCAGGGTACTAAAATCAAGTAAGGTTAGTATAAGTATTTTTTTTTTTTTGTCTTTTGGAGTTAAGAGTCCTTGAATTAAGGGTCACAGAAAACTTCTTATAAACCTAGGAAATATTTCTCCCTTAATATCAGATCAACTGAAATTGAACATAGTTTGTGTTTTACTTGGCTATCTGCATGAACTTAGAAAGTCCTGTATCCTAAACTATTTCCATGTATGATCAGTCTATTTAGCCACTAATTTCATCGTTTGTGGGTCATTGTTGTTGCTGTTTTGGGGGCTTTTTTGTTGGGTTTGGGTTTTTGAGTGGGAGAAAGGGGATTTGGGGAGGGGGGTTTCTTTTTCACAAAACTTAGCTATATTTTCTGTAGAGATGTCAGTGATTTCTGATATACTGTAGTGGTATAAGAAGGCTTAACAGATAAGCCCTTAATTTTATAACCTGAAAACAGAAGCTCATTGTTTATGGCGTGAGCAGAAGATTTCTGAGGGAGAGACAAGTTCAAAATGAGAGAGGAATAAAATATATAGACTGGAAGGACACAAACCAGAACTTACAGCCCTGTCTTCTTTGATATCTATGAAAGAAAGATAACTTCTGAATTGAAAAATACTGCATGAAGGAATATTATAGAACAGGCCTTCAGTGGCATCATCTGTGTTTTGTAATGGCAGAAATGCTGGTTGTGCTCTCAGAAATGTGAAGGCAATTAACTTGACATTGCACAGTGGTGGCTGTTGGGAATTTGTAGCTCTAATGGCCCTGGAAGCTGGGTATCAAGGACAGGCTATTTAAAATCATGCTATTCTATCAGGAAAACCAACGTTTTTCTTTTCTATTTCTATTCTGAGCAGATATTATGAAGCTAAATGATTAAAACATGTGGTATAATGAAACACCATAGCAGACTTTCCACTGGGAGAAGTATTGAAGTGGTTTAAGTGAAGCCAGTTCCTGGGGGTGGAGGGGGAGGCAGGTGGCATCTTTGGGGAGCTGGCAGAGCCCAGCCAGGCACTCTGTGCAGGACAGAGGGACAGGGACTCTGTGGGATGTCAGCCAGTGTCTGAGGGACAGACAGAGGGGACAGAGCTGCTGTAAGAGCCTGACAGCAGCTTGGACAGGCTCAGTGTAGCTTGAGGCAGTTCAGTCTAAGCACTAAAAAACATGGTTTTACCCCATGGTAAATTTTGCCAAAACCAGTATAAAGAATGGGTTTTTTTTTGTTTTTCATCAGCGCCTCTTTGTTAGTAATTGTAATAGAACTGCATTTCTGATTTGTATTTTATTTTGTTGATGGTGATGTTTTCTGGGTTTGCTGTGCACATCCAACAGAAGGTAATTCTGAGTTGAATGCATCATGTGTCATCCTGCCCATGCCCACTCTCACATACAGCTTGGATGCTTCTTTTCTCTCCAAAGTGCATGACACACTCTGCTCTTGTCACACTCTACAGTCCCTGTACAGTCTCTCTACAGGGACTGTAGAGTTCAGCTATTTATTTTGGCCTTCTCTGTAAATCCACCCACAGAACCTCTGTGAGCTAGTTCAGTTTCCATGCATGTATCATGAAAGCAATACAACAATCCTGGGCTTTTATGCTTGCTACTGGCATGGTTGTTAAAATTTTCTATTGTGGCTCTGTATTGAAAGAAATGTTGTGTAAGATTGTTAGCAGCATGTGTGTTAAGTTGTCTGAAAAAAATACAGGGAAGAAATGCTTCCTTGCTTGTTTTCTATCACGTGAATTATCTACCCTTTGATCAGTGTTTTCCCTCTCTTTGAACACTCCTAGTGTTCTGCAAAACAAAGAAAATTGATGAGATACTAAAACCCAAAGCCAAACAGGAGTAGTCCTGCAGTTTGGATCATTGCAGCACTGCTCCACTACTGCTGACCTGTACTGGAGAGGCCAGACATTGTTCCTTTCTTCTACTTGGAGTAACTGGGCCAGTGTCTATGAAAGCAGTGCCTTTGATATGCACTTGCCCATTTTTACAGGCAGATTTTCCCAGGGCTGGAGAAAGAGAATGAGGCTTAGGTATGGACAGCTTAGAAGAACTCATCCATGTGCAGTGGAGACAGTGGGGACCCTGTTCCTACCCCCACCTCTGGTGTGTGGGAGCTTCAGAAAATCATATTAGAGTCAAATAAGTTTCTGTACAGGCTGAAAACACCTGGCTCTGTAGCTCAGCTGCCTGTGCACACCAACTCACTGCATCACAGGCAGCTGACAAGGAGGTGGTACCCCAGACATCCTCAGCTCTGTGTTGAGTCAGTGGAAGGAGAAGAGTAAATCACCCTCAGGAAATGTCCTTCTTCCACCAGCTCAGGTGAGATAAATCCAAGCTGTGATACTCCTTTTTAAGTTCAGGAATTCAGGGTACCTTTGTAGCATCCTTAGTCATTTTGTTGTGCTGGAGTGCTGTGCTGGGTGCTGCTGGGGAACATGTGATGCCCTTTTCCAGCCCGTTTGGCACAACCACAGGGCACAGGTACCATTTTGTTGTGCACTGTGTTCCATTGGTTATTGTGTCTGCTCACCAAGTTTTATAAGACAGAATCAATTTTTAAATTTT